>NW_028274821.1:26731031-27031031 GCF_037043125.1 Eumetopias jubatus | reverse complement strand
CTTTGTGTCTTCCTCAATTTCTTTCATGAGTATTTTATAGTTTTCTGAGTACAGATTCTTTGCCTCTTTGGTTAGATTTATTCCTAGGTAACTTACGGTTTTGGGTGCAGTTGTAAATGGGATTGACTCCTTAATTTCTCTCTTCTGTCTTGTAGTTGGTGTATAGGAATGCCACTGATTTCTGTGCATTGATTTTATATCCTGCCACTTTACTGAATTCCTGTATGAGTTCTAGCAGTTTTGCGGTGGAGTCTTTTGGGTTTTCCACATAAAGTATCATATCATCTGCAAAGAGTGAGAGTTTGACTTCTTTGCCGATTTGGATGCCTTTGATTTCTTTTTGTTGTCTGATTGCTGTGGCTAGGACTTCTAATACTATGTTGAACAGCAGTGGTGATAGTGGACATCCTTGCCTTGTTCCTGACCTTAGGGGGAAAGCTCTCAGCTTTTCCCCATTGAGAATGATATTTGCTGTGGGTTTTTCATAGATGGCTTTTATGATATTGAGGTATATGCCCTCTATCCCTATACTCTGAAGAGTTTTGATCAAGAAAGGATGCTGTACTTTGTCAGATGCTTTTTCTGCATCTACTGAGAGGATCATATGGTTCTTGTTCTTTCCTTTGTTAATGTATTCTATCACATTGATTGATTTGTGGATATTGAACCAGCCTTGCAGCCCAGGGATAAATCCCACTTGGTCGTGGTGAATAATCCTGTTAATGTACTGTTGGATCCTATTGGCTAGTATTTTGGTGAGAATTTTTGCATCCGTGTTCATCAAGGACATTGGTCTGTAATTCTTTTTGATGGGGTCTTTGTCTGGTTTTGGGATCAAGGTAATGGTGGCCTCATAAAGCGAGTTTGGAAAGTTTCCTTCCATATCTATTTTTTGGAACAGTTTCAGAAGAATAGGTATTAATTCTTCTTTAAATGTTTGGTAGAATTGCCCTGGGAAGCCATCTGGCCCTGGGCTTTTGTTTTTTGGGAGATTTTTGATGACTGCATCAATTTCCTAAGTGGTTATAGGTCTGTTCAGGTTTTCTATTTCTTCCTGGTTCAGTTTTGGTAGTTGATACATCTCTAGTAATGCATCCATTTCTTCCAGATTATCTAATTTGCTGGCATAGAGTTGCTCATAATATGTTCTTAGGTTTGTATTTCTTTGGTGTTGGTTGTGATTTCTCCTCTTTCATTCATGATTTTAATTATTTGGGTCATTTCTCTTTTCTTTTTGCTAAGTCTGGCCAGGGGTTTATCAATCTTAAGAATTCTTTCAAAGAACCAGCTCCTAGTTTCGTTCATCTGTTCTACTGTTCTTTTGGTTTCTATTTCATTGATTTCTGCTCTGATCTTTATTATTTCTCTTCTCCTGCTGGGTTTAGGCTTTATTTGCTGTTCTTTCTCCAGCTCCTTTAGGTGTAGGGTTAGGTTGTGTATTTGAGACCTTTCTTGTTTCTTGAGAAAGGTTTGTATTGCTATATACTTTCCCCTTAGGGCCACCTTTGCTGTATCCCAAAGATTTTGAACACCTGTGTTTTCATTTTCATTGGTTTCCATGAATTTTTTTAATTCTTCTTTAATTTCCTGGTTGACCCATTCATTCTTTAGTAGGATGCTCTTTAGCCTCCATGTATTTGAGTTCTTTCCAACTTTCCTCTTGTGATTGAGTTCTAGTTTCAAAGCACTGTGGTCTGAAAATATGCAGGGAATGATCCCAATCTTTTGGTACCAGTTGAGCCCTGATTTGTGACCTAGGATGTGATCAATTCTGGAGAATGTTCCATGGGCACTAGTGAAGGATGTGTATTCTGTTGCTTTGGGATGGAATGTTCTGAATATGTCTGTGAAGTCCATTTGGTCCAGTGTGTCATTTAAAGTCTTTATTTCCTTGTTGATCTTTTCCTTAGATGATCTGTCCATTTCAGTGAGGGGGGTGTTAAAGTCCCCCACTGTTATTATATTGTTGTCAATGTGTTTCTTTGCTTTTGTTATTAATTGCCTTGTATAATTGGCTGCTTCCATGTTAGGGGCATAGGTATTTACAATTGTTAGATCTTCTTGTTGGATAGACGCTTTAAGTAGAATATAGTGTCCTTCCTCATCTCTTATTACAGTCTTTGGTGTAAAATCTAATTTGTCTGGTATAAGGATTGCCACCCCAGCTTTCTTTTGGTGTCCATTAGCATGGTAAATGGTTTTCCACCCCCTCACTTTCAATCTGGGGGTGTCTTTGGGTCTAAAATGAGTCTCTTGCAGACCGCATATCGATGGGTCTTGTTTTTTAATCCAATCTGATAGCCTGTGTCTTTTGATTGGGGCATTTAGCCCATTTACATTCAGGGTAACTATTGAAAGATAGGAATTTAGTGCCATTGTATTGCCTGTAAGGTGACTGTGACTGTATATTGCCTGTGTTCCTTTCTGGTCTATGCTGCTTTTAGGCACTCTCTTTGGTTAGAGGACCCCTTTCAATATTTCTTGTAGGGCTGGTTTTGTGGTTGCAAATTCCTTTAGTTTTTGTTTGTCCTGGAAGTTTTTTATGTCTCCTTCTATTTTGAATGACAGCCTAGCTGGATATAGTATTCTTGGCTGCATATTTTTCTCATTTAGTGCTCTGAAGATATCATGCCAGTCCTTTCTGGCATGCCATGGATAGGTCTGTTGCCAATCTAATGTTTCTACCATTGTCAGTTACATATCTCTTGTCCTGAGCTGCTTTCAGGATTTTCTCTTTGTCTCTGAGACTCGTAAGTTTTACTATCAGATGTCGGGGTGTTGACCTATTTGTATTGATTTTGAGGGGGGTTCTATGTGCCTCCTGGATTTTGATGCCTGTTTCCTTCCCCAAATTAGGGAAGTTTTCTGCTGTAACTTGCTCCAGTATACCTTTCTTGCCCCACCTCTCTCTTTCTTCCTCCTCTGTGATCCCAATTATTCTAATGTTTCATCTTATGGTATCGCTTATCTCTCGAATTCTGCCCTTGTGATCCAGTAGTTGTTTATCTCTCTTTTTCTCAGCTTCTTTATTCTCCATCATTTGGTCTTCTATATCACTAATTCTCTCTTCTGCCTCATTTATCCTAGCAGTCAGAGCCTCCATTTTTGATTGCACCTCAAATAGCCTTTTTGATTTCGACTTGGTTAGATTTTATTTCTTTTATACTCCAGAAAGGGTTTCTCTAGTAACTTCCATGCTTTTTTCAAACCCAGCTAGTATCTTTAAAATCGTCATTCTGAACTCTAGTTCTGACATCTTACTAATGTCTGTATTGATTAGGTCCCTGGCAGTCGGTACTGCCTATCCAAATATGTAGAGGAAGTCCTGGTCATTACAATAAGAAAGAAAATAAAAAGTCATAAAGACCTGAAAGGAAGAAGTAGAAGTTTCTCTATTTCAGATAACATGATGGTTTACATAGAAAATCCTCAGAAAACTACAAAACCAGTTCTAGAGCTTAGTTAGTTAAATTTAGTATGAGCATAGAATACAAAGATGGTATCCTAAAAAATTTGTATTTTTATATATTAGCAACATTTAAAAATGGTTTTGAAAACTTCTATTAATAATGCTGCTTGAAAACATACACTAATTAAGAATAAATTTACAAAAGATGTGTAAGACTTCCAACTTGAACAATAGAACATTACTGTGAAAATTAAATAAGAACATAGATAAATGTACAGACATACCAAGTCTGTGGATTGGAAGCATTGGATACTGTTTTCAACAAAAGGGCATAAGCATTTCATTGGGGGAAAGTCTTTTCAACAGCTGATCCTGAAGAATCTAGATATTCATAAGGAAAAAAAATAGGAACATCAATCCTTAACCTCCCAACATCCGCCAAAATTAACTCAAAATAGATCAAAGATTTAAATGTAGAAGTTAAAATTACCAAATTCCCCGTGCACCTGGGTGGCTTAGTTGGTTAAGCGTCTGCCTTTAGCTCAGGTCATGATCCCAGGTTCCTGGGATTGAGCCCCTTGTCGGGATCCCTGCTCGGTGGAGAGTCTGCCGCTCCTTCTCCCTTTGCCTCTCCCTCAACTCATGCTCTCACTCACTCTCAAAATAAAATAATCAAATTCCCAGAAGAAAAAGGAAAAAAAATCTTTGCAGCCTGAGGGTGGGCAAGGATTTCTTAGGTAGAGCCCTAAAAGCACAAGCCAGCCAGGGAGTGTGGCTCCATGGTTGTTAGGAGAGGAGTCTTTAAAGCAGAGGGAGTAGCAGTCTGAGCCAGGTGGATGTATCGAGAAGATGGGACAGAGAAGTGGCAAAGGGCCAGATTATGTAGGTTCTTTCTAAGCCCTGGAAGGGACTGAATTTTATCCTGAGTAAGAAGGAAACCATTGTGAGCAGGCGAAATGAAATGATGGCTTATGTTTTAGAAGGATCACTCTGTGTACTAAACCAAAAAAGTAGTCCCATTTGATGTGGAAATAAATTTGAGAAACAGGATACCGCATCCAGACCCCACACCATGACTCATTAGCTACATTAACCAGTTTAAAGGCTATGAGTAAGCCCACTGCACAATAAAGAAACCTGTTCAACTTTGTTCCACATTTCTTAGACCTTTTGAGCCCAGACTGTGTTCTTTAGCAGTTGGCATCTCAGCAACATCAATAGAAAGTTTTTTACATTGAGCATTCCCTGTGTGCCATATGCTGTGTCAGTGGTTTGTGTCCATTATTTCATGTCACAACTATCTCATGGAGGAAGTTCTAGTGTAACTCATTTTTACAGAAACCTGAGACCAGGAGGAAGGTACTGACTGAAAGTCTCGCAGCCCCACAAGGGAGCCGAGGTTGGGGCCTGTGCAGTTTTACTCCAGAACCTGTGGCTTTGGGCCTAGGCCGTGTTACCTTCTCTTAGACTGTTTACTAAAGAATTATCTCACAAAATCACCATTTCTTTTGCAAGTGAAAACCTTGTTTTTTACTTTTAAAAAATATTTTTAAATTAAGAGATGTCTCAATCCATAAACTGATACCTTTTCTGTTTTCAATGGGCTATGTTTTCATTTCTTCCAGGGTTAATACACTCTGGTTGCTATAAAATCCTTTCTACCTCATAATAATAGTATATGTCTAATTTTTCCTAGATTGAAGGATTCTCATTAAACAAACTAGGGAACTTCAACCTTAAAGATGTTCAAAAAGACACCGTGGTCTGGGAATACACTGACAATGCCGCTGGGGATGCAGACACACCAAAAGAAGTACCTGTTAAAAGGGGACAGGTCTGTTCTCTCTCATTGTTCATTTTGCCATTTATATTTGATTTCATTGTTAATTGTGGAGTCTGTGAGTTAATCAGTCCTCCTCTCATCTGTCAACTATCTTAACTCTTTCATGGATGTTTCATTCCCTAGTTTGTTCAGTCCTTGAAATAGACAAGTAATGAGAGAAGGTAAAATTCAGATCACTGAATCCAAAGTGAAGAAGTATTCGATATAATGTATTTCAGTGTCCTCATCAGTACCATTAGGGGGAGGCAGGGAAATTTATGCACAAGGGGAGAATTGCCATTGAAATTTCAAACAAAACTGAGCAATGTAATTATACTAGAAATAAGAATAGGAATCTGCCCCAAATTGGTGTATGGGACCTGACTCCACGACCTGCCCTGTAACTGTCTGGGATGAAATGGTAGCAATACCCACAAAGGACTTCTGAGACCAGGATTCTAGTCCTCGCTCTACTCAAACAAGTCCTGTCGCTCCTCAGGTCCATGCCTAAAATGGGGAAATGGTGGTGAATCATAGATTCTCCAGTTGTGTTTTCTCGAATCCTTGAGTGCTGGAGAGAGAAGGGAGGTGGTGCCATTCAACCCCTGTTGCCACCAGAACACCACCACTCTTTTCCCTTTTCTACTTCGGGTTCCCATCCCAGTTCTCCCACGTCCTGGCTGTATGTCCAGGGGCAAGTGACTTAATCTTCTTGGGCCCCAGTTTCCTCACCTAAAAATGGAGATGACATTGGTACCCTCTCATAGGGTCATTGGCTTCTAGAATGCTTAACTCAGTGCCAAGCGAGTAGCAAACTCTCAGTAAATGTTAGTTGCCGGGTTTTTTTGTTTTTGAAAAAGAAAGCGTTCCCTACTTTAAAAGAATAAAAACAATAATGAAAAACAGCTTAAGTACCACTAGTGTAGATATGTCCAAAGTTTTGTAAGTTCCATATTGTGGTATTATCAAGTCATCTCAGTGAGATGCTTCAGAGCCCTTAGTGATGCTGAATAAGGCTTATGGATAAAGAGGTGAAATTTAATGAGGCTTTCAATTTCTGGGGGTTTTCTTTGTGTCCTCAACTACAGTGTTCGGGACCTAGATAACTTCCGTTTTCAGGCAGTTCTGCTTTGTAAATCTACCTGATGACTTTATCATACTTGACAGAATACTTGTGGTCAGGATTTAGTGATTAATAAAATACTATACCACTTGTTTTGAAGCTCAGTATAATAAAGCATGTTGCACAACAGATTTGTATACCTGAGAAGGAAAAACTGTTGCTGTAAGCCCAAGCAAATACTCGATGTTTACATTTTCATGCTATTTGGAGAGATCAGTCATGCTACCACTTCAGAAATGAAGACCTAGATAGGGTCGAGATTGATTGCATGGCGAAGTACCGGGATCGAGACACATTGTTCTCGTTCTGCCACTGACAAGCAGTGGGACCTTTGACAAGTCATGTCAACTGTATGGGCTTCAGTTTTCTCTTGTAACTTAGGGGAGTTGAGCTGGATTACCTCCCAAGAGCATCTTACCGTTGTGACATTATGTTTCAATGATAAATGGATTTCTTGTACTTGAAAGACTGTGTCTAAGTGAAAGAATACAGAGAGCAACCAAATCTGCCGGATGCTTTCCCTTGTTTCTCATTTAATCCTCATAACTATCCTGTGTTATAGGTGGTACCATCCCTACTCTGCAGATAATGATAGCGACCATTTTTTGAACATGTGTGCCAGGCACTGTGCTAAGCTCTTTACAGACATTCTCTCACTCAGTCCTCCCAACAACCCTCTGAGGTGGGTACTGTAATCCCCATTGTTCAGATGAGGAAACTGAGCCTTAGACAGCATAGAGCCTGGCCAGGATCATACGTGGCTAGTACATGGCAGAGTTGGATTTCAAGCCTAAAGTGTCCCATTGCAAAACCAGTTCCGTTAGCCACTATGCTGTCATGCCGACTGAGAGTGAAGAGGCTAAGTCCAAGAGCAGTTAAGAGCTATGAAGTGGCGGAGTCAGTTTTTGGACTCTTTTGTTTCTATTCTAGATCCTATGCACCTTCTAGTATATTCCATCACAGTATATTCCAGTTTGTCGAGAGTCAGTGAATGTAAAACCGGCATCAATTTCTGATATCAAGAGTTACTTGACTTTGGGGCGCTGTAACAGCATGAGACTCTTGATCTCAGGGTCATGAGTTCAAGCCCCACGTTGGGCATAGAGATTACTTAAATAAATAAACCTTAAAAAAAAAAAAAGTTGACTTTAAAATCATTTGTCCCTAGCAGATTCAGTGAGCTTATGTAGCTTCTCAGAGCAAATGAAAGGAGTGTTTTGCCTTTTGCTCTCTGCCTATAGCTGCCGCCCACTTTTGTGTGTGTAAGTGTAAACGTGCCCTCCAGTGGCAGCGCCAGGGAGAGCTCCGTGCTGAGAGTAGCAATCCAGGCACGTTTCTCTCCACCTGTCATTAAGGCTTCAAAACAAGGAGTGCCACCTGGTTGCCTAAAATTGCCTCTCTGCTTCTGTGATGATGGTTAGATTTTAACATGCTTTCATCCCAGGAGTGCAGGGTAGGAATGCCATTTTCCCACCAACGAAATATAACCTAGATGTGATTTACCTAGATGGATTGTCAAATTCCTGTCTTTGCTAAGGTTTTTCAGATTTTTTGTAATTTGCTTGAATGATCTCTAGTTTCTCAGATTGTGCTGACATCTGGACTAACCTGTGTGTTTCTCTTTGCTGTTAATAGGTATCATTAATATTTGATTTCAAGCACGTCCCATCAGTTCCAGTTGGGCAGCTCTGGGTGGAAATGCTTCGATTCTATGCTTTAGAATTTAATTTGGCTGATTTAGTGATCAGTATTCGTGTCAAAGAATCTGTATCTCGGGAATCAAAGGATTGGCCCAAAAAGCGCATTGCCATTGAAGGTATCTCAAAATGTTTATCTTTAATTCCCTTTTTTTTTAAGGTACCAGTCTAACCGCATGCTTTTTACTTCATTCTCCTTTCAGCCTCCACACGTAATGTAGGCCTGACCCTGAAAGTGAAATAGTTAGAATCTTGCATGTGTAACTGTGGTCATTCCAAGGAACCAAACTTCATCCTGGGTTTTTTTAAGCACTGCAATAAAACGTCTTAGTTGAAAAAAAAAGCTAAAACAGTGGCTGGCTGAGTCCTTGCTTTCTTTATAAATTGCTTAACAACTTAAGCGCTTATACAGAGTTTTCCCCCACCCCACGATGTGTGAATCCCCCTTTCCTCTTTACTGTTCTCCTTGTGCTGGATTTTTAGATTCAGTCCTTTCCTGGATTGTTGTTATCATTTAGTTTTACAAAGGTGAGAAAATACTTTTTCTCATGAAAAATAATTCTTCATTGGATTCCTCTTCATAGAAAGAGGGGCTGATTATTATTGGAATATCTACAGTAGCATTTGGAACTGATTCATGAAAACACTTTTTCTAGCGAAGGCTCATTTAACTAAAACCATTGTATGAAAGACTCGCTGATGTGCCCTGTAGACTACATTAAATGGACTAGCTCTTCTCATCTTTGCAAAGTCAGGAGGTTGAAACCCCTCTAGAAATCTGAATTCTCCTCCTTCAAATAACTTAAAGAACCTCCTAAATGGAATTCTCGTATTTTTGCTTGATTTTTTTCAAGCTTTATATTGCATAAGAGGGTTTTTTTTTTTTTTTTTTGCATTTTGCATAAATTCTGTGTGCAGTCATGGGGATCTCACATTTTTAAACCCTCCCCTGCAGTTTCTCTGGCACAGCTCTTCTGGCCAATTGCCTAACCTGCTGGAGTTCTAGGGGAGGAGAAAAGATTGAGAGAAGTGGTGTCTCCTCCTGGTGCCTCCCTCTCGCCCCTGAATTCAGTCCAGCCAGTTCAGTGATGGGGCTTCCCAGGGCAGAAGAGTGGAGGTAAGCTCTACACACCACAGGGCCTGGCTGAGTGGGGAGGCAGAGCACTCAGCAGAGCCTGGAGGGAAGTCCTCACTTCCCCAGGGCACAAAAGCACACTAATGACACCTTTTTTACCTCCACAGTCACAGAACAAAATAGGGAAGGGGTATTGGTTCAGAACAGAATGGGTTCTCTTCATAGAGCAGACGTTTAAGAAAACATTTCTCTTTGTTCTTAAACTACACCTTTCTTATTCCCCATCCCCAGTTTTTTAAAAAGCATACAAGATTCATGCTAAACTTTAGTATCGTTTGGTTGTCTGTTTTTATCTACAGCAGGCTAATTTTTTAAAACGTGAAATAGAAATGTATGAAGTGGTGGATTTTTCTTTCTTTTTTTTGTTACAGATCCCTACTCAGTTAAAAGAAATGTGGCAAGGACTCTAAATAATCAACCCGTGTTTGAATATATACTTCATTGTTTAAGGACAACGTATAAGTATTTTGCTCTTCCACACAAAATTACAAAATCCAGCCTTCCAAAGCCTCTGAGTACTGTCACATGTCTTTCTGAACATTCTAAAGAGGTAGCCAAGCATGACCCGGCTGCGCAAGCAAAAGATGATAAACTCAAAAGCTCAGTTTTGGCTCAGGGGCCAGGTGCTGCCAGTTCGACTGCAGATACCTGCATGGTACAGCCACTGACTCTTAAAGAGACTGCTGAAAGCTTTGGAAGCCCCCCAATGGAGGAAATGGGAAATGCGCATGTCAGTGTCCACCTGGAAAACCCAGACTGTTTCAAGGCAGGGGCCAGTTGTGATGAGTTTGAGGATATTAAAGGACACCCTCAAGAAACAGAAAGTGAAATTGGGAGAGAGGGCAGGCATCCTTTGACTGCCGATGATCAGGGTTTAAGGAGCAGCAGACATCGAGAGCTTGTCATCTGTGGCAGCACACAAAATAATGAGACAGAGAGCACTTTGGATTTAGAGAGCTTCCAAAATCCTGCAGCCAAAGAGTGTGATGGATTCACTACTTCAGAGGACAAGGCTGACATTGAAGAAGGCGCAGAAGGTGCTAATGATCTTGAAGATGCTCTAAGCCACTTCAGCCCTTCAAGACAGGGCCACACATCAGGAATCAGTCATTCCGATGAAGAGGAGGAGGAGGAGGAGGAAGAGGAGGATGACGAAGAACCCAGGCTGTCCGTTACCCGAAGGGAAGATGAGGACGACTTGGCTAATGAAGAGGAGTTAGAAAATACGTACCCAGGGTCAGGGGATGAGGATGCCCTGTCTGAGGAGGAGGATGAAGTGGGAGGGTCTGCTAAGTACAAAGACTTGAGAGAAGGTGGGACACCTGCAGATGGGGCTCTACTGATGGAATTTAATAAGATCTGTCTTAAAGAAGAAAGTGCATGTGAGGAAAGCTCAACTGTGGATCAGTCTGATTTCTTCTATGAATTTAGTAAACTCACATTCACCAAAGGCAAGGTAATCAGTGCCACTCCCAGAACTAAGAGACACTGAACAGTTTTAATGCATGTAGTTTTAATTCTTGTGTACTAGCACAGAGCCCTCCCCTGTCTGGGCGGTAGTGAGGAGTTGGTCTTACACTCCAGTGCAGCTGCTCCATCTCTTTCCCTCAGACCCATGCAAATTTGCTTTGGAGAAAGGGAATGCTCTTGGTAGTGGAAATTACTGCCTTTGTCTCCTGAGTATCCCAAAAGATGTCCCTGTTTGGAATGACTGCGTATTATTTTTATTCCTTTGGGAAGTCAGAGTAGACTATGGACTTTTAAAAAACTGATTCAGGACCCCTTTATTTGGCAGAGTTGTATATTATGTCTTGTTTTACTTTGCCACCTTCCTGCAGTCTCCTACGGTTGTGTGCAGCTTATGCAAACGAGAAGGTCATCTCAAGAAGGACTGTCCCGAAGACTTCAAAAGAATTCAGCTGGAACCTTTGCCACCACTGACACCCAAATTTTCAAATATCTTAGATCAAGTTTGCATCCAGTGTTATAGTAAGTTAATAACATTTCATTTGTCCAAGTATTGCATTGACATTTGCTTAAGAGTCCTCTGAATCACTGACCTGTTAGCTCCATCACTGGGCCCGGGTCTGTTCCATTCTCCACCGTGTCAACAGAGCTCTATGTACTGCCTGTTCCAGTTGAGACCCACAGTAAACAATTGTTGAAGGAAAGACAGGGAAGGAGGGAGGATCTTTTAGGTCTAACGTTGGAGTACTAGCATTCCCAACTGGTGTTCCTTGAACGGTTTTCCTAAGTGAAGTTAATAGTATTTCATGGCAAGAAGTACTCCAAGTAGTGAATGAGTGTACCCTCGGCTCCCTGCTGGAGAGATTTGCAGGGCACGTTAGCATAATAAAGGCCTTGAGAAATGTTATGGAAAAGAACCTATTTAACTCTTTATCCCAGCATTTCCAAAACTTGAGCATAAAATACTTTAACACTAATTAATAGACCCCTAACAGCCCTTTGAGGAATACCAGTTCTGGGAAGCAGTGGTAGACAGAGGGTTAAAGTTAAAGGGAGAACACTGAGGAGAGGCAGGCCGCTGTTGAGATGAACTTGGTGCATCACAGTGTCAGAAGGCCCTTACTTGTTAACCAGTGACTGAGTCGCTTTTAAACCTTTTTGGAGGTTATAAGCTATGAAAGGAAACTAGATTCCCCTTAGAAAATAAAATATATGCACATGCTTACAAACTTCCGTGTTCACACTCTGGGGCAGTTCCCTGAGGGCTACCTTTATAGAACCGGGGGTTTATGAAACCTCAGAGCAGAACCATTGTTCAGATTTGTTTCTATTTCAGTAGCAGCTCCTGGGAACAGACTCTTTTCTTTCTTTCTTTCTTTCTTTTTTTTTTTTTCATTATTTTTGGGGGGTATAATACAGTATTAATTTTTTATTTTTTTCCTTTTTTAATTTAAATTCAATTAATTAACATAGATCGTATTATCAGTGTCAGAGGTAGAGGTCAGTGATTCATTAGTTGCATATAATACTCAGTGCTCGTTATATCACGTGCACTCCTTAATGCCCATCACCCAGTTACCCCATCCCTACACCTCCCTCCCCTCCAGCAACCCTCAGTTTATTTCCTATGATTGAGTCTCTTATGGTTTGGCTCCCTCTCTGATTTTGTCTTGTTTGATTTTTCCCTCCCCTTCTCCTATGATCCTGTTTTGTTTCTTAAATTCCACATGAGTGAGATCATGTGATAATTGTCTTTATCTGATTGACTTATTTCACTTAGCATAATAGCCTCTAGTTCCATCCACGTCATTGCAGATGGCAAGATTTCATTTTTTTGATGACTGAGTAGTGTTCTGTTGTGTGTGTGTGTGTGTGTGTGTGTGTGTGTCTGTCTGTCTCTCTCTCTCTCTCTCTCTGTATATATATGACATCTACTTTATCCATTCGTCTGTTGATGGAGATCTGGGCTCTTTCCAGAGTTTGGCTCTCATGGACATTGCTGCTATAAACATTGGGGTGCAGGTTCCCCTTCAGATCACTACATTTGTATCTTTGTGCAATTGCTGGGTTATAGGGTAGCTGTATTTTCAACATTTTTGAGGACCCTCCATGCTGTTTTCCAGAGTGGCTTACATTCCCACCAGTAGTGTAAGAGGGTGGGAACAGACTCTTTTCAAAGAAAGACATCCTCTATTTTATAGTACTAATGCTGTCTACCAAAAAGACATAAATTAGTCTAAAATTTAGACATAAAATTTAGTTTTCTTTTTAACTTGTTAGATTTTGTTTTATAAAAAATGATTTTTTTCCCCAGAGAATGTGAACAATCTTTGTTTCTTAATGTTTTCTTTTTTTATTTTAAACAGAGGATTTTTCTCCAACTATTTTAGAAGATCAAGCTCGTGAACATATTCGTCAAAACCTAGAAAGTTTCATAAGACAGGAGTTTCCAGGTAAATAACTTTTTACCTTTAAGAAAAGAAAGGTAGGATGACCTTCCTTCAGAATGAGTACCTGTGTTATAAGCACATTAACTTTGAGAATGAGAAAGGATGGTGGTGGTGGGGATGGGGCTTTAGTTACCTTGTGGTGTCTGTTAACAGAAATCCCACACTGAGAAAGACAGTAGCAGTGTGGGATTTCTGTTTACAGACACCACAAGTGAAATTTCATTTTGTGTTATTTTTAAATCTCTAAAAAAGTGAATATTTAAAAAGCATTAATAAATATATTGATGTGATCCACATTTTCCTTGAAATATCCTTGCATTTAAGAATAAAGTTTGGCACTTGGTAATCTTTCACACCATATGCAGATTTTATTTATTTAAAGTAAATTTTGAGAGAAAAGTTTGTAATAAATGACTGGTTAATAAAAGAACATAATTATGATGAGATTCATATAGGATAGTTAACAACTGGGTATTTTTTATTCATGAGAGGGCCGTTTTAATCAGAAAATTAAATGTACTCAGGTAACTAGTTATTACTTTTCATATATCCCTAACAGGAACTAAACTGAGCTTGTTTGGCTCCTCCAAAAATGGATTTGGGTTCAAACAGAGTGACCTTGACGTCTGTATGACAATTAATGGACTTGAAACTGCAGAGGTACAGTGACCACATAAAACTTGAATTCGCTGTGGCAGTGTGATTTGACAATCTTGACTGACAGTGCAGCTTGTAGTTTCCAAATTTATAAGCGCATATGATATGAAGTACATCATTTGGCACAGTCTCTCTGGTCAAATACTTAAGAATCTTAGAGGTAAACATGAGGAGGTGCCAGGGCTTGTATTTTCAACCTATAGTACAAAGCGGATTTGAAAGCAGCCTGTGGGAACAGTACAAAGCCAAACCAGCCCCTCCAGTGTCCATTGGCCAGTAGGCGGACTTTGATGCACACACCCACATAAGGCTTTTTGAAAAGTATTTTAGGAGGCAGGCAATGTGGTTTTCTGAGACTTGTTTAGCAGGCAGGCTAAATGTGGTACCATGATAAGAGCGCTAAACGTACAGTTCAGAGACCCAGATTCAAGACAAGCTTGGTTTCATATGTCCGTAAACATGTGGTCTTTGGTTGATAATCTATAAAAGGAAAGAGTACCTTCTGTTCCTCTTGCCTCAGGAGATTGTTGTGCACATCAGCTAGGATCATGTATGTCAGGAGTCAGCAGCGTACGGCCCACAGGCTAAATAAATCCAGCCTACTGCCTGTTTTGTCAATACAGAGCACAGTCCCATCCCTCCATTCATGAAGTGTTGACAGCCTGTGCCTCACTCTATAACGACAGCGTCGAGTAGTTACAGCAGGGTCATACAGTTTGCAGAGCAGAAAAGATTTGCTAGCCCCTGACAAATATGAAGCCTTCATAAAATATAAAATACTACATAAAGGTATAAAGTCTGAGAATTGCAAAGTCCCTTTTATTTTTTTATTGTTTATTTTTTTAAGATTTGATTTATTGGACAGAGAGAGACACAGTGAGAGAGGGAACACAAGCAGGGGGAGTGGGAGAGGGAGAAGCAGGCTTCCTGCCAAGCAGGGAGCCCGATGCGGGGCTCGATCCCAGGACCCCGGGACCATGACTTGAGCTGAAGGCAGATGCCTGACGACTGAGCCACCCAGGCGCCCCTCTTTTTTTTATTTTTAACAACAGCCCAAACACTGTATAGCCAAATGAGTGAGCTGCTGTCACTCAAGATCTTTTTATGTCTTTCCTTACTTTCAAGTCTTTGTCTTTTGAGGATGTATCTGATTTGGGAAAAAATAGCCAAAAGTTATCTACCCTGAGTTTGGTGAGTAAAGAGGATAAGCAAGATTGGGTCCAGTATATGGAATTACCTAATTGTGCATTATCAATATTGAATTTTTACATGGCTTGGAAATGAGCTTTATGGGCATTTCTGAAGGAAAATTTCAAATACATTCTGGGATGTGTATAGCCATCAAAAGGGTTTATGTTGTAAAAGGTAAGCCCAGTGTTTTTAAGTATAATTTACTTGAAACATTTGTATTTGCTGTATGACTTTCATTTGTGCATTATGCACAGTCCTATGGAGAGATCATCTGCGCTTAATCACTTTCCACAGCAGTTCCTCAGCTCTTAACTAAACTATAATGAAAGTCCACCCATAATTAATAAAATGGGGCACAGAAGCTCCTTCTTCTTTATTCTGGCACAGAGGGCCCTTCTGAATAACGGAGTTACATAGAGGGGAAAAATGGAGGTCCTCACTTGGACAATGGTTCAGACTTTTCTGGGGCATCTGATTTCAGCCTCTGTTGTACCTCCAAAAACAATTAGTAAATAGGGTCTATGGGAGTTTTTGTATCCTTAGGCTATTTCCTATGAATACTGACCAAGGCTTGCCTAAAAGCGAAAAATGTATATGGAATGAGTTGAAGTTAATATCATTATTTCTGAAGGTAATGGAAACTATCTGTAACCAGGTTTGGAACCTGTCTTCCCTTTTTGAGTCAGTATGTGCAATTTTTGTTGCAGGGGTTGGACTGTGTACGAACTATTGAAGAATTGGCAAGAGTCCTCAAAAAACATTCAGGTACCTCTGCAAATTTTGTCTAAAAATATTTTTGTCTTTTTTATTAGTGTTTTGCATACTTAAAATTTATCAATGCCAATGAAACAGTATAGTAGGGCATCTATAGCACATTTGCAGTATCGGTGTCTTTAAAAAATTTTGTGTGATGAAGCATGATAAAGCATGAAAGACTGAGGTAATCATTGTGTGCATATTGTTGCCTAGCTTAGTTTTATTTCAAAACAAAGCATATACCATACAGGTAAGAAATTTTGGAAACCCGTTTTGCTGTATTGACTTGTATCCGTCCCAATGTTGCTGGAATCAGTGTGAAGCAGAGCGGAAAGCACTGGGGTTATGGAGTGTATTCGTAGCTATGCTGCTCGACAATTGTATGCAACCCTGAACAGTCATTTAACTCTACCTGATCTCTTTTTCTCTCACCAATAAATTTAGAAAACTGAACTGGGGCACTTCTAAATATTTATAGCTGTAAAGTGTACAGATGCTGTACATTGTGCACAGTGGTGACATGCCATTAACATATTCTTTGGCTGTCAGGGACAGCTATGGATGCTATGAACAGTGGGAATAATGTGGTTCAGCAAATTTCTGTGCTAGGAGCTAGGAATGAAGGTGAACACAGTATGGTCTGTAATCCCACAACACTTCCATGGTCTGTCCATGCGATGCCGCCTTTTATCTCAATCAAGAGTAGACTTAACATTAACGTCATGAGTACACACATATAGCTACACACAAACATACACCTTGGGTGCTACCCCCTCCTTTTTTTGTACTTTTTTATTCCCAGGAGTTTAAATAAAAAGGATACCATGTTACTTAAATAACAAGAAAAACAATGTTAATTTCAGTTTATTCCCTCTGAAAGTTAACCTAGAACATTAGCATTTTTTTTGAGGTGCATTGGTAATATTTTTTGGTCACTGAAATACACATTCTCCTCACTTGGGAATTTTACCTCTAAAGATCATGAGCTTTTTAAATTTTTTTTGAAGATTATGCAGAGAAACTAAATTGCTAAGTTGCCACAATTATTAATTATTTAGTACTGAGCTAGATTTTGACTTTTTGTTTTGAAATCATTTAAAACTTAGAGGAAAGCAGCAAACATTGCATAACAAACTCTGTGTATCCTTCATTCAAATCCACCAGCTATTAACATTTTACTACATTTGATTTATTCTCTTTCTTGCTTGCTCACAATTTTTTCTGTACCATTTGAGATTAAACTGCAGACATGTTCCTTTCCCCTAAATATAGCAGTGTATCTATCTTAAGAACGAACCATATTAAAAACAGGTCATTTTTAGACTGAAAGGACTTATACACACAGATAATGGTAATGGAACACAGATTGCATGGAACAAGGATCTAATAATAGCTAAAGGGCTATGATTGAAACCTAATATCTTTAAAACAGTCCCCACCTGTCTTATTGGGTACCTACTGTGTGCTCAGCACTATATTGGGCACTTAGGAATGGTGGAAAAATAAAATAAGTCTGTACAAGTCTTTTCCTTGGGCAACTTTCAGATTTAAAGAAAGGGGAGGTAATCTGACAGACCATGTAATAATGTAGGGTAAGTATTCATTTTTCAGAATGAGTCAGAAGCTATTATAAGTATTTAATAAGTTCTGAAGAGAGAGAGACTCTGGGAAAGAGTTGCATAGGGGAGATTCATGCAGGAGATGGGTTTATTCTGATCCCAGGTGATGATGAATCGGATTCGAGAAGGATCTTCTCCCAGAAGAGAAGTCATTCCTGAGAGTACATATATGTGAACATGAGAGTTACTGTAGTATATTTGGGAGGACAGTGGGAGGATCAGTACATTTAGAGAGGAGTTTCGCATGGTTCCTGCTACTAGATGAGGTAAAGTCTGTAGATATTTGGAAACCAGTGAAGTTTCTTCCAAAAGAGCAGCAACCCAATAAAAACAAAAAACTTAAGCTTTTTTGGCAGCTGGTAGAGTCTCTCAGGGAGGGTATAATCTAAGTGAATCTAAGGGCAGGAGGACCTTAACCAGGTGCTAATGATCCTAAAAGGAAAAGAATAGGAGAGATTTGGTACCTACAAGTAGGAAATAAGGGTTCAGACTGATGTTTGGGTACTTGAGAAATGGGAATGTTTGTAGAGGACACCACGTGGAGGTGTGTAGTTTGCCATGAAGGTATAATCAAGAGTTAAAAGTCCAGCAAGCAATTAGAAATATGGAGTTGTCAGTCAGGATTGAAGAACAAAACAATTTTGCATTGAAATCCTTGAAGAGAGAGAGACCAAGAATAAAACAATTCTAAGGGATCATTTGAGAGAAGTTAAGGACTAAATTTCTGTGGGTAGAAATTAAGAAAGGACACTGAAAAAAGAGCCATTGGAATGACAAGAACCAGGACAATGTGCTGTGAATAAACCGTAGAGGACAGACTGGTAATGGGCAACAGTGTCAAATTCTAGAATGGGAAGGAAATGGAGTGTAAGGCATCTAATTTAGACACAGTATAGCAGAATAGTTGGTGGGGGTTCTGGAATCGGATTCTCTTGTTTTAAATCTTGTCTCCCCACTTGTTGGCTGTGTGTTCCCAGAAAGACACTCAACCTCACTATAAGTGCTTGGTTCCTCATCTACAAAGTAGAATAACAATAATAGCACTTAAGGTTAAGAAAGATGTACATTAAAGTACAGGATCTAGCATATGCCAGGTATTCAGCAACTATGAACTTCCTTGCCACCCCCCCATCAGTAAAAGTTAGACCTCCTCTGTCTCCCACACAGATTTTTTTTTCTGAATTTTTTTCTATCATCTACGTACTTTTCTCCTGAGCTCTGGATCACACCACTTAGCTCTTTGAGAAGAAACTCCAGCTCCAACTCAGAATGAACTCCTCTTTCTCTTTACTGCCTTCCTTCTGCTGCAACCTCCACTACCTTCCCTTCCTTCTGAATCCACTTTCTCCGTTATTGACATTGACATCCTTGGAATCACCAAAATGGGTGAAGCGATAACTAATTCATCCTAGTATAGGTTCAGTAGAAGTTTGGAGTTGGTCACACCTACGTGCAAATTTTAGCTCTGCAACTTACTATCTCCATATTCCTAAGCAAGTTAGTATGTCTGGCGCTTTGTCCTCTCATCTGTTGGATGAGGGTGAACATTCTTAGGAGGTAATGTTTGTGAAGGATTCTGGGTGTGCAGGAACTGGTAGTTCTTACTCTTATAGCCCTCCTTCTTCTCCCTTATCCAACCCCCACCCGTCTCCACTTCCTCTACTGCTTACCTCCGCTTCCCTAGCCCATCCAGGTATACATACTCCGAAGCATGTCTTGCTGCTTCTCTGCATCCCCATGCCACCAAGATTGTTGAGGCCCAGACAGATCATTTTTCATAATGGTCACCCTGCCCCTCTGGCAGTTGTGTCCAGTCTGTCCATTGCCAGGGGCGTTGTCCAGATAGATGTGGTCAGTGATTCTCCCCAATGAACTTATATAGTTCATTGTTGTCTCTTTGTCTCTAAGGATAATTCTTAGCAGGATGATATATATGTTCTCTCTTTCGGTTCTTCCTGGTTTCTGCCCCACCTCCTATCACTCATTATTCCTTTCCCTCAAGTCTACTCTACAGCCTTCACAATTCCATGGAAGTTCTCAAGCATGCCCTTCTGCTTTAGGTGTCTGCCCTGTCCCTGTGTACTTTTCGTTGCCTGCTAAATCCCCTCAGCCACCTCTATCTTTACCTGTCACTCTCCTTTTTCAAAGCCTAATTCAGGCAATTTCCTCCTCTCCTATCAACGTTGATTCCTCTCTTTTACTGTCTTAACTTCTAGCTCTGTGGTAAGTAATTTTTGTTTCGAGGATTCAGATGATTGCCCCAAAAGCTTTTCTCTATATTAGACATAGTCAGGTGGAGAGAATAGGAAGGGTCCACGTAGCCTGGACTCTGTAGTAGTTTCTTCTATTCTGGGGATTATCAGACTGACAGCCCTACACACGCACACGATCCAGTGAGCTCCTGGAGGGCACTGGCTGCCTTGTTCATTCTTGTTCTTCAGATATCGATGTGTTTAACTAATATAAACTTTGCCAGAAGAGTCTTCCCAGATGTTGAATAACAGAATTGAGTAGTTCTAGTGACTGCAGTGAAACAGGCCAAAGTTATGCTGGAACATTAACAAGAGTAGCTCACGGCCCAGCTGCTATGTATAACAATACTATCTTATTCCCAACCTAGGTCTGAGAAACATCTTGCCTATTACAACAGCAAAGGTGCCAATTGTAAAGTTCTTCCATTTGAGAAGTGGTTTGGAAGTGGACATCAGTTTGTATAACACACTGGTAAGATTTTCTCTAGGCTTTTTCTTTAGGGAGATCGAGGGGAATGAATGTCTCTTAATTTACAAAATCTCAAGTAGAATTAAGCCATTTATTTTTATCTTATTCATTCTTTTAATCATTATTTAGGAGAGCTTGCTGTGTGCCTGGCAGTGTTCTGAGACTGGGGATATAACAGAGCGTTGTTAGTATTTATTTAAAATGAGGTCAGAGTGGCAGGTGCTTTTAGTTTGGCTTGAAATTTTTTTTTTTTTTAAGATTTTATTTGTTTGAGAGAGAGAGTTCATTTTGGAGTGTCTGTCTGTCTTTGGTCTCATACTTGGTTTGCTTTGGGGCTTTATGGACCTTCTCTGGACCCTGGGGGCATTCAGTTTAAATGATGCCAGGGTGAGGTGGGGGACTCTTAGCATCTGCTTAGACAGAACTATCTTAATAGCCCTTATTTCTAGGAATATTCAGACTAAGGACATATTAACATAATGGAAGTTGTGAGCTCAGATGTCATTTATAATTCTTATTATCTCGTAAGTTAATGAAGCTCAGTTTTGGAGAAAAAAATATTACTTTCAGTCTAAATGTGTTCAACCTAAAGTGAATTACAGTGTAAACCTTTTCAGAATATTCCAGCCTAAAACTTTTTCTTCTAATTGATCCCTTATAGTGTAATTTTCCTTTTAACAGGCCCTTCATAACACAAGGCTCCTATCTGCTTATTCAGCCATTGATCCCAGAGTGAAATATTTATGCTATACCATGAAAGTATTTACAAAGGTGAGTATACTTCCTGTTGGGATTCATCAGGAAATTTCACTGCATCTTCAAACCTAGTTGAAAACATAAGTCTATATTTTTTAAAGAACCATGGCCATGTTAAATGCTTCCTTTAACTACTTTGGGAAGCCTGCCATGGCAAGCTAAAATTTTGTCCTCTTAAATTTTACATATGATAATCTGATCTTGCTTGTGACTGATGGTTGGGTTTTTCTTTTGTTTTTGACATCCTTTTGGTTGGTCTTATTTGTTTTTGTTGGTATATTTTAGCATTTGAAGGTGTTATTTTTACATTAATGCCCTATAGAAGCACCTAACTTTTAGTGATAATAGGGTAGCTGCAAATTTAGCAGAAAACATTGGTGATCTTTCCTTTGTTCCTCATTTTCCTTTCCTCTAGATGTGTGATATTGGTGATGCATCTAGAGGCAGCTTATCATCATACGCATACACACTTATGGTGCTATATTTTCTCCAGCAGAGGAATCCACCAGTCATTCCTGTTCTTCAAGAGGTATTAGTAAAAGAAATTGTGTTGCTCATCTGTAAAGCTGGGTTGCCTTTGAGCCCTCTTCCTTCTCTAATATCTGTGGTTCTGTAGTTAAATATTTAACTATTTTCCTACAAGTTTTTGTATCAATGCATTAAATTTGTAATCCATACTAATAGTTTAAAAATTAATTTCAGATATACAAAGGTGAAAAGAAACCTGAAATATTTGTTGATGGCTGGAATATTTATTTTTTTGATCAAATAGATGAACTGGTACGTATTTTAAGAGTAAAGATTTTTTTACATCCTTGACTAAAAGTTAGCTGTACTATGCTGTGATGTAGTGGAACAACTATATTATCACCTGTTATATTTATTTATATTATGATAGTAAAACACTAGCATATATAGATGTTCCCTCTGAAGTTGAAAACACTTTTATTAAGCCAGGTGAGTTTCCAGGGACTGTATCTAGGATTTCTTTAATGCCTGTCAATTCCAAATGGTTGTGTAACTTTATTCCAAGTGAACAAATATTTGCCAAGTGATTTTCAGAGTTTGGAAAGGCTTTCATTGAGTTCAAAGATCTAATAACCCAGGCATCATCAAGGCTCTTAAATTTATTTCCAGATTCTTCCACAAACATGCATTCTGGAGTTTGACATTTAAAACCCTGAGCTCTCCCTATCTTGAAGTCACAGGGTAGAGATTAATAAACTCATATAAATGGTATTTTTAAATGTGAAAGAAAAGTTATGTTATTATGTTTTTATTTAAATTCCAGTTAATTAAAATAAGTCCAAACTTACTCCCTAAGATACAAATGAAGGTAGATATTAACACTTTACTATAGAGCATGATATCTCTTGTTCCCTTCTATTTCTAGCCCATCTATTGGCCAGAATATGGGAAAAATACAGAATCTGTTGGGCAGCTGTGGTTGGGACTTCTTCGATTCTACACAGAGGAATTTGATTTTAAAGAACATGTTATTAGCATCAGGAGAAAAAGTCTGCTTACAACTTTTAAGAAACAGTGGACCTCAAAATACATTGTTATTGAAGGTACAAATAAAATGAAACTTAAAATGGAATAGAATATAGAGTTTGAACTTTGAGGGCATTGTTTTTCATCCCTGCAGAGCTCTTGCAGAACGGCAAGGAGCCACTGGTTGGGATGGGCGGCACAGCCTTCCACAGCAGCACACTTGTCTCTTTCCAGCATAAAGATGTATTTTTAAGTGACCCACGTCCTCCCGTGGGGCCTCTCACCAATTCAGAAGTCTTTTGACCAGGACACATCTTTGGCTTTTGTTGAACACGTACTGGAGAATAAGTTTGCAATAGAGATAAGGCAGCTTCAAAAGAGCAGGACTTTTAACACCTTCCAAATTGAGGGTTTGAAGAAAGGGCACTAAGAATAAATTTTCAAGATCCTTACTTGCTATTTATTCATGAAGGAGTTTACCTATAAGTAATTATATATAAATTTTGACATTTCTTTTGCCCACGCTGCAGCCTTTTCTTCCATTGAATGCAAGGATCCATGGGCCATATATGTTTGTAGTTGATTGTTTATTTGCAATTTGTGGGATTTTAATTTTAGTGACAAAATGGTGTTTAAATGCTGAAAACTGAACTGAGAAATGGCTTAAGTAATATTTTATTGATTTTAATCTTTTTAATTTTTTTAATATTCTAATTAGTTAAATTATGTGTGTTACTCTAGGTTATGTTTCCATCATTACTTCTGCCTGTTGGCAGTATTAATACTGTGAACATTTGTAAAATTAAATTCAGATCACTGTGGCTTTAGATAGGGTTTTAACTTTTTAGGATCTCATGTCAAAAACATAGAACTTTGTCTTAAACCTTTCCATTATCACAGTGGATTCGTATGGTCTCCAGTTGTTCATATTTTGTTTTTAATTTTTGAAGTTTCTTTATCTTTTTACATCTCATTTTTACATTACTTTCAGATGAACCATTAGTAATAGGCTAAATCAGAAAGAACACTTTTAACCAGCTATTCTAGAATGGAGGAATTTTAGGGGTGGTGGCGGCAGCAGTGTTTATTAACTGTCCAATAGCTTAATATCATAGTGTCTCTGCTGCATTAAGCAAACAACCAAAAATACTTCCACATAGACACATGTGAAAGTCACCAGAAGAAAGCATGATCAAACCTACTAGGAAGGTAACCTTCTAATAGCGGTTATTAGTGTAGGGTCATACTGAGCGAAGGCTCCTATACTCCAGGAACCTGTTAGTGAGTCTGAATCCCGAATGGTGTGCCCCAGTTATTGTACATTAAAAAGCATAACAGACAACCAGAAGGATGCCTCTTTTTACTTATGTACTCCATCTGTATATACTGTACACAAGCAGTCTTCTACTTTCTTGATCCCCAAAAGGGGTTTTGGGGGTTTTTTACTTTGCTCTTCTTCAATGTTTTTAGGCATTTATTGGAAATAAATATCTACATATAATATTCAAAGTATGAATTATTATGTATGTATATTAAATCATGTATAAAATAGTATTTTAATTTAGAAATAGTACCTTACCTCCATTTATTTCATGAACAAGTTTTATTTAGATCTCGAATAAATCTTTGACATCAGCATTTTTTTTTTCATCATTCCTACCACTTTCTGGGTCATCTAATAAATAATATTGCAGAACACAACATATATATATACCTAAGACTTTGAGATGCAGACCTTTAACATCATATGGGAGTCCTTTATGAAGCTTTCACTAAAAACTGAGGTCAAGTAGCCTTTGGGACAGGTGTGTGTGTCTTAATTTGTCTTATAAGTGTGTTTTTTGATCTCTAGGATGACTAAAGTGACCTTTAAAACACTTGGTAGTTAGAAGGAACATCCAATACTAAAATGTTCTAAATATATTTTGACCTTCTTTATGCTTCCCAAACTAGCACCATTAGATAATACTCGCCTAATATGTCCTCTCCAAACAATATTTTGTTGTTCAAATGAAGCAACTCCTCATAATAGGAAGGAGTCGATACAGATTCAAATATAAAGTAACATCCTCTCTTCTGATGGACACTTTGGATAAAACACTTGACTTATATTTAGGAATCTATATTATGTAGCTGTATTACACATTTAAAACTCATTAAAAAGGCAGTCATTTAATACAGTTAACCCTTGAACAACAAGAGGTTGAACTGCACAGGTCCACTTACATGTGAATTTTTTTTCAATAAATACAGTACAGTAAATGTATTTTATAATTTTCTTAACGTTTTCTTTAGCTTACTTTATTATAAAAATGCAGTATACGATACATATACAAAATATGTATTAATCACCTATGTTATAGGTAAGGCTTCTGGTCAGTGGTAGGCTGTTAGTAGTTAAGTTTTGGGGAACTCAAAAGATATGTGTGGATTTTTTACTGTGGGGGGGTTGGTGCTTCTGTCCCCTACGTTGTTCAAGGGGCAACTGTACTTTCGTTAATGATAAAGTATGTAACACTTTCTTCTTCTTATATACTCAACTTAATGTATGAATAGTGGCATTTCCTATTTCATTATCTTTTTTGTTCTCATTAATTTTCTTTACTTAGATCCCTTTGATTTGAATCATAATCTTGGAGCTGGATTATCAAGGAAAAGTAAGTTGCTTTGTTTTATAAATGTTAATGCAATCCTTTTACTTTTAGTCCATCTAATTGAGCACTTACTCTTTTCTTCTTAGTGACAAATTTTATAATGAAAGCATTTATTAATGGTAGAAGAGTATTTGGTATTCCAGTCAAAGGATTTCCAAAGGACTGCCCCTCAAAAATGGTAAGTGTCTATTAGAAATACCAAAAAAACAAAAAAAGGTGCTTTATTAATTTGTACATAACACACTGGTAATACATACCCTGAAAGTCTGGTGAGTCTAGCCAAGATAAACAATTGCAAGACAAAGTAATTCCTAACAACCTTTTTTTCAGCATCCCAGTTCTGAGGCCATTTTTATCAGGAGAAAAGGGAGAAACAGCCAGAAGTGGGATTTGGCTGGGAAGATTGGTCATTGTGGTGCTGCCGCTTTGCCTTGGTAACGCATGTAGATGGCATTGCTGTTCCACCGGCATTCAGCTCCAGGCCAGCCTCTGCCAAGTCCAGCTTGTACGTAGCTAAGGGTCCTCCACCCTCCTCATATGAAGTCTAGATTTTTCAGTCGGCTTGCGGAGTAATACATTTCTTAATGGGACTAGGAGAGGGACCATGCTCCCTGTGCTAGCAAGCTCACTGGTGTCATATAACCCGATACTCAAAATTTGTATGGAACTGGACTCATTAAAAACAAAACAAAGTTGCACTATAAAAATTCCCTTCAGTGAGAGAAAAGGGAGTTAGGAACTAGAGGGTTTTCTGTTAAAGTTATTTCTTCCTACATTAACTTTCTTAATCAAGACTTTTTAAATGAAACTTAAGTGTATGGGTGTACATTCAGCATTGGTTCACATCTGTGCATCTAGTTTTTGCTGGATATGCTATGGCTGTCTTCTACACCAAGACTTCTGAAATTTGTTCCTACAGATCACCTTGGGGATTTTGTTAAAATGCAGATCTGATTGAGGAGCTCGGGATGGGGACCAAAACTTGCATTTCTTACAGGCTCCCAGGTGGTGCTGATACTTCTGGTCCTCACCTTGATTTCACTGGCAAGGAGGCTTTAGTCCAGACATTCTCTTTCCTTTCTTCTGATATTTTTCTCCAGAAGCCACAACAAACAGAATAACACATAGCTTCTTTCTTTTTCTCTGCATATGTAATGCAAATCATATTCCTCAGTTTATTGGGTTTTAGCCTTTTCATTTTATGAGAAAGCGAAGCCTTTGAACCTGACCTCAGCCTCCCCCAAGTCCTGGGGAAGCTGACTCATGGGTATGTGTGTACTTCTCTTGTGTAGAAGTATCCTGGAAAAACAGGCTCCCTTTGTGGTTAGGGTTAAACCGTGGTCTACATGATGAAAAGGAATAAACCAACATGAATTTCGGTAAAACTATCCTGAAGTAAACCTCTTAATGGTCATAAATTTTGGAATTCAATAGTATAATAATCATTAAAAAGAAGGTCTCTGATTGATAACTGGTTGGTTTTTGTGTTTTGATCTCACATTAATAATTCATACTTTTCTGTATTTATGTTCTGCTAGGAGTACTTTTTTGATCCAGAAGTGCTAACTGAAGGAGAGCTGGCCCCAAATGATAGATGTTGCCGAATTTGTGGGAAAATTGGACACTTCATGAAGGACTGTCCTATGAGGAGAAAGTAAGTCAGTGTTCCAAAGGGGTGGTTTCATTTTTTCTCTTATTGTACCAGTTTTTAAGTGAGGTTCTATTGTAACAGAAAATAAACTCGTATTAAATCCAGCAGTTCTCAGATAAATGATTTTTTACAATGAAAATGAAGTGATTTAAAACATGCATTTAAGCGCAGATGACCAGATGTCCCTCGGGTGTACAGATAACAGTCTTCCAGGCCTGCTCCCCTTTCCTCATTTTGGTCACTGCCCCAGTTGCTACTCAGCCATTTGGTCACCAGCCTCTCCAACAGGGATGGAAGAAGAAACGAGCAAAGTAAAATGGGCTCCTCAGGACATCAGTTATACATCCAGTATACAGGAACAGGGCTGTACCAGACTCATGTACAGTTTATTGCTAGATAGAACCCTTCACTTGTACACAGTTCAGCCCTTAATGATTGCTGTGGTGACCCCCTCACTTCGGTCAGCATGCTTGCTTCTGGTGATGTTTGCGGGAGGTGGGGCTGGGGGACAGTGCTGGTTGCTTGCTGGTGTGGTGGTCTTAATTGAACAATAATACTCTCATTTAAAAATATGCTTTTTAAATAAGGCACCATCTGGAATCTGAAGCTCTTATTTAGTACTTTGGTTTTGTATTCAAATAATAGTCACTGATCGTGTAGAGCAAGAAAGAAACATTTTCAACATTTTAAGAATATAAATCCCCTTACAATCCTTGTTCCCTTGTGAACTAAAGGTTCCACGTCTCAAATTTCTAGTGCCTAGTAAAGAATGGGCCACAAGAATTGCAAGAAATCACCCCAAGGATCATTGGAGTTTCATTACATCCATATCACAGTAGGTACTGGACCAAGGAGTTCCACTAACTGCAAACACTGCTTTTATGGCACTAGAGTAGTTGTGAAAATCAAAAAGAAAAACTATACCATCGCCCTGAGGTTGCTTCTTGAAAGAGGAGATGGACTTAAATTTGTTAACTTCTTTGATACTTTCTACCTCTGGTTATCTCCCAAACCTGGAGCGCCCTTAATATCTTGTCAGGTTTCTGTTTAGATTTTTCCTACCGGTGTTATATCATCTTCTAGAGTGAGGCGACGGCGTGATCAGGAAGATACCCTGAACCAAAGATACCCTGAGAACAAAGAGAAGAGAAGCAAAGAGGACAAAGAAATTCAGAACAAGTACACAGAGAGGGAGGTGTCGACAAAAGAAGATAAGCCCATGCAGTGCACACCTCAGAAAGCCAAGCCAGTGAGGGCAGCTGTCGACCTGGGCAGAGAGAAAATTCTCAGGCCACCGGTGGAAAAATGGAAGAGACAGGATGACAAAGACTTAAGAGAAAAACGTTGTTTTATTTGTGGAAGAGAAGGGCACATTAAAAAGGAATGCCCCCAATTTAAAGGCTCTCCAGGTATGGATACCAGTCATACCTCGATGTTTGCACTCACATCTCAAGGGAAATCTCTTTTTTAGAGTTTAGAGTTTTTACTATTTTAGTTATATTTATTTCTTTAACAGATCGACTTACTGAAAAAGATTTTAAGAAAGTGAACCCACCCCCTTTAATTCAGACCCTCTTAGATGTCTTAAACGTATTCCCAATTTCATTGAGAGGCTTATAGAAGTCACTTGGTTGACTTTTCTAAGATAATCAATGAATGGAAAACCCGGTCATCCACAGTGCCTATAAAATGTAGCCTATGTGACCAGGAAATAAGCTGCCACTTGAGCTTCACTTCTCAGTATGTGCACTTTTGAAACTGAAGCACTGACTGGCCAAGGTGGTGGTGGTGGGGGGGGGGTAGTAGCTAAATTATCTCAGGACACCAAGCTGTGCATAGTGAGCCACTTGTACTTTTGTTTGAATATGTACATGCACATGCCTAGAAAAGGGACCAGAAGGAACTCTGTGACACAGTTATGGTGGTTCTAGCTGCAGAAGAGAATTATGGAGTATATAATAGTACAGTAATAGTTTCCTGCAGCAAGTGTGATTATTCTTACGATGACAAAAAATACATTATCAGTCCATAGTTGAATATCATCCATACGTCCCATCCCTTTGAGTTGTTGGATCTGCATTGACCCTTTCTATTAAATGGGTGAAGTGTCCACTGTGAGCACCTTTTTAACAGACTGTTAAGCGTGAAGGTACCTTCTCTGTGTATGAGAAGTTAGGATTTACAAAGAAGTTTATATATTCTCACTTTGTTTCTCAGAACAAACCTGTGAGAGTGGATGGAATTTGATTGGCATAGGAAAGAAACCTGGCGAAGTCATTTTTTAGATTAAAGTAGTAACCTCTCCCGTTCCTGTCCTCAATTGTGTATGTGTATGGATGGTGTAACAGAGTCAGCACTGATGACAATTCCCTTAAAATTCTCTACTGTTCATCGTTCCTGGAACACTAGTACCTCTCTTCCATTTTATTATATCATAGCAGCAATATAGTGTCTCTTTTTTTAAAGACAAAATTTTTAGAGCACTTATTCTTATTTTTTTTAAAAAAGGAGCTTTATATGGAATGAAGTATATTTTTAAATTATTTAATTATTGGTTTTAAAATAGGACTTCAGTGTTTATGGAAGACACAGCTTGCCCTACTTCTAAGGAACTCCAACAAATGTAAATTCAAACTTTTTTTACCCTGACATGGGACACAGACCAGATCTTTTATGATTATAAGAAGAATATATATTTAAGAGAAATTAAAATAATAGCCAGAGCTAACATTCATGGAGTGCTTACTATGAGTCAGGCACTATTTTAAGTACTTTACGTGGGCAGTCTCATCTAATTTTCTCCCCAGCCCCATGAGATGGTGGTATTGGTAATCCCAGCTGACAGATGAGGAAACTGGAAATAGTATAGATCAGATATAATGAAGTTCTACCAAAGTTATTTTTGTAGACCCTTCTGAAGAACTGGCAGTCTGTTTACTAGTAGCACGAAGCACGTTATCGCGTTCCTCTTGGGTACAGCACAGCAGTGAAGGGAGGCCCCAGCATTCCCCCAGCTTTCTGGATTTCTTCCTCCTAGCTCTTTAAGTTGTCTACTAGTTTAAGGTTTAAGTTGTCTACTAGTGAAGCTGTCAAAACAAAGCAGTGCTTCTGGAAGGCTGCAGGGGCAACAGCAAATCAAGGAGAGCCAGGGGTATCCTGGGGTGGGAGGCTGGGTATTATCAAACCTAAAGAAAAGCAATAGAATCTTGGATTCCTCAGAGCGCAGTATTTACACATTAAAATCGAGTAGTCACTGTATCCTAAAAGTGAAATAGGAAAGGAGGAGTGGGGCTAGAATATGGGGCATTTCCTCCAGTAGCAACTCAAAATACTCAGTTGCTTCTTCCTATGGAAAAATTATGCTGCCCTCTCTCATTTCTTCAAATATGTTATTATTTTGTCCGCACAATATACTGAGTGGAGCTTCTGTCCTATCCACAGAAAATTGTTCTGTGGAATTGAAAACAGGGCTACTGCTTTCATTTTAAAGTGAGAACAAAATGCTAATTTTTTTCTCAGGTATGTCTAAATCAGATTGTGTATTTGGATCCCCTTCTTCACCTAGCCCCTTGAGACCAACTGGCACATTTGCTCAGGTAAACCTAGCTCACACCTGAGCAGGAAGCCCTTGGGTCATCTTTCTGTTCAGCGAACACTTACTGAGTGCTAGCACCTCTGCGCCAGGCCCTCAGCGAGGTGCTGGGCAGCCCCCAGCCCTGCCCTCCTTCCTCTGGCTAACCCGCCTGGCTCCTCTCTCTGCCCTCGGTGCAGCGTGTGGTGAGGCTTGCTATGTTCCAGATGGCAGGGCGTGCTTTAAGGATTCCTGAGTCTCTGTCTTGCTTTTCAATTAACTTGCAAAGTTCTGCCTTCCACATGCCTAATTTCGGCCCTCCCTGGATATGGTTACCGTTTTAAGGCTGTTTTCAAATGCTCTTCCTTTCGATTTTGTAAACCAGTCTATTTCATTTTTTAGGCAGTGCTTTTACATGAAGACAAAAAGAAACAAAAAACAACTATATTTTTGAGTCCCCAGTCAGGTATGTGGGTTTTAAAAAAAACAAATGTGTGTTATTTTATTTACTGCATAGTTTACCACATGCCTTTTGAGATGCTTCCTTTGAGTAAGTGGTTTTAACAGGGACTGGACATTACAATCACTCGGGGTACTTTTAAAAATACAGTTGCCCTGCCCCCACCTTTACTTCCTAAATCCAGTTCTTCAGTGGTTAGGCTTGGGCCTGCGTATCTTTTAAGTGTTCTAAGGTGATTCGTATACCATCCCTGAGTAGGAACCACGGTCTTTAATTATTTGTTTCTCTTTCACACTTTTTCTTTCTGCTTTGAAATTGCCACTGTCTTGTCAGCAGTGTGTTCTCCTCATGAGACTATTTGCCATGTGCCAAAGTAAGGAAAGAAAGTAATTGTTGGCCTGAACTCCACTCTCTGTCTCTCAGCTACACCATTTATTCATTCCTTCAACAAGTACTTAGTAAGCCACCACCACCCCCGGCCAGCCCCAAGTGCGGGGTATGAGCCTAAACACTGGCGATACAGCAGTGAACCAGCAAAGCCCCTGCTCTCATTCACTCTACATTCTTGTCAGAAGAGGTGCGGACTTCTTACGGCAACAAGTGCTGAGGAATACAAAGCAGGAAAAGGGAATGCTGGGTAGGGAGGTGGCCATTCTGTTGAGTAACATTTATTTATGCAAAGAATCAAATCAAGGAAGGGGCAAGTCAGGGGAAGTTGGAGTTAGACCGTTACCACAGAACTAAAAACCACTGTTGTCCCCGGCATCACTGCGTGGCGGGAGCAGGGAGGGGGCCGTTAGGAAGCCAGGTCAGGGTAGGTGGCTGTGGATCATGAGGCACCTTGCGCACTGGCCGGATTGGATTTCTTTCTGCCTGTGAGATGGACGACTGTTGGAGGGTTTGGAGCAAAGGAAGTATAATCTGAATTCTGTTGCAGAAGGTTCCTTATGGCTGCTGTGAGGCAGTGAGGGTGGCGACAGACCCATGAGGAGGCTCCTGCGAGAGCTCAGGGGAAAAATGGTGCCGGCTTACACTCGGGTGGGAGCAGAGGGGCTCGTGAGGACTGGTCATGTTCTGGATATTTGGAAGGTGGCACCAGCGTGGGTTGTCGCTGGGTTAGATGATGACATAGGACAAAAAATGAACCCAAGATGAGCAACTGGAAGAATGGAAGTGGGATTTCCTGTATTGAGAAAGACTCAGGAAGAGCAGATTTCAGGAAGAAAGAGAGTCCAGTTGTAACCATGTCTGTTTAGGAGACTGCTAGATGTCCGGGTAGAGATGCCGGGTAGCCAGCGGGATGTACGAGCTAGGTGTTTAGAGCAGAGGTCCAGGCTGAAGACCGAGACTTGAGTATTTTCAGTGTAAAGATAGTGTTTGAAGGCCTGGGTAGGAATGGGGTCACCTACAAAGTAATGCAGAAAGAAAAAAGAAGAACATTTAAAGACTCAAAATAAATGAAGAAGACAGAAGATGGTCAGTGAGGGAACAGGGTGGCAAGAGAGCTGGCTCCTGGAGTCAAGAGCTGGCTCTAAGGACAAGGGTCCTCAGAGAGGGCTTGACCATTCATGGGCATCACTGCTGAGAAGTCTGGTGCAGTGTAGACTGCACTGTAAGCATTGCATTTGGCAGTGCTCAAGTAAGTCATGAGGGACTCTGAAAAGAGCCATCCCTCTGGAGTGGAGAGGACAGAAAGCTGACTGCAGGGGTTTCTGGCAAGAAGTGCTGGAAGGGGAACTATGGGCAACCAAACCTCACACCATCCCCACCTGGCCCACAGGCCTGTGCACAGATGCTTAGAGGGAGGCCAAACTGGGAGGCTCTGCCTTTCTCCGGTGTTTCGAGAATGCTTTTGAGTCAGGAGAGGGGAGGGAAACTTGAGAGGGAAAAGGAAAAACAAAGTAACTGAGGAACTTTTTCAGTTTTAGTAAGAAGGGATGAAACTCTAAACTCGGTAACAAATATTCTGAGTTCTGGCCTGCAGACACCCTTAGTAACTTTGCTTAGTCTCTCTCTCTCTGTCTCTCTTATTCAATAAGCTAGGCTTAAGGGAAATTATAAGCAAATGGAGCATGTGTAGTCTTTTTAACTTGATTGTACAGTTTGAGGAAGGTTTCTGAAATTTTTTTAAAACTTCATTGATAAAACTTGACAATTTTCTATGTAGTGTAAAACAACCCACATGTTTTATGATCAGCTTTTACAAATTGTATGTTATTGCTGATGTACAAATACTGTTTGTTTTTAGCTTGGAGAGATGCTGTGTTGGTTAGAATGTGAAGAGACAAAGCTGTCTCTGCTATCAGTTACTGAGAAATAGCACTCCCAACCCTTGGAGCCTTGTAGGTCCCGAAGTAGAGAGAGCGCTTCCCTGCTTTGGTCTGAGATAAGCCAGGGTGCAGTGATCTCACCCTGGGAAAGCTCCGAAAGCTCCCAGCAAGGAATGTTTGGTTGTCTCTACTCTGAATGTTGTTAACAAGAGAAAAATAAATGGAATTGTTAACTTATTTAAAAGCTACTTCCGTTTCTGTCAGTATGGAGATGAGGTATCTCAAGTATATACAATAATCTAGGAATAGGCATTTATTTTTATGCTATGTGAATTTCAGGGATTTTTTTTTTTTTTAATGATTGGAGAAAACATTTAAAGTGGCATCAGATCTCTGAAGAATTACAATTTAAGAGGCATGGGCATTAGGTTGGTATAAAGTGAGGTCAGATGATTCAAAGAGAAAGAACCAGAAATCTTCAGAGAAGTACCACACTTACCTAAAAAGGGAATGGTGGACATAAAGGTAAAGATGCAGGAGGCTCTATGAGAAAATGCAGGAGCAGCTGTTTGCTGGGAAGATGTTGTCATTGTTCTCAGTAGAATGCATGGACGGATGTAAAAAAACAAGAAAAGTTCTAGTGGGAAAACCCCCCAAATCCAACAGAAGTGAAATGGGACTGGGGCCCTATTATGAAACGATTTGATTGACAGCGAGAGCGACCATGAAAGACAGAGGAAGAGGCTGACAGGCTGCCTCTGAAAGCCAAGTACAGGGAACAGACTCCTCCGCAGTGTGTGCGGTTGCTTCCCGTAGATCCTCTGAGAGTTTGAGGGTCACGGAATTGTACCATATGTAGACAAGCCAAAAGAGTGTTGTTGTAAGCTTCAGCCTTGAAGAGATATTTCCAGAACATTACACAGAGGAAAAAGACCGATCCTTGCTTAGTCGAGATGTTCCTTTTGCCAAGGGTAGGATGTGGAAGAACATGGCCTCTGCCGTCAGATTGCAGGATATGATTTCTAGCTTTGTAATCTTGAAAAACCTGCTTACACGCCACTTGACTCAGTTTCCTCATCTGTTACAAGGGGATAATAATAACCTGGCTTGTAGGGATGTTGAGAAATCCATGTAAAAGCGCTTAGAACAGCACCTGCACGTAGCAGCAGAGCAGAGGTTTGTAGGGGCGGTGCTACATGGATACTCCTGCACGGTGTCCGTCAGCGTGGCTCCTGCTAAAGGCTTTACACATCTTGAAAGTAGAAATCTATTACAATTTTCTAAATTTTTTTGTAAGTGGGGGAAGAATACAGATGTTGGACATCTGGACATATACCTGGAAATGGCATTACCAACTGACAATAAGGATTTCTGTAATTGCCTTCTGTGTCAAAGACTTACATATTTATAAATATTTTCAGCAACTGTAAAACTTAAAGCTTTAATTTACTACAGAAGAAAAATTATTACAACAAACATACCTACTTTATACCAGGAAAAAAAGAAAACATTTATGAGTGGCTAAAATCTATCTTAATTAAACTCCTCAATCAACAACCGTTAAGACTTGTCAGATTTATCCACAATAAATTTACCCAAATTGTCTATATTATAAATCTGAAATATGTCTCAACTGTAGATAGTATTAAATTTCCTGAGAGCTCTTCTTTTCCACAGTACTAAATATGTGACACACATGTCGGTAGGACAGCCCCTATTCTCTCCCATTAGCCATATTGACCTCAGGCAAGAGACCTGCTTTCTCTGAGCTCCGGATGTCTCATGTAGAGAAGGGCTACAGCCCCATTTATCTCATCAGATCCTGAGATTAAAGCACCCAGCCCATAATAAGCCAAGTTCTCTTTCCTGATCCCTCCTGCTCCATTCCTTTCTACTGGGCTACATATAGTCCCTAACTCCCAAATGAGAGAGTAGTGAATAGAAGATTCCATGAATTTCCTTGTTCTTCATTGTGACTCCCTTCCCCCTCATACACAGCTGACACAGTGCCTTCGATGTTCAGTGGGTTTTACTGATTAGAGGTATATTCATTTTGAAAGAATAAAGACTGAGTGGGAGGAGGGTCAAGAATAAGAGCTTTCAAATCAGACGTACTTGAGTTTTGAAATACAGCCCAACCGTCTGCTGGCTTTTCAGCCTCTGTCAAGTTACCAAACCTCTCTGTGCCTCAGTTTCCTTATCAATAAATTGGGGCTGACACCTCAGGACAGTTGTAAGGATTAATTTCCCTTACATAAAGCCCTTTTCACAGCATCTGGCACATAGTATTCCTCAGCAAGTTACCACTGCCTTGTTACTGGTGTAAACAGTCTCCTGCCTCACTGTTAACCTCCTTCTTCTAATAGGACGAATGTTATCATGGAAATTTGTAACAAAAGAGGAGTATGTGGAGGTTGTAGAACCATAGTCCACTGGTTTTCATGCATCAATGAATTACTCTGGTTTACATAATTTATTCAGAATGAGACTCTCAAAAAAACTAACATTTCTCTATTCCTTATGCCTCCCCCTTCTTGCAAAAAAGGTTATATTTCAAAAAAAACTACGTCTGTCTCTTCATTTATTCCATTTTAATCTCACAGTTTGAAATCCTAAAAACTGGAGATGTTGTAAGAGATTGATGGTATCTTTACTCCCTCATGATGATGTATATATACTATTACAATTTTTTTTTCCTTGACCAGAATTTAAAAGCCTAACTAATTTAAAAAAAAAGTGATCTTTATGATAGTAAATTTAAAATAACAGCAATGGGGTGCCTGTTTGGCTCAGTCGGTAGAGCATGCAACTCTTGATCTCAGGGTTGTGAGTTCAAGCCCTGTGTTGGGTGTAGAGATTACTTAAAATCTTTAGTAAAATAAACTAACAGAAATACCTTTGTAAACAATATGGGGAGACCTTGTTATCATTGAGTACAGATCATTCTTTTTGATACCCTTCTTGATATTCCGGTATATGAACATACCATTATTTATTTAATCATTCCTTATTAATGGACTAGCTACTTTCAAATATTTGGTATATCAGTTATCCTCCCAAACTTTTTTGCTCTCATATTCTTCCCTCAAAATGTAGAAAGCCCATATATCTCATATATTTTTAAGTTGATATCTAAATTTTTCATCGAAATTGCAAAGCATATAATCCCTGAGGTTTTTTTAAATAAATGTTGACATTTCAAAATAAAACTTACCAACTAGCCTTAAACGTATCAAATGAAATTAATACCTCACTGCTTTTTCATACACACTACCATTCATTTACAGCTCCGTAATAGGCAGAAATTTTACATCATTTTATTTTCCTCCTTGAATTCTTGTTTTACTTCCATCTTAAGTTGGTGTATTTTTATCATATATATTTCAAGCATTTTAGGGGCACCTGGCTGGCTTAGTGGGTAGAGCATGTGACTCTTGATCTCAGGGTTGTAAGTTCGAGCCCCACTTTGGGTACAGAGATTACTTAAAAATAAAATCTATTTAAAAAAAAAGATTCAAATTCAAGTATTTTATTGATCAGCCTATCCTCCTTATCTACAACAAAAATACATAAATCGGATTTTTTAAGCTTTTTATCAAAATGTACAAATTTCTTTTAAATTGGGTTTTTGCATTAGAATATATAAATCAAAACACATGTAACAATTTTTCATTAAAAATTAGTGAAAGAGATTTTTCTTTTTATGCTTACATCCTGAAAATGACTGCCATTTAATGAAATAGATGGGATTTTCCCCATGCAGTCATGTATTTTTGGATCAATACTACAGGAATGAAACAGTGTTCCTTAAAATTTCTATTCCAAATCTTTTTTGTTTTTATAGTGGGTAAACATCAAGAAACCCTAGTAGTCTTTATGATAGCATATTAAAAATAATAGATATGCTTTCTTTGGAAATGGAAGATGTATTACAACAGTGTCACTCAGTTTTTGCCACTCCTTTTTAAACAAAAAGACCAAAAATCACATAGTAATGAATCATCAGGAATTATTTGTGATGAACATCAGCTATCAGTGTAATTTTACGAAAGCTAAAAATTTGGAATTTTTATTAGATACCAGCATGTCGTTTGCCTTCCTGCCTCCTCAGGTTTTTTCCCAGAGCCATGTACCACATTAAGATTTGGATGAGTAGGAAACATGCCTGTCTTTTATAAAATAGGAGGAGGACTGTGAAAGGAAGACTGGTGTGCCTCCTGGGAACCAGCGCAAAACCTTGGCCACAGAGGCATTCTCAGAAAGAATCCAGGTAGACATGAGGCACCGCAGTCAAGTCCCCTAAAGCTCCCTGTCCGCTCATCCTGTTCAGTTGGCTCAGGAATACATGTACCCACGTTTGAAGACTGTTTATGTCAACTACTACGAGGCATATTTGCCTAGTTATTTCCTCAGGATAAATTCCTAGTCAGTAGAATGATAGGTTAAAAAGTACGCACCTTCTGACAATGAGGCTGGCAATGCCAACAGGGGATTGTTGACCACCCCAGAGAGTCCCTGACTGCCTGCTTCCCAGACCCTTACTTCATGGGAATAGTCTTTTGCCCATCGGCTTGTATTCTCCGTTGAAGTGTCCTGTTTTTCACATGTTTTCATCTGTATTTCTTCATGTTTCTATCTTTGTATTTTTTAATGAGGGTATTCATCTTTGTTTTTAGCTCTTTACACATAGAAATCCATTCGTGCTTTGTCAGATGTGTTCTGTCCTTCACCACCACCACTCCAGTTTATTATTCTTTCAGCCTCATTTATGATTTGTTTTGCCATATAGACAGTTTGTCGTTCTAGTAGTTTCAACTAGCCAACTTTTAGGTGATTTCAAGTCATGCGTATAGAGTTTTATAAATTTCATGTTCTTCCCCCAGATTACATAAAAATTCATCCATGTTTTATTTCTAGCGGGTTTGCTTTTTTACATGCACATTTTTATATGAAATTTCTTCAGGTATGATGAGATTTATTTTTTTATACAGGGGATGTAGTAATAAAACTATTAGTACTGTTCTTAGAAAACAGTGGTTTCCCAACATATTGGGAAAAATATATAGATACAAATAGAACTCATCTACTAGAGAACTGACCTTATTTTTTTCTCATTTTCTTCTCAATCTTTTCTCAATAAAAGATCATTAAGATGGTTGAAGTCTCCTTTGACTACCATCCAAGACCCATTCCTTCATGTCCCCTACACCCCAGAGGCATCTGTTATTATGAGTTCAGATGTTCTTCCAGTCCTTTTTTTAAACTTACATATGTCCCCTTTAACATATGTATCCGTGAATTTTTTAATTTGAATGATGTATTACACTGTATAATAAGAATGTTTTACAACCTTTCTCATATCTATTTAATGAAGTGATTTTGAAATGTATATATATTGCTATATATAGTTTTATTTTCTTCCCAGTATTCCATCTATGAATACAGAATATATTATCCATTACTAGCACATGAGCATTTAGATTGCATTTGGTTTTTTGCTCTTATAAACAGGGCTGTAGTGAACATTCTTGTCTGAATCTCCTTGAGCATGTATGAGACATTCTATAGTTTGTGTATCTAGAGGTCAACCTGTCAAGTCATAGCATATGTGCATTTTCAACTTAGATTATCAAGTTACTGGTTGAAATAATTGCCACTTCCACCAGCAGTGTTTATTTTTGCAAATTTGGTGGGTGAAAAATACCTTGGTATTGTTCTAATGTATATTTTCTTGGCTCTGGTGATGCTGTTATATGTTTATTAGCCAGTTGGAGTTATTCTTCTGTGAATTCCCTGTTCATATCATTTGCCCATTTTATATGTTTGTTGACGAGTTGGAGTTCTGTAAAATCCCTATTCCTCGTTTGCCTATGTTCCTGTTGCATTATCATTTCCTTAATTTGTAAGTGTTCATTTTTTTCTGAATACTCCTTTATTATATACATTCCCGATATCTTCCTCCAGTATATCTTGTCTTTTAACTTGTGTCTGTTGCCATTCCAAAGTTTTAAATTTTGAGATAATCAATGATGGATTTTCCATGGTTAGTTTTCATGGTCATGTAGCTCAATGATTTTAGGGTCATCTTTAAGAAATTTTTCCCTGAGTTCATAAAGATACCCATCTATAGTTTCTTCCAATAGCTTTAAAACTTTATTTTTTTTTTTTCTGTTTAGATCTTTAACGCATCTGGATTGTGTGTAAAGTACGAGGTGTAGTGATCTAAACTTTTTGTCCCTGGAATGATAAGTCTATCCTCAATGCTTTGGGCAGTTCAGAATATCAAAGATTTGTTGCCTGTAGACCAGTCAAAGCTCTAGGGTATAAATACCAAAAGAGAGTGCTTTGCTTCTTCCTGATATCACTCATTTGTCACTGTGAATTGACTGTCTAGATGCTCTGCTTCAAAAAGTTTGCTTCTGGGGGGCATAAGTTTCTATTTGCATACTTAGTATGATTGCTTTAGTAAATGTAGACAGGCAAAATGAATAAAATAAAAGCCATTTATACTTCATTCTAGAGCATAACTACTATTTAGGTTTGAGAAATAAAGTCTTCCCATGTTTTTCACATCAATGTACTAACAATGGCTAACATTTACTGAGTTCTTTGTTATGTGCCAGCTACTGTTCAGTTGCTTGCCTGTGTCAGTGTATTTAATCTTCAGAATAACTCCAAGGGGGTAGGTGTAATAGCTCACATTTTACAGATGAGGAAAATGAGGCACCAAACATTTGATTGATGGGGTTTTTCATTTGTTTGTTTTTAATTTTTAGTAGTTTTTTAAGTAGGCTCCATGCCCAGTGTGGAGCCCAGGGCAGGGCTTGAACTCACCACCCTGAGATCCAGACCTAAGCTGAAATCTAGAGTCAGACGCTTAACCAACTGAGCCACCCAGGTGCCCCTTTAATTAGTTTTTATGAAAATACTATTTGTGTGGTTTTATAACCTACTTTTTATATTATTAATTATCCTTTTATGCAAATCTAGTATTCTGTTGTGTCCATTATATACGCAGTCATTCATATCACAAGTTTTGGATGTTTAAGTTATTTGCATACTTCAATTATTATAAGATTTCTGTGAATATTCATTTAGCAAAATCCCAACCCACTTCTCTCCTTCTGATCTTCCTTCAACTTGGTGATCAAAAATTGTTTTAATTTGCATTTCTTTGATTACTCACTGGTACTAAATGTTTCTTATATACACTCATGCTTTTTTTATCCTCTTCCATGTATCGCTTCTTATTTTCCCAGCTGTATGCTGGTGTTCATCTTTTCTCTACTGACTTGCCTTAGTGCAAGCCTTTCTCACAGGTGGAGGTGGTGTGCTTAGGTAACTTCCCCACCCCAAAATTACATGAATATTCACTACTTCTTATACTTTGATGCTCTTATATTTAATTCTGTAATTCATTTGGAATTGGGTGGAGAGGAAGGGTATGTTGTGGGAAAGAAAACTAACTCTCCCCTCCCTCCCAAAATGACTTATTTGACACAGTACCAGTTATTGAACAATCCATACTTAACATCATTGGTTAGAAATGCAACCTTTGTTATATACCGCTTTCTGAAACATAATTACTTAAGAATTTCTCAGTTTTCTTGTTTCATTGATCTGTTTGTGTACACTCCAGAACAAAACTTATTAACTCTTCTGTAGTATGATTTTAATTAGTAATCCACATTTCTGTCCTTTACCTGTAAATATAATAAATTTCCTTTTTTTCATTTCTATCAATAAGTTATTGCTAGAATGTCACCATTCACGGGTTCATATCTGCAAAGTAATGATACAAGATATTTATTTCTAACCAAAGAATTTGTTGCAATCTGTTCTGTGTGGCTGTAAGTGAAGACACTGATGTATGCAAAGCAGAGGTTTCGAAACGTCCACCTGGCCCTCTGCACCAACATGGAAATAGTGATTAGAATGATGTCACTCTAGCAACCTGCCTGCATTTAGAAAGAATTTTGACTAGGTTTGTGTTTAATAGATCATGTTCCTTACATACCTTCTTTATATCTAGCCTTGCTTACTCAATTCAAAATAAGTGACCAATACCAGTGTGAAAAGTTTCTGTAAATAATTAATAAGAAGAAGTAATTTTATGGCTTTTGTGATAAAGTGAGGCTTGTTTTATTTATGTTGGGTTTTGTTTTTTCCCCCCCTCTAGGTAGCCTTTCCAGTAAATATATGACTCAGGGAAAAGCCTCAGCGAAGAGGACCCAGCAGGAATCATGAGGGAAGGAAAAAATGCAGCACTCTAAATGGCCACTCAGGCGTTCCTATTCACTTTGAAATTAGGTTCATTTCACAGGACACAGCAGCATAGATCAGGCTTCAACTTAACATTTAAGGGAAATGTCAGATTTTTTTTAACTTAATGAAATTGTTAATGAGGAAAAATAAATTTAATACAGTCTCACGTACCACAAATCCCCATAGATGTAAGGATTTTAAGAGAAAGCCATGATATATGTATTTAAGCCAGGTTTTATTTTTTTTTAAGCCAGGTTTAAAAAAAAAAAAAAAGTATAACTGTTGGGCCAGTATTCAGTGAATACAATTTCATGGTTTTTAATTCTTTCAAAGCACACTGAAAGTGGTGTGCTGATAAACCCTGAGTAAATTAACCCTTTTTTTCACCTACAAATCCCTTTTTTGTTTTGAAGAGGGGAAATTATATTTATTCTTTACTGAATCCTTGTGTGAAAGCATATCAAATATGTGTGAACTGCTCCTACTGTATTTACAATTTACAAGCCTTATTTTATTGATATTTGTAGAAGTGACAACGCGGAACATGAGTACCTATTTATGCGAGCCTTCCGTGGGTCAGCAGCGCCACCGAGGGGCTCTGGGGTTTTTTCCCCTCTCTAATTTTAAGTTAAGTTGACATAGAATTCCTATACTCATAAAAATGAAGTAAGGAAAACAAGTAGTCCTGTTTGCTGCTAAAAACATTTTCAAAGGAAAAATGACAAAGTAGAAGTGCTTTTTACTTTTTATGATACTCAGAAATTAGGGTGGAGAACTTTTAAGAAATCCCTGAGGATTAAAGAGGCCGTCTCTGCCAATCACAAATTTGGTTGGTGTCATTTTGGGTCTGACTGGAGCCCTCCTGGAACTGTTTCTCTAACTCCACAAGCCATCCAGAAGTAGTATGTGGTCAGAATTATGCCTCGGTTTATTTATCATTTTGAAATAAAATCAGAATTTCAACCTGTAATTTTATCCACATTACTTTCTAGCGAGAGTCCTAAATTTCATGAGGAAACCAGATGAAGGAGGGCAGTACAGATCTGCTCTTTATCTCATGCTCCCTCTACTTGTGCTCATGCGATCTCCTGTTCATTGACCCCATTGTGTGCCAAACACTGGGAAGGAATGCCCACAAGAGAGGTACAGGCTTGGTGGGATGAAGACAGAGAAGGATGGGGAGGGTGTTTGCTGGGCAAGCATTCCCAGGTAGGAGAGGGCTCAGAAAATAACACCCGTGAGCCCTTCTTTTCACCTACTTGAAGACATACTCCAGTTAAAGAAAAATCCTATCAAAATTACGTACCGAATTTGGGAAGTTGTGGTAGAAAGGATTAGTGATCATTCCTTACTCAGTTTGGATGAACCCAAACTCCTCAATTAACCGCATGAATTATGTACACTGGGCAGAAGCTGCTCTCCTGATTTCTCTTGCCTTCAGCATGAAAATGAACTTGACTGGGCACACAATTCTTGTCACACTTTCTTTGGAAAGCCTATTAATGCTGTCTTCTGGCATGACAGCAGAAATCAGAGGCCTCCCTTGTAGATTTTATTTTTCTGCTTGGATACTTCAGTGTTTACTTAGCCCTGTAAGTTTTGTGTCCATGACTTTTGTCTGAAACAAAAGCAAATCCCATGTATGTCCCTAGCCCAGTTTGGTTTTTTGGTTGTTGGTTTTTTTCAACTTGGGAAAGTATGTTCTTAAATTTTTTTTTTTTCTCAAAAATACTTTTGTCTTTTTTCAGCATTTCTCTGTCATCTTTTTCCTTCATCCTAGGAAAACTCAAATTTAATCTCCACATGACTAGCTGGATTTTTGATGTCATTTTGCTGTTTTCTGTCTCACATGAATTTTGTCATTTTACTTCTGATCGTCCTCAATGTACCTCAGCCACCTTCCCTTTTCCTCTCATTCAAGTTTATTGTTACTATCTTCCTTTTCATGGAAACCATGTTTCCCTTATATCCTTTTAAGAATGTTAAAAAGCTTCCTACATTTTATTCTAATTCCTGTGGTAGATTTCAGTCCCTCACACTGATCAATGGGACAGTGACCAGTGTTTGCCAGACCTGGGGAATGGATGACCCTTGACTTGGGCACTGGTCACAGCCCCTTTTCAGCGCCCCAGCCAGGGGACAGGTGCATCTGCTCCATGCTGAGGCCAGCTTCCGGGGTGTAGTTATCGTTCAGATGCAGCTGGCCTGTCCCTCCGCAAGCTCCACAAATGCTCCACTAGCACAATTTCCTTTCCTCTTTCTCCCAGGAACAAACAAGAAAATGAAATCTATTCTTAACAGTCCCAGTCTACACTTTCTAATCCCTTGCTCAGTGTGTACAGTATCAACAATGTGCACACTTGGAGACGTTACTAAAATGTTCTGACATAACTTGTTTACTTTTTATTTTCAAATGTGTTTCACAAATGGTTCTATTTTAAAAAAAAAAATCTTTCCTGAGTGGGAAAAAATCCTGACTTAGGTTAATAGGGTTCATAGTGTTACAGGCAAAAAAAAATGTTCAGAACAGAATTCAACAAACTCCCGTAAAACTGTAAAGATGTGCTCATTGTTTTTTCTCTTTGAAAGTAGGCATGTTTGGACAACAGCAGTCAAGAATTCAGCACACTTCCCTGGGTGGAATTCTAGACTTGATTCGGGTCTCTGGCTCTGCCAGTTTTCCTGCTGAGAGTGTGGCAATCCCCCTAACCTCATGGCAGTTCAGTTTCCGTGCCTATAAAATGGAAGTCACCCCTGCCCTTTCACAGAGTAGTGAGGAGCAAGTGAGGTCTTAACTAGGAAAAACACTTTTTTAAATGTCTAAGCCCTGAAACTAAGGCCTGAATTGCAACACTGAACATTTCCCTATTTTAAGCTTTTAATCTATTGGTGGAAATCTAAATGTGGTTACAGCTTGCCAACTCCCTCAACAGTTACCACACCCACCTCAAGACACCCTACACACCCACCTCAAGACACCCTAGGACAGCTGCTGTCCTGAGATAAGGGAGCCCACATATTTCTTACATAGTCATGAAAACCTAAGGCCAATTTATCTCGGGGACCTGCACCAGTTTCAGATAGCATTAGGTATGCCTGACCCACTAACAAGTAGATTATGTGACTTACCACTCACATGCAAAACAGCCAACCAAGTTAAAAACTGAGTAGTGTGTATTAAATAGATGAAAGAATTAAACATACATGGGGGATCCTGAATCAGAAAATTTAGGACTAGATTTTTAAAACGCACTTTTTTTCTAAAGCACTATACTAAAAGGCCAGAGTTTATGCATCATTTTTAAACTAGCCGTCCCAATGCTCCTGCTCTACTCAGCCTAAAACTGTGAGGCTACTATGAGACAGTGTGCCCAAGGGTGCTTTTGAAATCTATACAGTGCTACACAACTACATAACAATATTTCAACAATTAAGAATGATACATGGCATTTTTTTTTATTTTATTAACACACTTTATTTCTTAGAGCAGTTTCAGGTTCACAACAAAATTGAATGGAAAGTGCAGAGTTTCCATAAGCCCCTGTCCCCACACAAGTCCAAATCCTCCACTATGCACATCCTACTCCAGGGTGGGGAATTTGTTACAACTGATGACGCTATATGGACACAACATTATCCCCAAATCCATTGTTTACACTAGGATTCATTCTTGGTGTGATAAGTTCTGTGGGTTTGGACAAATGTATAAAGGCATGTACATCCACCATTGTAATATCAGTTTCACAATATATGACCTCTTTAAATATCCATGAACAACTAGCAACGTTTATTGAGTTGTAGTACTTAGCTAGGTGCCATACACTCGTCTAAGGGCCTTTCATTTAATCTTTACAGTCTGTGGGAGGAAGGGCATGAGAAGTAAAACACCTTGTGCCAAATCACCCAGCTAGTCAGATGAAGCCAAGACAAACCCACCATACTACCATCTCCTAGTCTCACCCTTTGTTTTGGGTTAAGCCGGGTTTAGAGGCAAAAATAACCATTCTCTTAGTGTCAGGCAGTTGTATTTCAGTAGTAGGGAGACCCAACTACTTAAGGGAATTTTGAACTCTCCAATCCTGTAGGTTTTAGGGCATGAAAGATAAACTGGGCTCTAAAACACAGTTCACTGATAGTTCTTTCCACATTGAAACACTGAGCAAAAGTCCTCCCCAGCACCACCCCACCGAACCTCCTTTTCCCTTTACCTCTAGCACCGCCACGAGAAAAGCCTCCTATCCTTCGGTTCTCCTCCTCCCGACTGCTAACTTCTACCCCCCCAGGATCTCTCATTCTTTCCTCGGCTCTCCATTTACCAGGCTACCTAGGCATGCCTGGTGCTTCGGTGTATTTGCCGAATTAACAGGCAGAATTAAAAGGCAGAAGCCCCTGCGCAGCCACGACAAGGTCTGACAAACAACACGTGTTAAATCAAGCTTATTAGACGGTTCACGCTATGTTGACAGAGCTGCCCAATCACATCCTCGGACTGTTTGGGTTCCAAAGTCGGCACCTAAAAGCTAAAGTTACATTAGCACCGTCCTCCAGTATCCCTTGCAGTACAGCATGAGGTGAGGCGGGGGGCCGGGGGTGTCTCAGCCGTTTATTTCACGACTCTGCGGTAAGTCTATGCTCTTTAGGAACTGCCTAGCTCGACCAAAAAGGAAGACAAATGGATGTACCTGGGCCTCGGAACCTTTCTGCTTTGGAGAGCACCAGCTCTCGTGCTCAGCGCTCTTACGCAGGGACGCCGCACCTTTCCCAGGGACAGATCGTGGAGCAACACGCCTCCAGCGTCCACAAGTCAGCAATCACTCCACGTGCCCAAACCCCACTCCCCACGACGCGCGGAGGTAGTCCTTGCGCAAACGACCTTGCGCCTCCCTCCCCCACGCACCTCCAACGCCCCGGGCCGTTGCGCCCCGCGTCACGTGCCCACAGCCCAAGCGCCGCGCCCCGCCCTCTGCCCGTCACTCACGCGGCCCGCCCAATGGCAACGGCGGGGGTGGGCCCGCGCGGGGCGGGGCCTGGGGCGCCGTGCGCCGGAGCCTGTGGCGTCAATGCGGCCGCCGTGTCCATGGAGAGAGGCTGAGGTGGCCGAGCTCCGGCCCGAGGCACCGGGGCTCCGGGACGGCGAGGATGTCGGCTTCTTTAGTCCGAGCCACTGTCCGGGCTGTGAGCAAGAGGAAACTGCAGCCCACCCGGGCCGCCCTCACCCTGGTGAGTGGCCAGGGCGCGCGGTCGGACGGGTGACAATGGTTCACCTCCGCCCCCTCGAGGAGGTCACGGCGGCAGGGCGCTGGGCCCGCTCCGCGGCCGCTACGTCGCCGCCCTGTCTTCCTCGCCCCGGCTGGGGAGATAAACAAGCCGGGGCGGGGCTGCTCCGCGAGAGCCGGACACCCCGGGAACTACGTTTCCCAACAGGCCCTGCGCCGCTGCGTGCGGGGGTGGGGGTCGCTGTGTGTGCGTGAATTCCCGGGCGGCCGAGGCGGCCCGCTGCGAGCCTAAGGGTGCGGCTGTGCTTGGGTCGCTGGCGTTTCAGAGCTCGGCGTGCGGGAAGCTGGGGGAGGGAACCGGGCCCCCTGCCTTCGAGGTGCGCGGGGAGGGCGGAAGCTCGCCGGGGCACGATGGGGCGAGCGTGGCGGGCGACGTGAGAGCGCAGCCTCAACAAAGCCCACCCCTCACTGAGATCAAAGCTGTAGTGCACAAAGAGTTCCTTCCTGGGGTCTGGGAGGGAAGGCTTTTTGAAACACCCTCTGTCCCTCCAGCGGGCCTCGGCCGTGGTCGGCTCTCACAAAGGACAAAGAAGGATAAAAATCTCTACCCTGAGTGAGCGTTGGGCGTTTTCTGGGTGAAAGGTCGAACACACTGGGAGGGCACCAGAGTCTATGCCGCAGATGCTCACCGCGGGATTTATCCCGCAGACGGGATCCCTGGTGTACTGTGCAGTCGTTTTTTTTTTTTCTTTTAACTGAGGGAGAACTCACATAAAATTAACCACCTTAAAATGTACCACTCAGTGGCATTTAGTACATTCACAGTGTTGTGCAACCATCACCTCTATCTAGTTCCAAAACATTTCACTCCAAGAAAACTCAGTATCCTTTAGGCAGTCACTTGTGTTTTGGAAGAGTTGGATTTCATAGGAAAGCTTATGAATCACGGATTCCATTCAAACTAATTCTATAAGAAAGCCTGTTGTCAGAAAATCAGTTGTACCAAAATAGAAGAAAGTTGTGAACAGGTGGGAGAATTGATTTTTATAATGGATCAGTGTTTCCAGCCTGTACAGAGGTTATCCCGATTATTCTGTATTACTGTTTTCTGTACGACCAAGCCGGTTTCATGTCTGGAAGATAACATCATCAGATCTTAGAATTCTCCAAGGTCTTGAAATCACAGGAACTAAAGGGCATGAGTCAAAATTTGTGTCTTTCAATCTCAATTAAAAAATATTCAGAACTGAAAAGAATTCTACCACTGGTAATGGTAGAGCGAGAAAGAAGAGGTACAGAGACGCTTTATGGCCTTTTCTTTGTCCATCATCTAGCATATTACCTGCTTGTTCAAAATCTCTGAGTCATTCCTTTCCTCTCCATTCCTTGTCATTCAGCTGACATTTAAGACGACTTGTGTTTCAGGACAAGAAATAGAGTTACACAGTTCCCACCCTCCAGGGACACCGTTGTGGGCCAGACCTTTGCCACCCTAGAATTACTAGGGATAATAACACAGCTCGCATTCTCAGACCTGAGCTCTCTGCACTTGCTCCTGCCTCATGACCTGTTACTGAGCTAATTCTGCTAACAGAATTGGTCAGTTCTTCATCTTGTCAATTCTTAGTCCACAGGGGCTCCATGTTGCCTTTGATCAAGTGTTCTGATTAACTTGCCAAAGTCCATTGTCTGAACTTAGCCTGTTTAACTGTCTAGCTAACTTTAGAAGTTCCTTTCCCTGTAGTTTTAGCTGGTGCCAAAGATAAAGCAGGTCCTCGCTGCTTTCCACACACGGCCTGCATAGCAGGCTGCAGTCATTTTAATCCTAGCATATGTTCCCTAGTCTCAAGACACTGGCATGCATGAATTGCTGTCTGTTCTTAGTTTTCAGGTGTTTTTGCAAACATTGTAAATCCCAGCATGTTCTGTCGAGTGCAGAAGCAGGTGATCAAAGGGCTAATGAGTGAATACAGATGAAAGCAGATGAAACTGGAGATTATTCAGCAAAATGGGTAGGAAGAGATCAGTGTTACCTAGATATATAAATTTGACATCAGGAGTTTGACATGGTGCAAACTTGTCCAAGTGCTGTACCTGTGTAGCCTACCAGGGGTCATCAAAAGGCTAGGAAAAGGAAAAGGAATTGATGAAATGAAAACATGGTTCCACGCTGTCAGCGCCCAGGTATCCACATTAACTGATGTTAATCCAGGAGAGGACTGGTGGTTTGCTGGAACAGAAGGCTTAGTTTGGTGACAGGCAGCCCTTAACACTTTTATGCAACCAGAGTTGGTTCTTTGAATGTTTTAAGACTCCACCCCGCCACCTCAAAGTTGAGTACCTTTGGACACCTGTGGAGAACCTCCAAAGAGGATGCTGTCCCTACTCTGCATACCCAGGTGTTGGCAAAAGAAATTGAATTCGTAGGAGCCAGAGTAAGATATGATGAAAGCCTGAAGATTTAACACTGCCCTGCTGGCAGAGGCTTTTATTTCCATCGTTCTACAAATCAGAATTAGCGCAACTACAATTTAGGATTAGGGACGTAACTATAGCTGTTCATAAAGCGCAACCAAAATTGCAAGAGAATGATGGTACATAGCCAGCATCATTCTTCATGCACAGAGGGAAGTTAATTCATTATGGGCAGTGGGTACTTTAAAATTTCTAGTGGTACCTGGTTGAGAAGGACAAGGAAACAATATGTTACTTGAGCCCCGATAAGGAGCTGTTAATTCATTGAAGGACAAGTACCAGAAGTCCTTTGGAACAATGACCAAGCAGTAATTTGTATATTTAGGCAATTTAAGGGATATTCTCCAGGGAACAATTGGAAGTAGCCTAAATGTATAACAATGAGAGGTTAAATAAATTAGAGTAGATCCAGTTAGTGAGTAGATCCAGTTGGTGAACTATTATGTAGTCACTGTAAATAACGTTTTTTTTTTTAAGTTTGGGAGTCATAACTTTTCATTCTTTAACTTACTATCCCTGTGTCAATTATTTAATCTTTAATACTTAAATCACAGGATTGTAAGAATTTAAGATGATGCATATAAACCACTAAGCACATGGAAGGTACTCAGTAAATGGTTAATATGTCTATTACTATGTATTGCATGGGAAACATGTTAAACTGTTTAAAATGTAGGCCACAAAATATCTACACACACACACAGATGAATAGGAAAAGACAAAAGGGGAAACACCATAATGCCATAATGAGTTAAAATATACTGCAACTTGTTCATTGGCTGCTATTTATCTACCGTCTTTTAAACATTAAAACGCCACATTTATAATGAAAATGAAAATAGGTTGTAGTTGTTGGCACATGTTTAGTGTACATAATCATGGAGTTAGCTTTGGTTTTAATTTTGTTTTCTTGGACAGCAAAATATTAAAATTGCCTGGGGAATTACCTAAGGAAATACAATTACCTAAGGATATACAGTGTTGAGGATGAAAAGCTTCTGATACAAAAATGGACTAAAAATCTTTTTTAAGGGCCTTTTGTCTTGTTCTGTGATCTACCTCTGAGTAGATTAAAAACCATCGTTATATTTCATTGAGTTTCAGGAATCTCAAACTTTAATTCATTGGCCAAATCTCAGGTGAATAAGTCATTAATTCTACATACATTTCTGAGAAAAGTATAGGTGTCTTAATTGTTTGGGGGGAGTGCATGGAAATTGGAAGGCTACCAGGCCTGCAGCCTGTTGTTTTGTTGTGAAGTTTTCGGACTATTTGCCAGATTGAGTGTACTTACTGCAGAGTTGCCAGAGCCTGCAAATAGATGTGGAGCCTGTAGGATCCTCAGCTTCTGCCTGGTCCTGAGATACAGAAAATATTTTTTATAGCTAGCATTTTTTTTCACGTGCCACATGTTCCCTTTTAGCCATTCTGACTTGTTCTGAAAATCAGTCCCTCACTTAGAAAGTTATAAGATCCCTATCTTTCCCTTTAAGTAAGTACGCCGCTGGGTTTCCATCATTAATAACACTCCTCCCAATGCAGTATGTTTGGTTTTGGCCTGACACAGGAAAATTAAGAAAGACTCATTTTGGTTCCTATAATGACAGTTCCCAGGCACAACAGGTTACTTTTCCCTTAAGAGTATAGGAGTGTGAAGTCGACCGCTTCGGGATAGGTGGACCACTCCATGAATTGTTTTTGTGTACTCTGTGTAAGTGTTTTCTACTAAGAGTTGGGAAAAGAAGAAAAAACATTATTTTGTAAAATCAAATTCAGTAATTTAATAATCACGTGGAGATAAAAACACGTGGGGCTATTGACAGAGTAGTGTGTACACCCTGTCTTCTTTGTTTTGGTCATGCAGCCGTGAACCCTCCTCACCTTTGACTCTCCAGCATTACAGGGCAAGTTGTACTTGCAATAAATATTTTCCCATGGTTGTGCCTTTTTTTTTTTTTTTAACTTACCGGAAATCCTTTGCTCTTTGACAGTAATTAGATTAATTTCTTCAGGACTCAATGTGGGAAATAAGACCATGAGAATAACAGAAGCTAGTTTTTACTGGCAGTTGTTTGGAAGGGTAAATGAGCATTTTTAAACATTTTTTTCAGAAATATTCCTGTAACTATTTGAGGTTGACATGCTGTGATCTCAAAAGAAGAAAAAAAACAAAAGAAAAGATTAATTCTGCTCTTCTCCATTTCCTTTTTCTTCCCCCGGCATACTGTTCCCTATCGTCCACTATTGTCACACTGGTTGGCTTCTGTTCTGGTAGAGTTGTGGGAAAAGGCCTTTATAAACCATGTACTGGTGGTGATTTTTTTTTTTTTACCTTTTTTTTTTTTACCGTTATGCACAATAAATATATATGTGCACACTCACCGTACATTAATAATTGAAGTCAGAGTTTCTTTGAACATTCATCTTTAAGTGTAATACATTGTTTTCTTTTCTCTTCTAGTTTGTGTTTTTAAAAAATACTAGCGTCAGCTTTCTAAATTGGTTTCATGGCCTTTCTGAATTGGGTCCAGACTCTGCTTCAACATCCTCATCTGGCCAAGGCCCCACCGGCCAGGCCAGAAGAGCACACTTTGAGGCCATCCTCTCAGTCTGCTCCCTTCACACAGGCTGGGGTTTTGGCTACAGTTACTTCCAAGTCATAGGTCATAATGTCCATTCTGGGATTCCACAAGCCAATAAAATGCCAATAAAAAAACTGGAGGACCAGCACAGCATTGCCAGCTAAGGAGCTAATAAAACAAAGTGGGAAGGACATGATCTCTTTGTTAATACACTCTCATCATTGTAAAGTAGCAGTTTATATTGAGCTCTTTGTGCCTGGCACCGTTCTAAATGTACTTCATGAACTTATTTAATCCTCACAAGAATCCTGAGGAGGAGGGTTTGTTCTCCCCATTTAAGCCAAGTAACAGGCTTGGACACAGCTAGGAAGTAGGGCAGGAATGCCCTGGAATAGACTTTGTCACTGACAGCACCATGAAAAAGCAGATAGGATCCAAGAATAGAAATTCAGTAGATGTTGGAAAATTGCATTTCTCCAGAAAATGGGATTGATGATGCTGACCCATACACATATAATACATTGTGGCATTTTTGTCATTTTGAGGACAAATGGGCTAGGTAATTAAACAACATTGCTCCTGAAAAATGCCTCCTTGTGCTTGTTTCTGTAGTTGATTAGCTTAGCTCTGTTTATCCGGATATCCTGAGATGATACTGTTTTAAACCACATTTAGTATCTGTGTGAACATGTGGTGGGACTGGTATGAGAGGCACCCTCTGGGTTGATGATGCTACGTTGTTCCCTCTGTCCATATTGATGGACTTGAAATAGATTTGGGGTAAGCAAAAAATATAAAATAAAAACAATAGGTTAATAATGATCAAAAGAAAAAATGTCTGAAGGTTGGCTTCCCCAGTGATGACTTAATTGATTCATTGGCTGTTGAGCGCCATTTGTGTGTCAGGGAATGTGCTTGTTGCTGAGCATACAGTAGGAGCACAAAATAGATGCTGCCTAGAAAACTTAGATTTGTGATGTATGTAAGTAGAGAGAACCAGAGAACTTATGACAGGGAGCTGATCTTGCCTGAGGGGGGACAAGATTCAAAGGATGTTGCCAGAAGGTATTTTAAAAAATAAAAATAGAATGCTTTGAGTTGAGAGTTCATGTGTTTGTGTATAAAAGCCACAAGGTACTCAGACAAGAGCATAAATTTGTCAGACGAATTTACTAAAGATATACTTGAATAGTCTTAAAGGCTACGGAACTATAAGGCTTTAAAGAAAGCAAGTTTTGTAGCTAAAAACTTAATAACTTGTTCTTTTTTCAGACACCTTCAGCAGTAAACAAGATAAAACAGCTTCTTAAAGATAAGCCCGAACACGTAAGTAAAACCAATCAGATGAATATTCAGTAAAAAATTGAAGTTGTATTTTCACACTGAATTTATCTTGTGATAAACAGCATGTTTTCACTGGCTAGGGATTTTTATTTAAAAAATAAAATATGCTCATGGTTTTTAGAGATTCAAATAAAATATAACAGGGTATTCAGTGAAAAAGACTTCATTTTGTGACCCCAAACTCTTGGTTGTCTTTCATCCTTCTAAGGGCCCACCTCTTAAGTGTCTTTCCTGAGACCATCTGTACATTTTTATCTGCCTACACTGGGGTTTCTCAGGTTCTGCACTATTGATGTTTTGGGCTGGATAATTCTTTGTTGGAGGTGGATTGCAGGATGTTTAGTATTATCTCTGGCCTCTGTGCACTAGATTCCAGTTGCACCGCCCCACTCCTCAGTTGTGACAACCAATAATAATTCCCCGAGGGGCACTACTGGCCTAGATCATGCTTGGAATGTTTGTGTGTATCTCCTTTCCTACTTAGAGGAAAGCATTCCATATATGCTGTGGTTATGCTTTGCTTTTTGCCCCTAATATAGCTTGAAGTTCTTTCCAGAGCATTACAGAAAGACCCACCTCATTCTTTTTTTATGACTGCATATATTAGTGTATTTTGTTTTATTTATTTATCCAGTCCCCCATATTAAAGGTCTTGGGGTTGTTTACATCTAGTGCTGCCACAAATATCATTCAGCAAATATTTAGTGTCTGTAGTGTGCCAGGCCCATTGTTCTGAAGACTAAGCCTGTAAGCTTGGTTTAGTGCACCTGTGTAGGCTGTCCTCCTAGACGAAAAATTGTTGAGTAAGGGGAGTGTGCATCACCTTCACCTTCGTGAATTGTTAGTTGCCTGTGGAATATTGTAAATTACATCCAAGTATTAAACTATTAAAATTTAGTAATTAGACTATGGAATGGTTTCTAGGTTCTGTTGTACAACCTATATTACAATGTAATGAAGTTCTGGCACATTCCTCCTAAGAATTACTAAATGCTAAAAATATCAGTATGCCATCTCTGTTAGGATAGACTAATGAAAAGAGTATACAGGTATCGACCAAATGAAACACTGTGTAGGTTTGAGGGATGACAATGACATGAAAAGGATGGGGAAAACACTTCATTGGGTGTCATTGCTGGTACAAGCAGTCCCTTTTCCAAACTCCAGGTACCTAAAGCTGTATTTTCCTGTATTCTGTAAGTATCTGTATTCATTCCTAGTAGTTGGACTTTCTGCTTGCTTGAGTCTTTCCTGTTTATGAAGATAAAAGCTAAGTCAAGTCAATACCTAGGACATGTGCTCCAGAATTTCATCTAGACAGTTTACTGTTGATCATGCTGAATATGTGAAACGCCCCACATGTTCTCTCAGCTCTCACTCTGAGAGTGAATAAAACCACAGTTCTGTCTCCTTGTTGTTTAAGGACAGAAGAGACTACTGTCAGAATGCTTCAGCTCATCAGAACTCCCAGGCAGCTTAGCATTCTAACTCCCGGTCTCACCAAGTGTCTTCCCACTCATGATTGCTTTCCTGAAGCAAGTACACATTGCTACTTTTAAGAGAATCAAGATCTGCTTGGTGAAATCATACTTTTTATGATAATACTTTTACTGTATACTTAAAAAAAGCAGCTAGGATCCAAGAGTAGAAGTTCGATAGATATTGTTAGAAAATCACATTAAGATAGACACTGGTATTTTAAAAGTGCAGTTTGGTCACTTTTTAAACTTCTTAACCTCTGTGTTGGCTGCAGTCTTTTGATTTCTGGTACTTGAGAATGTTTTCATAGTTCTGCCTTAGATTTAAGGCCCTGTGTAGAGGCAGGTATGATTGCCAGGGGACAGCCTGGGGACCTCAGTGAACCTAACCATAGGGAGGGAAATTTCCTGAGAACATCTCATGCGATGAGGTGGAGCACAAACGTTTTGAGGAAGTGAGAATTTGTTAAGTAGTCATCTATGCCATCAGATACCTTTCTTTTTCCTTTAAAAAAAAAAAAAGAAAAGTGATTATTCTTGTTTAGAATTAAAACTCTTCTTTAAGGGGCACCTGGATGGCTCATTTGGTAGAGCATGTAACTCTTGATCTCGGGGTTGTGAATTCAAGCCCCACATTGGGCAGAACTTACTTTAAAAAAAAAAAAAAAAACCACCTCTTCCTTTAAAAATGTTATTCCCAACCTAAACTGCTAATAGTAAAGGTTAAGTAGTTAACATGCCTTCGTATAGTGGACTGCTAAGGCATTATATGCAAATGATAATTGTGAAAGTTAATCACATGGAAGGATGATGTCTTAACTGGCAAAAACAAATCAGAGAATTAAGACTTATTCCTGTTATAATAAAGCCTGTGTTTAGATTATATGTATATATGACAAGGACTGGAAGAAAAAAGGAAAAAAATATGTTGAGAGTGATAGTGACTGGTTTTGGGGGTTTCCCCCTTTGTATTGTTTTGGGTTTTTTGCATATAATTGTTTTTATTTTAGGATTCCCCACTAGTATTGCAGTGCTGTTTGTTAAATAGCTAAATTTTTTAAATGCTTGTTCCCCTTTCCACTTATACTTCCTAAAGGGACATATTATAGCCAGAAATCTAATTTCCTCTTTTTAAGCTTATGAAGAAACAAATAACGTCAAATAGCCAGGGTTTTTATAAATGCTTAATACGTACTACTTTAAAACTAAGTTTATATTTACACTGCTTTTTCAGGTAGGTCTGAAAGTTGGTGTCCGAACCAGGGGTTGTAATGGCCTTTCTTATACTCTAGAATATACAAAGACAAAAGGAGATTCTGATGAAGAAGTTGTTCAAGATGGTGAGTTTTAAGCATATATAGTGCTCGCTGTGAGGTAGGGTGGTTTGACAGACTTTCATATATCAAGTGATTTATACACAGCAGCTGAGTGAGAATGATACCATATTGTCCCCAGTTTTGCAGATGAAGAGACTGAGGCATGGAGAAGTGAAATAGCTTGCCTAAGGTCACTCAGCTAGTTCAGTGGCTTGGTGAAAAGTTGAACCTACTCAAGTTGATTCCAGAGGCTGTGCTCTTATCGTTTGTTTGTTTATTTCAATTACAAAAGATAATCATTGTGTGCACAAAGGTTTTAAAATGCTAAAACTTCAGACCAAACCATCCATTTTTGTGGGAAGCAGCAGTTTGACGTCTATACCAAATAAGTAATGTCATCTTATGCTTTTGAGGAACCTATACTTTTAATTTTTATTAAAAATGTCAGTGCTTTAATTTTCTCCTGCCCCCGTGCCCCTACCCAGTAATCTGATAAAACCTATTTAAAAGAAAATAATGCCACAGCCTTGGGGGAACTTCAGCGTGCACGGGCATTTCAGTGGTGGCTCTGCGTCAGAGCTGTGCTGTTAGCTAGCTTGCAGGTTCCTACCGTTCATCTCATTAAACTGAAGTTACTGACCAATAATGACATTTTTGTTAATATGTTGTTTTTTTAAATCACTACATAAAATACCTTAAATATTAAATTTTTCAGAAGATGAGCTCTAATAACTATATATAGTTTACATTTGAGTAATTAGTTTCTTATAAGGAAGAAAGCTTTCTTAAACCAATTATATTTATGAAGATACCAACCTCTACCTGCGTAATTCAAGGGAGTTATGTTACTGCCAGTTTTCTGGCCCATGAGCAGAAGAACAAAACAGCCATGTTGCACCGATGGGCCTTATGACCCCAGCCCGGTGTATCACAGTCCTGTGCATCTCTCGGCTTGCCAGTGTATCATGTGTACGGATGTCAGTATAGGCTTTTCACATATTTCTTGACTGTTTTTACACAAGTCTCAGAATATACACATTTCCTTCATGTTGCAAATTGGAAAAATGGGTGAAGTATTGTGAAAAGCAAATTCTAGTTTTGCATGGAATTGTCATTGGAATATGCTTCTCTACAACTGCCAAGCCTAATATTGTGTTTGACATAGATTATTGGGTAGAAAAGAAGGGACAGACAGGAAACTGAGCCCTAATCTCTTAAAGGAAATAATGAAACAGATTCAGAAGTTTCCTGTTCGACTTTTGTCGGTGGTTACTATTTAAAAAGTTCACTTGTGCTTTGAATCAGCAGGTTCCATAGACCTGCAGGCTTTATGTGACACGTGTTTTCTTCTCCCCAAGGAGTCAGAGTGTTCATCGAAAAGAAAGCACAGCTAACACTTTTAGGAACAGAAATGGACTATGTTGAAGATAAATTATCCAGTGAGTTTGTTTTCAATAACCCAAACATCAAAGGAACGTGTGGCTGTGGAGAAAGCTTTAATATTTGACTACTCTGGCTGTAAGCTCCAGGAAAACTCATGGAAGTCCTAGGGCTTACTGAAGAAATCATGTGACTGTCACGTGCTTAAAGTTTATAATGTATGACTGCCTTATGAGGAAAATAAAATGATGCATTTTGGAAAGTGAAGCCAGTGTGTTAGATTCCAGAAGAAGCGATACTTGTATTCTTTTTAGAGGGCACAAAATGAGAAACCGTTGCTCTCTTTGGGTCATTTTCCTGATTTGTAAAGAAAAAAAAAAAGTCCTAGCCTGCACTTAATTGTCTTGCATCCTTTCTATTAGAACCAGTTTCATGAAAGCTGCCTACCTGGGAGGATTTCAGGAAACGTATTTTTAATACGTGTGCACGCCATAGCTCACCGTTGAGAGTGGCGTGAACGTTCATTTCCCGACCAGATTGATGGCAGAAGATCCTGACTGCCGGCATGACGTGGAAGTACACTGGTTTTCTACCCAAACTTGGCACAGCATTTCTACGTTTGTGTCCAAAATTTCTTTGTCAGATGCCTCATTTGCTTTACCCTTTAGCAGCACCAGCTGGTAGATGAAAGTATCGAACAAAGATTACCTTGAACTGCAGTGCAGAACAGTTCTGAGCGATGACATCAAAAGGTAAGAAATACTTCACCCACTATTTTTAATCCATTTCTTTTGCTACCCAGAACATCCCCTCAAAGGTGGAATCTCAAGCTGGCTTAGATCCTTTTGGTTGCAAGGTGTCTTTAAAGCCATCCAGCCCACTCCCTCAATGCTATACGTGGGGAAGCAACCCCCAGGGAACCTACAGGATGTCCGTCCACCCTCACACTGTGGGCAGTGTAGCAGCAGAACTGGAACTACACTCTCTCCCCTTCTGTGGAGGGGCCACTAGTTCTGCAGTCTGAGGCAGTCAGTGAAGATCAGTGTGTGGTCTGGCTTCTTTATCTGGTTGGCATTTTGATAAGATTTCTTTATAATTTGATGAAGATCATATTTAGTTTATTTTATTTTCAGTGAGAAGAATCTTATTTTAAAACCCACTTATGTGAGTTACCATCTTGTTTCTTTAGAACTTTGAAACAGCGGTTTATATTAGCAGAGAAGACATTTGTACCAACCCAAAAATATCCTTTTCGAATATAGTAGTCATTTTGAAGCAGAACATGAAGGTCTTTTCTTAAAATTCCCAATACGTGTACACTTTCTGGATCTCAAGTTCAGTGACTGTAATTCTTAACATTTTCACCACTTACTTTTCTTTAACAGCATTCTTTTTGTCATTTAGTTACTGATTTTCCTGGGTTTGACATACCAAGTGTTCTATGCGAAGACACGCTTTTTTTAAAAGCTGATTTTCATGAATTGAAGTAACTATTTATGTCCGTTGTATTTACTGAAGTACCTGGCACAAAATGCACCAACACTTAAGAGTAGTAGCTGTATGTAAATACTCATGAGTCCATATTGTTAATATATAATTGTCAATTCACTTATAATCTGTGCAATACTGTACGTATGTAGAGATTGAGTTGTCAATAAAAAAAAACATGGCCTCCTTGTGATCCTAAAATTGCCTTTTCTTTCTAAGGAAGAAGGGTTTGGGAATAGTAGCTATTCCAGCAACTAATGAATAATGGCTATTTTTCTCTGACCAGTCTCGTCGCTTACAGGAATTTTCTCCACCAGACTCTGTTGCATCGTCGTCGTGCTTCGTTCTCCATGCAGCCCTTTGACAGAGCCATTTTGCACCCCTCTTGGCTCCAGACATCAGCATTCCCTTTCTTCTTCAGCCTTCTCTTCTCCCTGTTTCGCTTCCTCCATCCTCTTGCACAGATTCCTTCTTATGTTCTCCTGTCATAATCCCTACCTGGAATGCTGTTTCCAGATCTGTCATCCAGGCTTTATGTTCACCTTCAGAAAGATTCTTAACAGTGCACCTCAGGCATATTTGTAAGCACCTGCTCTCTGCCTTCCTGAGGTTTCACAGATGACTGGAGACAGTCCCCAGCCTCAGAGATCTTAGAGTTGGCAAATGAGACACCAATAAAGAGAATACCGTGAGGGTTGTAATAGGTAAAATTTATTGCATACTTGCTACGTGCCAGGAACTGTTTGAATACAATCTTTACAATAATCCAGTGAAGTACGTCTGACCCCTGTCATTTCATAGGTGAGAAATTAAAAGCACAACATGAACAAAATAGTTGACCTAAGTAACATGGTCAATGGCCAGGTCAGAATGACAGCCCGCCCACACCATCTGGTACCAGCCTGTGCTCCTAGCAGTTGGGCCATGCTACATGTTCTAGAACCAAGATGGGTGCACTTTCTAAGAAGTTATCTTAGAGGTTGTAACACTTAGGCCAAGTTTTAAAAGCCCTAAGAGATGAGGGGAAGAGGGAAGAGAATGGACAAAACTAAAAGGGATTGAAAACATGCAGGAAGCTAAGCGCTCCGAAGAACGTGAGGCAGCAGGGGCAATCGGACCAGGAATATTGGGGCTTTCACTGGCTTCTGTAGTGTCACAAGGGCAGGGAGCCACTCAGAGTCATTACAAGGGGGCCATCAAAACATCTACATTCAGAAGTGTCTGGCTGGCTACCCTGTGGAGTGTGGGGAAAGCTGGCCAGGGCGGAGGATGGAAGGAGGCACTGTGGAAGCCCAAGTGGGGCCTGAGGGGGAGACCGGTGTGAGGATTTGGAGGTGCCATTGGCAAGACTCCATTGTGAACAGACCAAGCTCAGCAGGGCTGTGGTGGTGTGGCCCTTAGCTAATCACACTAACAACACTTTACTGGGTTCTCCTCTGTTTTTTTTTTAGTCTCTTGCACAATACTGAAAGGTTTTTGAAGAGAGGAGCTTTATCATTTCTTTGATGTTCATTTAACACCAGGCATGTTGTAATTATTTTTAACCAAAAGACTTTCCAACAGCCATGTCCTGTTCTTTCTCATTTCAGCCAAGCTCCACTTCAAACCCTGGGCGTCCTCTGAGAGGTCACTTCATAGTGCCCCCATGTGACATGGAGGACATCAGCTGCTGTGGTGGGAGCTTCACGCAGAGACACAGCCGATGATTTTTTAGTTAGAAGAGCACGCTTAGAAGCCCACTCCAGTGGCTAAACTATCCCAGGAAGGATTTCAGGAGACGGAGGCTACAGTGCTCTTCTGCTACCTAGTGTCTCCCTGCCCTCTGCCTCTGCCCCACAAGAACGATTTTCTCTTTGGCAAAGAGGAAAATAGGGAGGGGGTTGGAAAAAATCTCTACAAGATCAGACATCCCTAAGATTTCCAGTACTTCCTAGGTTTCATTCATCAGGAAATACCTTTAAAAAACAGCCTTTCTTGTCTTGTTTTGATGCCTGAGAGACCAGGAAATGGGAAAATCTGTGTTATTAAGCTGCCTGGTCATTCTCATGCCGTCAAACAGCTGTGAGACCCCTGGAGCCTGCAGAGCTCTTTACAGGTGTCCAGTTTGTGCCTTGGCGCAGACGTGAGATGGGCCACAAGATCACATCAACTCAAGGGTGAATACACATGTAACCAGCCTGATGCTGGGGTTCAGTTCGGCAGTTCATGAGATGCCGGCATGCAAAGCTGTAGGTCTGGGGGGAGCGGGGGAGATACACCTGGATTTAAGTCATGGGCTCTCTTGTGTTGTAGCCTTTTGACCTGGCACAGGTTAGGTAATTTCTTTGAGCCTGTTGACCCTTCTGTAGAACAGTCTCAGGATTTGGGGAAATTTGATGAGCTAACTGCATATAAACAGCATCCACCTTAGAGTTGACACTCAGTACGTTGTAGTTTTAGTCCCTTATACCTGTGGTTATCAGTTAAAGCAAGAGTTTAGGGAAAGGAGCGTTTCCATACAATTAGGGAGTTACTGCCCCATATTACAATCTGTTGAAGGAGATTTCCTTATTTCTTTACATGACCACAACTTGTTTGAAAAGAACTACAAATACAATTATACAGAAAAATAGCTGATTAGCTATTAAGAGAATTCCCATGTTGAGGGGCCTGAGTAGCGCAGTTGGTTAAGTGTCTGCCTTCAGCTCAGGTCATGATCCCAGGGTCCTGGGATCAAGCCCCAAGTCTGGCCCCCTGCTCAGTGGGGAGCCTGCTTCTCCCTTTGCCACTGCTGCTCCCCCTTCTTGTGCATGCGCTCCCGCCCCCTTAAATAAAATCTTAAAGAATTCCCACATAGATGTGTCTTAACCAAGGAGTAATAGCTGAACCCCCTCCTTGGGCTGGAGGGTGAGGGGTCCACACCAGACTTCAGACAGCCAGGCTGGGGGTCCACCTACCCTGTCCCTCTGCAATGCAGAGCCCATGTTGGGGGTAGAGTCAATGGGATATGTGATGTCGACTGCCTCCCTTGCTGTCCACCAAAACCTTCGTTAAAGACTAGAGTTCTCATGAATGGTATAGAACGTAACCTTCCCCAAGGCAAGGGCCCTGTACCAGTGATAACCTCCCAGTGTAAAACTCCCCTATGTCTTTGATAGCCCTAGTGGATTGCATCATGGATTACTTCCGTGAACAATTCCCAACTGTTCACTATTAAGTACACGTTTAGGGGCACCTGGCTCGCTCAGAAGAGCATGCAACGCTTGATCTCCGGGTCGTGAGTTCAAGGCCCACATCGGGCGTAGAGATTACTAAAAGAATAAACCTTACATGTTTACTGTTCTCCGTGGAGTCCAGGTCTTCAAGCAGTCCTCAAGCTTGAAAGTGTAAATAAATCTGAGGATCTTGTTAATAGTGCAGACCTGATCCCAAAGGTCTAGGGCGGCCTGGGGTTCTGCACGTTGAGCCAAGTTCCACGTAAAGCTCATGCTGGTGCTTTGCAGACCGCCTTTGAGTAGCAAGGTTTTAAACTATCTCCAGAAGTACCTGGTTGTATTAAGTGATAATTCGCACCTGTATTTGTTTTTACCAACTACCCACCGCGGTGTTCAGGGCTTCTGATGGGCATGAGTTGTGGCCGTGTTGCCACTCCTGAGATCACAGGGCCTCCCAGACTGCCTACCTGCCAGTTTTAACTCTTAAGTGCTGTCTGATTCCTTTCAGGATTGTGAAATACTAAATGTCTCAAGGATGCCCATTTCCACTTAGTAGCTTCCTTGGTGGCTGGGTCCCCAGCTCAGTCCCCACTGCATTACCCAGCACAACCAGGTGATCTGGACGGGCCCTAAGTCGTTTTGACCCTAATGCTCTGGAACCAGCGTCTTCTCGGATAGACCAAGTTTGACATCTCGGAGGGGAAATCTTGCACGGCCCTTCTCTTGAGTGGCCACATAAGGTGGCACAGGGCCTTGCCTGTCCTCAAGAAATGTGTTTTGTGGTAAAGTGCACATAACAGAATTTACCATTTAAACCACTTTTAAGGGTGCCGTTCAGTGGCCGTTAAGTACCTTCACATTGCTGCACAACCATCACCATCCATCTCTAGAACTTTCTCATCTTTCCAAACTGAAACTCTGTACCCATTAAACACTGTTCGTTCCTCCCCACCTTCAGTCCCTGGTAACCACAATTCTACTTCCTGTCTCTGGACTTGTCCACTCCAGTCCCCTCAGCCCTGCAGCCATACAGCATTTGTCCTCTTGTGTCTGGTCAGGGGATACACTTTTAATCTTCATCAGCAGGAGGGTTAGCCTAAACAGTTACTACTGTTGCTCTTTAACCCATTCTGATGGAGTCCTCTATTCAGCTGTGAGACTGTCCATTGATGATGTGTCTGCTGATGGTTATTTATGAACAATTGAGGGCAGTTTAAGAAAAGCATCAAAAGACTGTGCACTCAGCTGACCCAGACGAAATTCTTTATGAGGATTCGGGAGAAACAGGTAAAACGAAGTTAGATATATAGCACGACCCTCACTCTTGTCAGGGAACAAAGTCTAGAGACGCCATTAGGTGCTACAACAGATCTTATTTTCTTTCCAATGCAGCCCCAGTCCACTACCAGCCCAACCATGTGGGCAGACATAGGAAGCAGTCTTCTCCTAGTAACTGCCTCAATTTCTCTTCTGCATCTTGTACATATCTATAGAAGGAAAAAACTTGACAATTCAGCTACTTTATGTTTGCTTTTTAAAATGTCTGTCCATCCTCCACATTCCACCCATTACCCTCATGCAGGAAGATAATCCCCTGACGCTTCATGTCACGCAGCTGTTTATGTGACCTTGAGGGGGTCCATATGTCACAATGCACAGTTACCAACACTAAGCATTGCCAGATACCAGGCTAGCCCAGGGGGTACCAGATGAATGAGGCCCAGCCCCGCTCCCAGACACACAGGTTCATGAACAAGATGGCCACATAATTACAACGCAAGTGGTAAGTGCTGTGACCGACCCACTCCTAGGGCATAATGAGAGAAGAGAAAAGGGAAAATTCAGCCAGCTTGGGCGTGGCTAGGAGAGGAGGGGTGAAGTGGGCGGTGGAGAGAGACAGGAGAGACTGGCGCTGAGAGATGAGGTGGTAGCTGGGTTCATGTCTACAAATCAGAGTTGGGAAACTGACCTCCTTCCATCAGGTCACAGGAAGCTGGACCCAGCTGGTCATGACTGAGCCTCACCAGTCCCCCTCTTCCCTTGGGGCCTTCACTTAGCAGCCTTGCCCTCTTCCTGGGTTTCTGTGCCTTCCTTCCCCACCATGTTCCCACCGACTCCTAGCCCTGACTTGGCTCTACTCTCACTACACCTGTCCCCACATCCAGCCCTGAGAGTGCATGGCCTCAGTAGAGAGGACAGTCTGAAAGGAGGAGATCAAAAAATGGTAGAGAGCTTCCTCTCCCGGTTTCCAGAACCAGCATATACAGACACGCTGTTTCCCTTGGGCCCAAACTGGGTGGAAATAAATGAACTCCTCAAACTGGCTTCCATCCAAAGCTGCCAGGTGTTACCTCCTGCCCCTGCCCAAGCAGGCCTGTCAGTCCAGCCAATTACACTGAGCAAGTATCATCCCCTGGGGTCTGTCCTCAGAGCTCAGAGGACAGTCAGCATTGGTCAATGGCAATTCCTTTGGATGGAATTGCAGTGTTCCAATCCATCTCACCACTGCCTACCCCAGCTGCTACCCACCTAGGTAGGGTCTTATCTTTCTTCTTCTGTTCCATACATACTACCTTACATTTCAGGTGCTAGGAGCACCCATAAGCACACCGTGGTGGTGTGGACGGCAGATGAAGCTAAGGCTGGTCACCCAGCCAGTGCTTCCAGACTGGCCTAGGATCCTGCTCAACATTAGCCAGTTCCCTGGAGAAGAGGTGGGAAAGTAAGCCCCACTGCGGCTGCGCAGCTTGTCCTTGGTATCAAAGGAAGTGGAGTATAAATGGTTGTAGGTGTGGAGATGGTTGGGCACGGTTGGCATTGACCACAGGAAACCCCAAGGACATCTGTTCCTCTTCTAGGTTGGTGAGTGGAACAGTGCCCCTCCTCTGGTTTCTGTTTTTGGGAGTCTGGCTCCTTCCTTTTGGGATTCTATCCTATAGGTCACATGCTGCTGCCTCCACCAAGCAAACCAGAATCAAGCAGAGATCTTCCCTGGAGCCTACACCAGGTACTGATTCCCATTTTTAAAGACACTGGCATCCTCTGTTGTCCTCTCCTGAGGTCCCTGAGCTGCTCCCACGTCCCCTGCCCTGAGAGCCTGTGACACAGCAAACTGAACTGCCCACATCACCATAAGATGCTCATTATCGCTTTCTTTCTCCCTGGCTCTGGGAGGATGGGGGCTGGCTCATTTGGAGAGGGCTCCAAGGAATGCCACTGTTGCCATGCAAATCCGTCGTGTTGGTTTGTTTTGGGCTTGCTTTCTGTGTGGGACTACACGGCTCCAGCTGCTTCATCAAGTGTTCATGGAGCCCTTGCTATCATCATGCCTCGTGTTGTGGAGGACACAAAGATATCCCCCCGCCCGGAGGTGACCCTGCAGGAAGAGGGGTTGGTCGTAGGAGGAGGAAGAGCATAGTAGTAGCAGGTGGTGGTGGTGGCGGCCGTGATCAAGCTGCTAGCACTTGGCGAACAAGTCCTGGGAGCGAGGCCGCCTTGCAGGCACTCTGCAGGAGTCAGCACACTGAATCCTCAAGCAGCTTCGGGGAGTGGACACCATACTTACCAGGCCCATTTTACATATGTGTATCCTGAATACTGAGCTCAAGGCTAGCAAGAAAGACCTTGATTCTCTTCTCCACTGTGCTCAGCTGGGGAAGGTAAGACCAATATAACTAAACAAGATGGAAAACAATAGATGCCATTGAGGAGACACAGGGACACTGTCAAGGAGGCTCAGAGAAGCAGGAGGAGTACACGAGGGAGCAGAGGTGAGCTGCCACTGTGAGAAGGGCACCGGGGCCTCTGTCCAGAGAGAACAGATAAACAGGCATGGACACGGGAGAGTGGGGGCCGTGGGTGCCATCTGTGTAGGCGCTGTCAGACGATCCACCATTGGGAGTAGAGCCACCTGACAGGGAAGTGGTGGGGACACGGGTGCTTATGGCTGCTGGCTGGGCTGAAAAGCCCTCAGCACTAGGCAAATGCGCTTGCATGCTGTGGGCCACTGAGGGTTTTGAGCAAGAGCAAGTCTGGATCAGAATTCTCTTTTAGGAAGGGTTGACCCAGAGTGGCTTATAGAAAATAAGACGTTGGAGCACAGGATTTCTAGGGCACTAAAACTGTTCTGTGTTATGTGTAATGGCGGATACGTTTGTCATCACCCACAAGATGTACAACACGAAGTCAACCCCAATGTAAACTAAGGACTTGGGTTAATAATAATATTGGTCCAGTGCACCTGGGTGGCTCGGTCAGTTAAGCATCCAGCTTGATTTCAGCTCAGGTCATGATCTCGGGGTTGTGAGATGGAGCCCCGCATTGGGCTCCACGCTCAGCAGGGAATCTGCTTGAGATTCTCTCTCCCTCTTCCCTCCCCCATTCACACTCACTCACTGTCTCAAATAAATAAATCTTTAAAAAATAATAATATTGGTCCATCAGTTACAATAAATGCATCACACTAATGTGGGTGTTAATAGGGGATGGTGGAGAAATGTGAACACTTTTCAAACAATTTTCTGTAAACCTGAAACTGCTCTTTAAAAAAACAAAGTATTAATTATTCAGAAGTTTTTTTTTTTTTTAAGATTTTATTTATTTATGAAGGGGGGTGGCGGGGGAGCACAGAGGGACAAGCAGACCCCGTGCTGGATGTTGAGCCTGACGTCGGGGCTCAATCTCATGACCCTTAGGTCATGACCTGAACTGAAACCAAGAGTCAGATGCTTAACCAACTGAGCAGCCCAGGTGCCCCTCAGAAGTCTTTTTTTTTAAGAGCTTTTTAAAAAATTTCTAATTCCAGTATAGTTAACATACAGCATTATATTAGTTTCAGGTGTACAATAAAGTGATTCAGTAGAAAAGATGTCTTTTATTAGCAAAATAATCAGATAGCTGCATTCCTAAGAAACTCGGGTTTTCAAAAATTGCATTCTGAAAGCAGTTATTTCAAAGGAAGGATTGACAGTTTCGTTCATTTTTTTCCTACCAAAATTTAAATAATAAAGGTCATTTTTTTTTTAAGTTTAATTAAGTAATCTCTACACCCAACGTGGGGCTTGAACTCACAACCCTGAGATCAAGAGTTGCATGCTCTTCCGACTTAGCCAGCCAAGGGCCCCAGTAGAGGTCATTTTGAATAGTTGGCTGTGTACAGCCATAAAATCCACATATCAGAAAGCACTCTGGCCTTTGCGTCTTGTATCTGCTCAAGAGTGATAAGCTCTCTGGGCATATCAGCCGCGGCAGGGGGGTGCACACCACCTTCCACAATGCACTCCCCAAGCCATTTTTCTCACCTTACTCCCCTGCCACGTGCTGGTAGACAAGGCCACTCCACGGATCTGTTCTTGGCCAGTGCCACAGGCTTCTTCTCTCTTTGAGGTGCTGAATCTGATGGATCCATAGTTCCAATTCTGATTGCATTACAATCAATAATAGCACGTTGTATTCCCTAGTCAATTGTGTTATATGCAATTCATCTGACAAGCCCAACAGAAGGCCTGTAATAACAGTACCTTCTCTGTGCTGGCCACTATGCCACACACGTGGGGGAGCATGGGCAGACAGATTCCAAGGCTGAGGAATCTGGGGAAATCCACCAGGAAAGCCCAGTAGGCATTTTGGTGAGAAAATCATGCAAGAGCTAACAAAGTCCAGATGAATCCTTGGGTCCCTGTGGGCTCGCACCTACTTTCCAAGGGGTCCTCTTCTCAGACCAACGTTCCCAAAGTGTGGAACCTCGTAATCTCTCCAGGCATCTGGAAGTTTCAGAGGAAAATGCAATGACACAGTAGTAGTCACACATCTTGAATTGGAGATGTAAGATTGTAGCGACTTCACAAAAACCCTATTTTGTTCACAACCATTCCATATTTAAATGTTGAGCATTTTCCATAAGGACAGCATTAATCAGATTGTCTTAAGTAACAATTGATTTGACAAGGTTCATCCTGGTTAATGTATTTTTCACACCATTGGCTGGCTTACCAGTCGATTTGGGTATCAAATTTGCCATTATTTTTTTAAGATTTTATTTATTTATTTGAGAGAGAGAGAGCATAAGCAGGGGGAGCAGCAGAGAGTGGGGGGAGAAGCAGGCTCTCTGCAGAGCAGGGAGTCAGATGCGGGGCTTGATCCCAGGACCAGAGATCATGACCTGAGCCAAAGGCAGACAATTAACCAACTGAGCCACCCAGGCACCCCTCAAATTCACAATCTTTATTATTGCTATTGGGTTATATTTTACTCCATTTCACTTTTTAAAAAGGGATTAGTGGCCCAAAAGTGTTCACAGAAATGTAAAATAATGATGGAAACAGTATTTTATATTCTACAGATCAGAAAAATCTTTCAAATACCCAAGGTAACTGTGAGTCCAGAATGATTTAGAATGTCAGGATTTGTTGGGTCAAGCAAACCTGCAGGTGTAATTTTACACAAAGCAGTTGAACATTAAAACTTACTAGGAGATGGGTCTGGATCTCAGCATCATGAGCTCAAGCTCCACAGTGGGTGTAGAACTTACTTAGAAACTTAATGGGAGGTGCCACAATGAATATCTGAAAACTGAATTTAATTAGATTGGAGCTTCTGCTTGCCCGGGTCTTCCCCAGCAAAGTTACAAAACCTGGTCAGAGGGTGCCACCAAAGCTTTTGAGTTCTTCAACAGTAAAAGGTGGTGATGATGAGGCACTTTTCCAGAAGAAGTACAAAAAAAAGGACAAAATGATTCATTGCTGAACACAGAGTAAATACAAAAATGGCCAATCTGTTATTCAAAAGCTTTACTTATTGAAGCAGATAGGTACATGTTACCATTCCATTAGAAACCTGTCTACAGAGTTACTCACATACATTATGTTCCATGAGAAACAAAATGAGCTCGTGGCCAAATAGTTTAATCAAAGATCTTATTCTTTTGAGATTTTTTAAAATTAATGTATTTGAGAAAGAGAGAGAATGTGTGTGTGAGAGCGGAGGGAGGGGCAGAGGGAGAGGGAGAATCTCAAGCAGACTCAGCTGAGCGTGGAGCCCAATGCAGGGCTCGATCTCACGACCCTGAGATCATGACCTGGGCCAAAACCAAAAGTCAGATGCTTAACCAACTGAGCCAAGAGGCACCCCTTTAGAGATTTTTTAAATTTCATTTTGTCAGTTTATTTAGGTAATCTCTATACCCAACATGGGGCTCGAACCCTGAGAGCTAAGAGTCACATGCTCTTCCAACTGAGCCAGCCAGGTGCCCCATCAAAGATCTTATTGTACAACGATTAATAATCTACAATATAACAAAAGCATTTCCAGTTGCAGATCTGTGCTGTATGTAAACACGAGGAAGGAAGCCACAGTGATGCTTTGTTCTGTGTCGCTGAACCTGCAGTGAAAAGCCATTGGAGGGGTAGGTTGTAGACGGAAATAGATGACCAGGCGTCCTACTGCAGGTGCAGTGGAGGGAGCAATGGAGGAGGGCTGTTGTTCCAGAAATGAAGGAGCTGTCTCCACCCATCCACACACCCTCTCGCTCCCAGGGAGCTACTTCTTGGTTATGATGCTGTTTGGACAGATACCGTGAATGCGGCACACAATCAAGTTGTGGTCACCGCATGTCCACTCTGCCCTGTAAAGAAGTGGGGACAAAGGGAGACCACTGATGTACGTTAAAATGATGGACTGAAACCTCCAGGGGAGCCTGGGTGGCTGAGTTGGTTAAGTGTCTGCCTTCAGCTCATGCTCCCAGGGTCCCAGATCGAGCTCCACGTCAGGCTTCCTGATCAGTGCGGAGCCTGCTTCTCCCTCTCCCTCTGCCCCTGCTCATGTGTGCACTCTATCGCACACTCACTCTCTCTCTCAAATAAATAAAATCTAAAAACAAAAACAAAAAAAGAAAAAGGAAAGAAGCCTCCAAGTAATTTCATGCCTTGACTTCAAAACTGCAACACAAGGATGTCTGTTAAAAAAGACATCACCAAAGGTAAGATACTGAGAGATGCTAACATCAGTAATATTTTGAAAGTTGGAAGGTAGTTGGATGAGGGGCTACTAATGGTTTGGCAAACTGGAGGAAACTGAGAACCAGATGGCCCTATTATGCCCCCAAATTCTCAAAAGTCTCCACTGCAGGCGACACCAGCTCCCCGATGGGAAAGCTGGGCCGAGAGGGTGGTCGTTGAGCACTGTATGAGAAGGTGGACCCCTGGGCGCCCTGCCCATTTCACGCCTCTGCCTGTAACGCAAAGGATTTCTCTATGCAGAGGCTAACACAGGGTCCGCAGACTGGGAGAGCCAGGCCCAGTAGAGGGTGTTAGTATCATACCAGAAAATAACCAGCAGTCACCCAAACAAAACAAGGGATTCTGTGAATGTGTGTATAGTAAGTGCCTGATACAGGGACCCCTAGCTCTACCCCTGCTCTGCATTTATCCTGTCACCGTGAGATACTTCGCACCCTCCAGACCAGGGAAGGCCGGAAGGTGTTCACAGTATGGGATCCTCCCCCAAACGGTCCACCCAAAGCCTAAAGCCCCATCAATGTGTGTAGAGTTTCCTGCCAGCTTTTTAGCACCCCATTTGTACTCATGAAAAGATAATCAGCTCACCAGACATCTGAGGACTGCCCCTATCATGGAAGTTAGGGGCCAAAACAGGAGTCAGAGAGACAGAAAGACTGTGTTGGGAGGAGACAGCTCATGCTCTTGCTCTCAAATAAATAAATCTTAAAAAAAAAAAAAAAAAAAAACAACTGTAGTGTCTTCAGAGGGATGAAACGCTGCATCATGGAGCAAGAAAGAAGGACATGGAAAGGAACATTCAGAACAAAAGCCGCTCTTACAAACCCAAGGGCCCGGTCACAAAACAGAAGGGTTGGAAGATAAAGTGCTCTTCATCTCAAAAAATAGATAAAAGACAGCCAGACAAAGCCAGAGAGAAAAGATGAACAGTGGGTATTTACTGCACCCCAAAGGGAAGTTCTGTGTTGACCCACTCCTGAGATTTGGAGGTTGGCCATTGTGAACAGAAACTGCAGAAAATACAAAATGAAGTGGCACGCTACCCTTTCTGGCCTCCTGCTCTGGCCCACCCCGTATCCCACCTGATGCCCCAGCAGGGGTGGACCCCATGCTAGCCAGGACGCAGTCACCGCGTCGCCTCTACTCTCCCAAAAGAGACCCTTGAAACTCACAGGGGAACGGAGATCAGACGAGGCCCCGGGCCTCTCTTTTCCACTGGAGCCTGCATCTGACTGGGACAACAGCAGTTTCTTGCTCACGGTTGTGCTTCCATTTTATTTTATTTTATTTTTTTAAAGATTTTATTTATTTATTTGAGAGAGAGAATGAGAGAGAGCACAAGAGGGAAGAGGGTCAGAGGGAGAAGCAGACTCCCTGCTGAGCAGGGAGCCCGATGCGGGACTCGATCCAGGGACTCCAGGATCATGACCTGAGCCGAAGGCAGTTGCTTAACCAACTGAGCCACCCAGGCGCCCTGTGCTTCCATTTTAAAAAGGATATCGTTTTCCATCACGCAAGATGAAAAAGCTCTGGACAACGGTGGAAATATTCTTAACACTACCAAACTCTACACTTGGAAATGGTTGTGATGGTAAATTTTATGTTACGTGTATTTTGCTGCAATTAAAATTTTAAAAAGAGGGACGGAAGTTGCAAAGAGAAACCTGTAGGGAGACCTACATATGTGAGAAAACTGGAGAAGATAGAAAAGAAAAAAAGAAGAGAATGCTAAACACAAAATTCAGGAGGGTGGTTATCTCTGGGTGTAGGGAGGGAAGGAGATGGCCCTGGGGTGGTCCAGAGGGCTTCAGGCTGTTCCTGGCTGGGTTTTAGGCACATGGAATTCCACGATCACTCATTCCTATTTAAATGTGGACATGCTTCAGGGGCGCCTGGGTGGCACAATCAGTGAAGCTTTTGACTCTTGATTTCAGCTCAGGTCGTGATCTCAGGGCCCTGGGATCGATCGGGTCCCCTGAATGGGGCTCTGCACTCAACGGGGAGTCTACTGGAGATTCTCTCTCTCCTCTCCCTCTGCCCACCCTCTTCTCTCTCTAAAATAAAAAATCTTTTAAATAAATAAAGAAATGCTGACATGCTTCACTATTACATTTTCTATTGTATATCTACTCTCCATTAAAGAAAAAGAGCTCTTTCAGACTATTTAGGCACTGACTTTTATCCTGCTCTATTCAGTGCCTGCCTGTGATCAATGCTAAATCGGTGTTATTTTATAGATGAGCATTGTCAAAAAGAGTAGAATGCAAGTCACTTAATGTGATTTTAAGTTTTCTAGTAGCCACATTCAAAAAAGTAAAAAAAGTAATTTTAACCTATTTCATTTAACCCAGTGTATCTGAAATAGCATACTTTTAGCATATAACCAACATACAAATCCTTAATGAGAAATTTTGATTCCTTTTTTCATACCACAGCACATCTTAATTTGGACTAGTTACATATCAAGGGCTCCGTGGCCTCACATAGATAGTGGCTACCATACTGGACAGAGCAGACTGACAAAAACAACTTCAAACATGCTTTTTAAAAATTTTTATTTATTTATTTGAGAGAGAGCGAGCACGTGCACAAGCAGGGGGAGGGGCAGAGGGAGAAGCAGACTCCCCGCTGAGCAGGGAGTCTGATGCAGGGCTCAATCCCAGGACCCTGAGATCATGACCTGAGCCGAAGGCAGACACTTAACCTACCCAGCCACTCAGGCGCCCTCAAATAGTAATTAAATGCAGCCTGTGCTACCATAATGCATATGATTTAGGTGAATGAACAACAGCTGTTCAACAATATCAGGCTGAACATCAACAGCCATGTCCAATTTCATGCAAGCACAGGCCATGAGAATAGTCTTGACAGCCACTGGGCCACCATCAACGGTGAGGCCCCCCACTGACTGTAACCTACATCCTGCTTTTCAGAGATGTTGAAGTGTGAAGCTGATACAGTACAGTAGTTGTCATGCAAGGCGTGTGGTGTAAGGACTGGTTATTAGTACAAAGACCTAAGGATGATGTAGGGAGTTGCGGCCTGGGTGCATTCGAGAAAGTGAACCTGGAACTTGAATGTGAGATTCAGGAGAAGAGCCTTTTTTTTTAAAAAGATTTATTTATTTATTTGAGAGAGCGAGAATGAGAGAGAGAGAGTACATGAGAGGGGGGAGGGCCAGAGGGAGAAGCAGACCCCCCACCGAGCAGGGAGCCCGATGCGGGACTCGATACCGGGACTCCCAGATCATGACCTGAGCCGAAGGCAGTCGCTTAACCAACTGAGCCACCCAGGTGCCCTCAGGAGAAGAGCCTTGCTGAAGGTGGTTTTTGTGAACTTGTCAGGCTGCTGGAGTATGGTGAAGGGTCAAAGAGGCTTGGGGAGCCCCGACAGCCCATCCCCACGAGGAGGCCTGCGCCGGCACTCTCCGAACACCTAACTGCTGCCGCCACCCTGATCTCCCCTGTGCACATTTCCCCTGTGAGGTACCTGTGAGGGAGAGCTGGTGTTTGCAAAACCTAAGACCACTTCATGGCTCCCCTTATAAGTGTTTTCTTTGCTGTTTTGTTGTAGTGGTAAGTTTATACTTTAACATCTAACTCCTTTATTGCCATCTTACAAGGTTCAAGAGGAGAGAAAACTCTCCGGGCCCAGTTTCTTATATCAAAAAATATTTTTGTGGTACCTGGGTGGCTCAGTGGGTTGGGTGTCCAACTCTTGGTTTTGGCTCAGGTCATGATCTCAGGGTTGCGAGATCAAGCCCCACGTCAAGCTCCGTGCTGGGTGTGGAACCTGCTTCAGACTCTCCCTCTCCCTCTGCCCTCTGCCTCTCCCCCCGTTTGTGCACCCACTCTCTCCCTAAAGAAAATGTTCTTGAGAGTTAAGAACTGTTGTAAATATTGTTTCAAGTATCCTCAAAGTCCTCAAAAGGTCCTATTATGTGACTGAGCACATAAGTAACTAGATACAAGAAGACATAAGGTTATCTTTCTTTCCCATATGTGCCTCTTTCTCCTCAAAACAGGAAGTCAGCTGTGTCCTAACAGAATTGTTTTTGATGTAGCTTTGGAATATAGGTGAGGTTCAGTGCAATGGAGTCCAGAGCCAAGGGCCAAGAAAGAATTCTTGAGACGTCTTTGGTGCAAAATGGTGGTTTATGAAAGCACGGGGACAGGCCCCCTGGGCAGGAAGAGCTGCTGTCCCCAGGTTGTGAGGGGTGGCTGATTCTGTACTATGGGGTTGGGGAGGTAAGGAAAAAGGGAGGTTTTGAGAGAACTTTCATGTATTAAGACACGCAGGATACCGGAGGCTTTGCTATTTGTCAAGTTAAGGTTATTTTTCCTTCTAGTAAGGCATTAACAGTAAGATAGTTGGGAGCTTCCTGAAGGAATGTTACATTCCTCCTATCACATGTCCTTATCAATGGGCTGTAGGTTTAAAAGAAATTCAATTTTATTTACATTTCCTTCTGCCTCAGCCTCCCTCAATTTTATGGAGGGGAGGGTGATGTTAGGGCTTCAGGACACTGAGTTAAGGCCCTCTGGATGTTAGGCTATTGATAAGAAAGCTTCTTCCTTGTAAATCACTAGGACATTTGTAAACTGAGGGAGACTCAGGTCTTGCAAGATTGTGATCTCTATAAGTTAACTATTTGTTTTTCCTTTGCTTGGTTTTAGGGTAGCCAGGAGTGTCTGAGGAATGTCACATATATCCCATGGCGGGGGGCAGGGGTTGTGGGATGTCAGCTTCTGCTTTGTCCTCAGCTTGCCTTCTGTTTCATCATTTTGACATTACAAAAGGAATATATGCTTACCATATAAAAACTTCAAGCAAAATGCACACTATTGATAAAGAGTAGAGAGCAAATCTCCCCTCCATTACCTTCCTATTACCTCTCTTTCTGTTGAAATCGGTACATGTCCTTCCAGATGATTTGCTATGAACTGACAACTGTGTTCATATATCTGCTTTATACACAAAAATATTTGTCGGCTACATGAAATACATATATGGCTTTATTGTTATACATGTGGAATCGTTGTACAATTAACCATTAACATTTACGGAACATTTTAACAATATGTTTCGCCACATGGCAGCCAGAGCGCTCCTTTACAAATGTAAGTCAGAGCCTGTCACAGAGCCTGCAGTGACTCCCCAGTGCCCTCTGAGGAAAGCCAAAGTCCATGTCTGCCTCAAAGCCCCAAGGTGTCAGGCCCCCCCGCCCCCGCCGCTCCTCCCTGCCCTCTTCCCCTCACTCCCTGTGTTTCATTCCTCTTGAAACCTGCGCTTCCTCCGGTCAGTCAATCACATGGCCTTTACCCTGGCTGCTCGCCGCCTCGAAGGTCCTCCCCCCGGTTATTCTCAGGGCTCACATCTCCTACAAGTCTTTCTCAGATGTCACCTTCCCAATGAGGTCTACCCTGACCACCCTGTTTAAAGTTACATCCAGCCCCCCAGCACTCCCACTCCCCCTCTGGCCCTTTTATATTTTACTTCCTTTTAGAGCACTCTGACTTTCAAACGTATTAATTCATTTATGAGCTATATGGTTTTCTGTGTGCCTCCCCTTGCTGGCATGTAAACTCCACAAAAGCAGGAATGTTTGTTGTGCTTGTCAGTGTATCTATCCTCAGGGCTGAAGCTGTGCCTGCTTAAGAACAGGTGTTCAGTGAATTGTTTGTAAATGTTTTAAAATTTTTTCCTTATTATTCGCCCTTCATTTGCCTTCTATTCCTAAGGCCTAGTCCAGTACCCGACACATTATGAACACTGAGTGTTGTTGGATTAATGCTGTCTTACAGCCAAAGATCCAGTCAAGAAGGAAGAAAGGAGGTTGAGAAAGAAAAAGTAGGAAATGGTGGACGAAAACTTCCAGTGAGCGCCACCTGGTGGCAGGACAGCACCATCAGGCTCCCTGGGCAAAAAAGAACAGATTTGTGTGAATAAGATAAAAGTAATACCTTTATTTTTTAAAGATTTTGCTTGTTTATTTTTTAATTAGAGAGAGAGAGTGCGCGTGTGCGCACGAGTCGGGGGTGGGGGTGCAAAAATCATGACCTGAGCTGAAATCAAGAGTCAGTCACTCAATCGACTGAGCCACCCAGGTGCCCCAGATTTTATTTTTAAGTAATCTCTACACCCAGCCTGGGGCTCGAACTCACAACGCCAAGATCAAGAGTCGCATGCTCCACCAACTGAGCCAGCCAGGTGCCCCTAAAATAATACCTGTAAAGCCACACTTTTGTTTGGCCCTTATAAAGGGATTGCATATGAATTATTCCTGGGTAAGTACGCCCTTGAGGACAGGGATGGGAAGTATATCCTTGGAGACTTCTTGCTCCAAGTATTCAATAGTCATTAAGTATTTAAATGCCTATTTAGACAATTAAAAAAAAAAAACGTTTACCAAGGAAATCCAAGTTCCTCGACCCTCACTACTGAAGCAGATAATAAAAACAAATAATAGAATAATCCTTACAAGTTATTAGGTGGGTATTATTGTTGTTCCTAATTTTGTCCCTTTATTCATACTAAGTAGGGAAACAAATCATATCCCCATGAAAAGATAGCTCCCCTGTAGGCTGCTTCGTGCAAAACACACTACTGTAGTGAAGCCCTGTATCAGCCTTGTCTTGTAGTTTCTGTATTCTGATGTTTTCCCATCTGAGGCCTTGCTGGCCCTGCAGGGACTGGCCCTCCCAGGGTTAGCTGATTCCTTGAGATAGTAAACCACCTGTCTGTGAGTGTGCCTTTCAGATGCAAACCAATAGATCCCAACCCCAACCACCTCCTCCGTCTGAGCCACTACCCACCTGCCCTATCACCCAGGGCCGGGTGTCAGACACCAGGGGACAGCCCCCAGGGCCCAGAGTCTGCTGAAATTATCCAAACTGGTTTCTATACCTGCTGGTTCTTTCCCAGTTCCTTCCTGCAGAAACCAGCAGGGGCTCTGGCTCACATTTCCCACCCCCACCTGCCTCCTAATGGACCCTGGTGCTTTCAGGTGTGGTCCCCCAGGCATAGCAGGCTCCATCTTGGGAACTGTGAATACCTGGGGCGCCTGAGTGGCTCAGCCGGTAGTGGTCCCAGGGTCCTGGGATCAAGCCCCACATCGGGCTCCCTGCTCAGGGGGAAGTCTGCTTCTCCCTCTCCCACTCCCCCTGCTTGTGTTCCCTCGCTGTCTCTGTCTCTGTCAAATGAATAAGTACCTGTCTTTTCAATGGCAGTTGTCTTCTGGTCTGTTGGCCACAGCCTCAGATTTTCTAGTAATACACTATACAGTTGACCCTTGAATACCATGGGTTTGAATTGTATGGAACCCTTTATATGTGGATTTTTTTAAATTTTCTTATTTAAATTCAATTTAGTTTAACATGTAGTGTACTATTAGTTTCAGGGGTAGAATTTAGTGATTCATCAGTTGCATATAACACCCAGTGCTCATTACATCGAGTGACCTCTTTAATGCCCATTCACCCAGTTACCCTCTCCCCCCACCCACCTCCCCTCCGGCAACCAACCTCAGTTTGTTTCCTACAGTTCAGCGTCTCTTATGGTTTGTCTCCCTCTCAATTTATCATCTTATTTTATTTTTCCTTCCCTTCCCCTGTGTTCATCTGTTTTGCTTCTTAAATTCCACCTATGAGTGAAATCATCTGGTATTTGTCTTTCTCTGACTTATTTTGCTTAGCATAATACCCTCCAGTTCCATCCATGTCATTGCAAATGTGGATTTTGTGTGTGTGTGATAAATACAGTACAGTGCTGTAAATGTATTTTTCTCTTACGATTTTCTTTTCTCTAGCTTATTTTGTTGTAAGAATACAGTCTATAATACATACAACATAAAAAATCTGTGTTAATCGACTGTTAAGGCTTTTGGTCAACAGTAGGCTCTTAGTAAAGTTTTTCAGGAGTTACACACAGATTTTCCACTGGTGGCTCGGCACCCCTAATCCTTGCATTGTTCAAGGGTCAACTGTATTTTAAAATAAGCCCTGAAATAAATGGGGCTCCCCCACCTGGAGAAGAAGGGATAGATGCCCCCCAGGCAGGCCAGCTCCAAACAAAACCTGGAGCAAGTAGTCTCAGTTTTCTCATGGCATCTTTCCCATCGCCAAGCAGTAGGGCCTGGTGTGTGGCTGCCGGAGCTGGGGTGGCACACATTGAATTATAGGGTTGAAGCAGAAATTAGAACATGTTCTTGTAGAAATAATATAAGGGAACAGCCATGATGGCCAGAGGCATACTAGATGAGTTGTGGACTTTTCATGAGAAATCGTTAGTGAAAGAACAAGATGCAGAATGTGATCTCAGCCCTGTAAACAATTACTATGAATTTTTTATATGCATGAGTGCGCATATATGGCAATATATGATATATAAGCACAGAGGAAAAGAAATTTAATTATACAGGTTACCTGATGAAGGAGTTAATGAAAGAAGGTAGGGGAGAGGAGAAGGAGCAAAAAGGAGAAGCAAATAAAAATACACTGAAAAATGCATGTGTGACAAGATTATATTTATGGACAATAGCATAATATATAAAAATCTGGGTTCTTGGAGGGTCCTGGCTGGCTCAGTGGGTAGAGCTTGCAACTCTTGATCTCAGAGTCATGAGTTTGAGCCCCACGCTGGGGGGTAGAGTTTACTTAAAAAATAATTTGAAAAAAATTTTTTTTTAAATATTCTTAAGTTCTGAAGTAGGACTGCTTGGTTTAATCCCAGATTTACAAATTCTTAGCCCTGTTATGTTGGGCAAAGTGCTCCTCCTCTCTATACCTCAATTTCCTGATCTATAAAATGGAGATTATAATTGTATTTATGTCCAAGAGCTGTTGATAGGATTATATGGAATAATTCATTTAAGTTCTTAGAACCATGTCTGGCACACATAGTGAGTGTTCACCAAACCCTTAGCTAGCATTCATAGCCATTTCTAATGGTCAGTACCCCCAATTTGTATGCCCCGGTACTTCTATTACCTCTAGCACACAGCTCAGGGCACTGAACTACTCCTTCATCACAAATGCTGAGCCCGAATACTGCTGTAAATTTATAACCACCCAGGTTCCCTTTTATGGGCACCATGCAGACCACCACCCATCTGTTTATTCAATTTTTCTTCAAGCAGATCACAATATAATTGACCCATTTGGGGGGCTCTGTCTTTTCATTTGTTTCCTTTTTAAAGACAGCTTTATTTTTTATATTTATACAGGGGTATAATTTACTTACAATAAAATTTATTCTTTTTAGGACACAAGTCAATGACTTTTAATACATTTACAGAGTTGTTCAACCATCACTGGAATCTGATTTTAGAATTTCTCTTTGCATTTATTTATTTAGAAAGATTTTATTTATTTATTTGAGAGAGGGAGAGAGAGAGAGAGAACAAGCCGATTGAAGGGCAGAGGGAGAAGCAGACTCCTTGCTGAGCGGGGAGCCTCCCAAGGGGCTCCATCCCGGGACCCTGGGATCACGACCTCAGCAGAAGACTTAAACGACTGAGCCACCCACGTGCCCCTTCTCAGGTCCATTTTAAAAACAATGAGATCCTTTGGAACCATCACTTTAGTCTTTCTTTTTATCAGAGATTTGCGTTGATCTTTTGTTGGTAATCCATTTATGCCTGCAGCCTTGTACTTCGCCTTTGTTTTTATCATGGTATTCTACTAGAGTTTTTCTAAGCCACATGTGACTAACAAAGGGGGGAAATCAGAGGGTTTATGTATGGCTCCAGGAATTTTTTGTAGATCCAGAGCGGAATCGGAATGCACCCATCCTCCTAGGTTGGAGTTCCTGAAGGGCAAGCGCAGAGCGGGTGGGGCTCGCTCAGAGCGGTGCCACAGCAACCCCCCAATCCCCAGCTGAAAGCCTGGGCCCACCAGGAGAACTTTTCTTTGGTCCCCAAAAAGAAACCCGGTGCCCACTTGCATTCACTCCCAGCTCCCACCTGCAGCCCTAGGTAACCACTGATCCTTTGTTTGCTTTTGAGTTACAGCCCCATCTCTTCAGCTGTGAGCTGAGCAGTCAGGGACTACAAGGAGGTACCTCCCCTGGAGTCCCCTGCCCTAACTCCTCTGCCAGACATTATGAGCAGTCCCCCATGATGTGCATTTTCCACAGATAACTGCCTCTAGCCATTTCTTTATTTTTCCTAATACTGACCTTCAAATGTTCTTTTAATTGCAAAATAAATGCTTATTATAAAAGGCATAGAAGCACAAAGAATCCTAAGAAAGAATACAAATTACCCAAAATCAATCCTACACATAGATAGAGCTACTGTTAAGATTTTTAGGTGAGGGGTGCCTGGGTGGGTCAGATGGTTAAGCATCTGCCTTCAGCTCAGGTCATGATCCCAGGGTCCTGGGATTGAGCCCTGCTTCAGGCTCCCTGCTCAGTGGGGAGTCTGCTTCTCCCTCTCCCTCTACTGTTCCCCCTGCTTGTGCTCTCTTGCTCTCTCTGTCAAATAAATAAATAAAATCTTTAAAAAGAAAAAAAAAAGATTTTTAGGTGAATGGGGCGCCTGGGTGGCTCAGTCTGTTAAGCATCTGACTCTTGATTCCTGCTGGGGGAGTTTGCTCAAGATTCTCTCCTCCCTCTTCCTCTGCGCCCCGCCCCCCCCCCCCGCGTTTTCTCTCTCTCTCTCTCTCTCTCAAATAAATCTTTAAAAAAAATTTTTTAAAGATTTTTAGGTGAACCATATATGATTTTTTAATGAAACAGGGTCATATTGCAATATCTTGTTTAGAATCTTTTTGTTTAAAAACTCCCCTATTATTAAATATTTCTGATTTTCCCAAATTTGTTAGGTTACGAGCTCAGCACTGGATATTTAAGTTGTTTCCCATTTGTCTTCTATTCTATTTAACACTCTATTGAATGTGTTTACATTTCTGTACACCTCTCTGTCATCCGTTACATTAATCCCTGTCATCCAACTGTGAATGTTTTCATTTTTTATTGTAATAATTCATGAAAGAAAAATTTTCAAAGGGAACAGTCAAAGTTGCACTCTAACCCAAACTTCTAGGGACTACCACTGTTGGCATATATACTTTGAGATTTTACAATGACTATATAAGCTTCTATGATATATATATATATTTTATATATATATATATTTTAGACAAAAACAAGATCATATTGTGCATATGGTTCTACTATTTCTCGTTTTCGTTTAATGAAGAAAAAAGTTTATATTAGTTTCATGTGTCCAGTATAGTGATTCAGTAATCCTATACAGTACTCCCTGCTCATCATGATCCCCATCACCTAGTTTGCCCATCCCCCACTCCACCTCCCCTCTGATAACTATCAGTTTGTTCTCTATAATTAAGAGTCTATTCTCAGTTTGTCTCTCTCCCTTCCCCCGGCTTTGCTTGTTTGTTTTGTTTCTTAAATTCAATATATGAGTGAAATCATATGGTCTTTGTCTTTCTCTGACTCACAGTCTCTAGTTCCATCCATGTTGCAAATGACAAGATTTCATTCTTTTTTGTGGCTAAATAATACCACATCTTTATCCATTCATCAGCTGATGGCCCTTTGGTCTACTTCCGCATCTTGGCTATTGTAAATAATGCTGCTATAAACATAGGGGGTGTGTGTAATCCTTTGAATTAGTGTTTTTGTATTCTTTGGGTAAATACCTAGTAGTGTGATTGCAGGATCATAGGGTAGTTCTATTTTTAACTTTGTGAAGAACTTCCATTCTGTTTTCCACAGTAGCCACACCAGTTTGCATTCCCACCAACAGTGCAAGAGCGTTCCTTTTTCTCCACATCCTTGTCAACACCTGTTGTTTCCATGTTGTTGATTTTAGCCATTCTGATAGATGTGAGGTGATATTGTAGTTTTGATTTGCATTTCCCAGATGATCAGTGATGATGAGCATCTTTTCATATGTCTGTTGCCCATCTGTACATCTTCTTTGGAGAACTGTCTGTGAATGTCTTCTGCCCATTTTTAAATTGGATTATTTGTTTTTTGGGTGTTGAGTTGCATAAGTTCTTTGTATATTTTGGATACTAACACCTTATTGGATACATCATTTGCAAATACCTTCTCCCATTCTGTAGGTTGCCTTTTAGTTTTGTTGATGGTTTCCTTTGCTGTGCAGAAGCTTTTTATTTTTATATAGTCCCAGTAGTTTATTTTTTATTTTTTATTTTGTTTCTCATGCCTCAGGAGACATTTCTCCATAGAAAAAAGTTGCTATGGCCAATGTCAGAGAATTTACTGCCTGAGTTCTCTTCTAGGATACTTATGGTTTCAGTCCAAATTTAGGTCTTTAATCCATTTTGAGTTTATTTTTGTGTATAGTGTAAGAAAGTGGTCCAGTTTCATTCTTTTGCATGTAGCTGTCCAGTTTTTCCAGCACCATTTGTTGAAGAAACTGTCTTTTTCCCATTGGATATTCTTTCCTCCTTTGTCGGAGATTAATTGACCATATAACTGCACATTTATTTCTGAGTTTTCTATTCTGTTCTATTGATCTATGTGTCTGCTTTTGTGCCAGTACCATACTGTTTTGATTACTACAGCTTTGTAATATAATTTTAAGTCCAGAATTGTGATGCCTCCAGCTTTGCTTTTCTTTTTCAAGATTGCTTTGGCTATTTGTGGTCTTTTGTGGTTCCATGCAAATTTTAGGATTGTTTGTTTTAGTTCTGTGAAAAATCCTGGCAGTATTGTGATAGGGATTGCATTAAATGTGTAGATTGCATTGGGTAGTATAGACATTTTTTAAGATTTATTTATTTATTTGAGAGAGAGCACATGCAAGTAGGGAGAGGGGCAGGGGGATAGGGAGAGAAGAGAGAGAATCTCAAGTAGACTCCCCGTCAAGCACAGAGGCTGATGCAGGGCTCGATCCTGCCACCGTGAGATCATGACCTGAGCCAAAATCAAGAGTCTGACACTTAACCAACTGAGGCACCCAGGAGTCCCTGGGTAGTGTAGACATTTTAACAATATTTGTTCTTCCAATCCATGAACATGGAATGTCTTTCCATTTATGTCATTTTCAATTTCCTTCATCAGTGTTTTATAGTTTTCAGAGTATAAGTCTTTCACCTCTCTGGTTACGTTTATTCCTAGGCATTTTATTATTCTTGGTGCAATTGTAAATGGGATTGTTTTCTTAATTTCCCTTTCTGCTACTTCATTATGGTGTATAGAAATGCAACAGATTTCTGTAGATTAATTTTGTATCCTACAACTTTACTGAATTTGTTTATCAGTCCTAGCAGTTTTTTGTGGAGTCTTTTGAATTTTCTATATATAGTATCATGTCACTGTAAATAGTGAAAGTTTTACTTCTTCCTTACCAATTTGGATGCCTTTTATTTCTTTTTGTTGTCTGATTGTGGTGGCTAGGACTTCCAGTACTATCTTGAATAAAGGTGGTGAGAGTGGACATCCTTGTCTTGTTCCTGACCTTAGGGGAAAGGCTCTCAGATTTTCCCCAATGAGGATGATATTAGTTGTCAGTTTTTCATATATAGGCTTTATTGTGTTGAGGTATGTTCCCTCTAAACTGCTTTGTTGAGGGTTTATGATGAATGGATGTTGTACTTTGTCAAGTGCTTTTTCTGCATCTGTTGAAATGATCATATGGTTCTCATCCTTTCTCATTGATGTGATGTATCTCATAGATTGATTTGTGAATATTGAACCACCTTTGCAACCCAGGAATAAATCCCACTTGATCGTGGTGAATGATTTTTTTCAATGTACTGTTGGATTCAGTTTGCTAGTATTTTGTTGAGGATTTTTGCATATATGTTCATCAAAGATATTGGCCTGTAATTCTCTTTGTGGTGTTTTTACCTGGTTTGGTATCAGGGTAATGCTGTACTCATAGAGTGAATTTAGAAGTTTTCCTTCCTTTTCTTTTTTTTTTTATAGTTTGAGAAGAATAGGTATTAACTCCTCTTTAAATGTTTGGTAAAATTAGCCTGTGAAGCCATCTGGTTCTTGACTTTTGTTTGCTGGGAGTTTTTTGGTTTCTCATTCAATTCCATTGCTGGTTACCAGTCTGTTCAAGTTTCCCCTATTTCCTTCTATTTCAGTTTTGGTAAGTTGTATGTTTCTAGGAATTTATCCATTTCTTCCAGGTTGTCCATTTTGTTGGCATATAGTTTTTCATAATATTCTTTTTTTTTAATGATTTTATTTTATTTATTTGACAGAGAAAGACACAACCAGAGAGGGAACACAAGCAGGGGGAGTGGAAGAGGGAGAAGCAGGCTTCCTGCTGAGCAGGGAGCCTGATGTGGGGCTCGATCCCAGGACCCTGGGATCATGACCTGAGCCAAAGGCAGATGCTTAATGACTGAGCCACCCAGGCGCCCCATAGTTTTTCATAATATCCTGTTATAATTGTTTGTATTTCTGTGGTGTGTGTTATTTTTTTCTCATTTGTAATTTTATTTATTTGGGTCCTTTCTCTTTTTGGGGGAGAGGGGTTGTCCTTTCTCTTTTTTTCTTGATAAGTCTGGCTAGAGTTTTATCAATTTTATTGATTTTTTTTTTTTCAAAGAACCAGCTCCTGGTTTCATTGGTCTGTTCTGTTGGGTTTTTTTTGTTTCTATTTCATTTATTTCTCCTCTAATTTTCTTAATATTTTCTTCCTTCTGCTGGTTTTAGGTTTTGTTTATTCTTTTCTAGCTCCTTTAGGTATAAGGTTAGGTTGTGGTTTCTTGAGATTTTTCTTAATTCTTGAGATAAGCCTGTATTTCTATATACTTCTCTCTTAGAACCACTTTTGTTGTATCCCAGAAGTTTTGAGCCATTGTGTTTTCATTATCATTTGCTTCCATGTACTTTTTTATTTCTTGTTTTATTTCCTGGTTCACCATTCATTGTTTAGTAGCTTGTATTTGTGGTCTTCCCAGATTTTTTCTTGTGGATGACGTCTAGTTTTTGTAGCGTTGTGGTCGGAAAAGATGCATGGTATAACTTCAGTCTTTTTGAATTTGTTGAGGCTTGTTTTGTGGCCTAATATGTGATCTATTCTGGAAAATGCTCCATATGCACTTGAAAAGAATGTGTATTCTGCTGTTTTAGGATGGAATGTCCTGAATATATCTGTTAAGTCCATCTGGACCAGTGTGTCATTCAAGGCCACTGTTTCTTTGTGGATTTTCTGTTTGGATGATCTATCCATTGATTGATATAAAGGGGGTGTTAAGGGCCCCTGCTATTATTGTATTATTGTGGATTAGTTCCTTTTGTTTGTTATTAATGTTTTATGTATTTGGGTGCTCCCAATTTGGGTGTATAAATATTTACAATTGTTATATCTTCTTGGAGTGTCCCCTTTATTATTATATAGTGTCATTCTTTGTCTCTTTTTACAGTCTTTGTTCTAAAGTCTAGTTTGTCTGATATAAGTATTGCTACTCCAGCTTTCTTTTGACATCCATTTGCATGATAAATGTTTCTCCATCCCCTCACTTTGAATCCGCAGGTGTCTTGAGGTCTAAAATGAGTCTCTTGTAGGCAGCATATAGATGGGTCTTATTTTTTTATCCATTCTGTCACCCTATATCTTTTGATTGGAGCATTTAGTCCATTTTGTTCAGCTTGTTTAGTCTTCATTACTCTGTCTTCTAGGTCATTAATTCTTTCCTCTGCTTCTTTCAGCCTGCTGTTCATTCTATTAAGCCTGTTTCTTAATTTGTTTATTGAGTTCTTTATCTCTGCTATGTTATTCCTTATCTCTGTGTTAACAGTCTCACTGATGTCCTCCACTCTTTTCTCAAGTCCAGTGAGTATCCTTATGATAATTGCTTTAAATTCTCCATTAGGCAGGTTACTTATATCTGTTCTGCTTACATCTCTATCCATGGCCTTGTTCTGTTCGTTCATTTGGGACAAATTTCTCTGTCTTCTCATTTTGTCTAAGTGTCTGTGCCTGTTTCTGTGTTTGGAAAGTTAGCTACTTCTCCTGTTCTTGAGGGTAATGGCCTTCTGAAGAAGAGGTCCTTTAGTGCCTCCTGTATCATGTCCGTTCTTCCCCCAGGGCCTGGTGCTTCAGGGAGTGTCTCCAGTCTGTGCTGTGTACACTCTGCTTTTGTATTCTGGCCACTTTATCCTTTGTGCCAGTCACTGGCAGCGGCTTTTTTTGCCTGTCGTGGATAGTGTTTTGTCCCTGGCCTGAATGTGGCATGTTTTAACTAGGTAAGCTCTGACCTGCTTGCAGAATGAGACCTGTTGCCACCACCACTGGAGCCAAGGCCTCACAAAGCTCTCGGGTCAGGACACATGGTACTGGCAAGGGTTTGGGGCAGTCTTCTGGGAGAGGGGGCCAGCTGTGCTGGGATTGAGGCAAGTATTACTGGGGGGTGGGGCATTTCCAGTGCAAGATGGGCAGGGCTTGGTGTAAGCAAGTTAGGTAGTGAGTGTTGGTACATTGTTGGTTCCTGCAGGTGGATCTGTGTTTATGCTGAGGGGTGGGGGAGGGAAATGGTGCTGGCTAGTTCCTTTGTTCCCAAGAGGGGTCTCTCTGGGAATGCTGTCTCTCTGGGACAGCTCTGAGATGAGCAACTAACCTCCCCACTGTGTGCCCCAGGTGCTTTTCAGATTGCTGTTTCCATGCTGTGTGTCCATGGACTATTTGCTCTACCTTCTCTCCAAGAGCAGCCCTAATGCCCTTTGAGCTCTCCCAGAGCCAAGCTCATTGACCTTTGAAACTCCAGGCTTTAAGCCTCGCTGGTTATAGGAACTCATAAAAGTCAGGCCCTCTTGCTTTCCAAGCCAATTGCTGTGGGAATTCGTTTAGCTCTCCTCTGAGATCTCCTGTGTGCTGGTCTATCTCTTGCACTTCTTCATGACTGCAGCTCTCTCCCCACCACAGCAGCCACTATCCATTTTTCTCCCAAGCCAAGTGTCTCTGCATTTCCTACCTTCTTCGATGTGGCCTCTTCTCCACATTTGGGTGTGGAGTTTGTTCTGCCAGTCTTATGATCGATTTCTGGGGTATTTAGGATGATTTGATAGTTATCTAGCTGTATTTGTGGGACAAGGCAAACCTAGGGCCTCCTACTCCATCACCATCGTCCCCTCCAAGAAAAATATTTTTTAAATTACCTTTTCCTTTTTAATGGTTACATGGCATCGTAGTTTAAACGATTTTTAAAAAGTTAATCTCTTACTGATTTAATTACCTATTTCAGCTTTTTAATATTATGAGTAATTGAAAATGAATATCCTTTGCCCAATTTTCTGGTTATTCTTTAGCACATATCCCTAGAAATAGCACTATTAGTTCTAAGAGCCCACATATTCTAGTGCATATTGACAGATCTTTCTCTAAAGTTTGGACTAATTTTCACTTCCTCTAACATTGAATGAGAGTGCCAGTTTCTCTCCACCCTCCCAATAAATGGACATTATCACTATATTGACATTTACCAACCTGAAAATGTTAAAATCTCATTTTACCTGTTTTTGCATGTAATTTCCTGTGAATTGAGCATATCCTTATGTTTACTGACTTTGTTCATGCTTAATTGTGAGAATTTCCTCTTCAAACCCTTTGACTATTTTTCCATTATTTTTTTCTAATGAGTTGTTCATCTTTTTCTTAATGATTTAAAAAACTATTTATACATCAAATATATTTATCAGAATTGGGCCGGGGAGGACAGAAACCCAAATATAAATGATCATAAGCAAAGGGAAATTTTTGGCAAACATAACTACAATGCAGAAGGTACACCATGGTGCCAGTTTCAGGAGTGACGGGCACCAGGAAATGGACTGGCCCGAGGACTTTCTCTGCATCTGTCTGCCTTACCTCAGATTTTCTTCTGCATGTTGTCTTAATTCTCCTTATTTCTTGTTAATATAAACAATGCTGCATGAAGAACTTGGTTCATAATTTATACAGTTGGCCAACAATTTCTGCAGGAAAAATTTCAAGAATTGCAACTGTAGAGTCATAAAAAAATTTTTTTTGAATGTTAATAGATATTGCCAGATTGCCAAGAAGGCTGTATTCTCCCAAATGTCCTGTAAGTTTGCCTTTTTTCCCAAAGGCTCATCAATATGAAATAATTTTAATGTTTTTATCTTTGCCATTTTGGAGTCTTAACTGTATTCTTTACCTATCTATATCTCAGTCCCCAGTTTGTAAGGTGGGGCTGATAATAGCATATGCTCATTTTTATGAATATCAAGTTAGTTAATATATAAAAGAACTCAGAGCTGTGTCTGGCACATTGTAAATGTGTCTGTGATTATTATTTTCCTTGACAATATGTGGCTCCATCTCTATCATTCTTATTACTTTTTCAGTGACGATGAACTAATATGGGCCTTTCATTTAGCAAGGTTAAAAAATTATACCTTTTAATATTTTGTTCTGTTTTCTTCTTTAGTAGGACCAAGTATATGTATGTTGGTTCTTTACTATTTTTTATAATTATCATCTTCTTATAGTCTTAATGCCTTCATTCTTTTTTTTCCTAATATATTTTATTGTCTTATCCCTTCTTTTTCACAGAACCCACGTTTTATTTTCTTTCAGAGCATGGAGAATTTTTTTAAAAATTTTTTATTAAGCTTTTTATTTTAATTCCAGTGTAGTTAACATAGAATATAACATACAATATAGTTATTCAACAATTCTATACATTACTGAGAGCATGGAGAATTTTGATTATAAAATTGCCTTGTTTCCTTGAATAATTCTTCCATAAACTAAGCATTTAAGTAATTATTTATGACAAATTGCAAACAAAAGTAGAATTGCAAAAAAAAAGTGGAGATAAAAATGTAATTTAAAAATTGAAGAAAAGTAGAAAAATATCATAAATTTCAATGAAACAGTTACACAGTCAATGATTATCAACTATGGTTCCTCATGTTTGGTCATAGAACATCCTTAACCTAGATTTTGCTTATTTTATACTTCTCCTCCAATGTGTTTTTTCCTACTTTGTGACATCTATTTATCATACTGGATCCTTTCCATTTTCATTAATCCTTCAGTAACAGTGACAGTTACATCCAGACCCACTGGTTGCCCAAAAACACTGTGAATGGATTTTTCTGACTTTCTTCCCTTTTCCCTGGAAACTGTTTTCCTCCGTCTTAGATAAAGTTTCTGTTGATATCTTTTTCAAAAAAAGTTTTTATTTATTTAAGTAATCTCTGCCCAAAGTGGGACTTGAACATACGACCCTGAGATCCAGAGTCATATGATCTGACTGAGCCAGCCAGGTGCCCCGATGTCTAACATACATATGAAAATGTGCATGGATTATAGAGATAAAGCTGAGTGGATTTCTATAAGTTAAACACAAGTAGCAGTCAGATCAAGTAAACAAAACATGACCAGAGCTATGGAATTCTCATGTTCCAGCACTGACCCCTCCCAAGGTAAAAACTATCTTGGCTCCTAACCTTATAGATTAAGTTTGCTTATATTTGAGTGTTACATGCATTGTAACATAAAGTATAGAATCTTTTGCTGAAGATTATTCTAGTGTATAAAAAAACACAACTTATTCTTTATACTGTGGATGGGCATTGAGTTTGTTTGGAGCCCTCATTCTCTTAGGACCCTCAAGTTGTTTTCAGTCTGTTGCTGTTATAAACAATGTTGCAGTGAATAACCTCAGTTATGTTTCATTGTCACCTATGAAAATACGTTTTTCAAATGTCAGAATATATAGTATTTAGAAGTGGGAATCCTAGGTTCAGAGAGTATATGCATTTGTAATTTTCCCTTACAAGCAACCTTGCCCTACTGCTGGAAGATTCTTTACTTCTGAAATCCATTCATCTCTTGGCTGCCTGAAGTCCATCGACTGGTAGTTCTCTCAAGAAGGACTCATGGGAACAATATTTCCTGTGTTCTTGCAAGATCAAAATTTTTCTTGAGCTTTTATTCTTTCAAACATAGCTTGGATAAATAGAAAAATCCTTGACTCAAACTTTGTTTTGCTTTTTTGTCTTTTTGTCTGACTGTTGCTATAGATAAACTGAGACTTCATTTCTTTTTTTCCTGAAACTCAATTACTTTACTAGAATATGTTTTAGTGCTAGCCATTCTGATATTTTAATATGTAGATTTAAATCCTTAATTCCAGGAAAATTTTCTAGAATTTTATTTTTAAATATTTTTCTATTCCATGATTTGGGGTTTTTTCTTTTGGGGTAACCAGTTAAATATGTTGCATCTCCTTAGTCTATCTTTCATAGCTATCATTTTCCTTCCAGATCATTTTTAATAGTTTTATTGACAATTCACATACCATTAAATTCTTCCAGTCACAGTTCAATAATTTTAAGTATATTCAGAGAGTTGTGCAACCATCACACAATCAATTTTAGAATTTTTATCACCCCCCACAAAGAAACCCCATATTGATTAGCAGTCACTCCCCATTCCTGCATGCCCTCAGCCTTAGGCTAGTTTCTTTTAATCTACTTCTTGTCTCTACGGATTTTCCTATTTTATACATTCCATATAGATGCAATCATACAATATGTGACCTTTTGTGAATTGCTTCTCTCACTTAGCCTAATTTTTCAAGGTTTATCCTGTTGTAGCATGTATCAGAACTTCATTCCTTGTTATCAATGAATAGTATTCTATTGTATGGAAGTACCACATTTTGTTTATCCTTTCATTAGGTGATGGGCATTTGGGTTGTTTCCACTGTTTGGCTATTATGAATCATACTGCTGTGAATATTCATATGTAAATTTTTGTGTGGATTGCGTTTTTATTTCTCTTGGGTACATATCTAGGAGTAAAACTGCTGGGTCATGTGGCTGCTCTGTGTTTAACATTTTGAGGAACTGCCAAACTGTTTTTCAAAATGACCACACCATATTTTATTCCCACCAATGTGTGATGGTTCCAATTTCTCTAAATCCTTGCTAACACTTGTTATTATCTGTCTTTGTTATAGTCATCCTAGTGGGAGTGAAAGATATCTTATTGTGGCTTAAATTTGCATTTTCCTGATGGTTCATGATGTTGAGTATCTCTGCACGTGCTTATCAGTCATGTGTATATCTTCTTTGCAGACATCTCTATTCAAATCTCTTGTCCATTTTTAAATCAAGTTATTTGTCTTTGTATTATTGAGTTGTAAATGTTCTTTGTACATTCTGGACACAAGTCACTTGTCAGATATATGATTTACAAACATTTTCTCCCATTATGTGACTTGTCTTTTCACTTTCTTTAGGGTGTCTTTGGAAGCACAGAAATTTTAATTGATGAAGTTCCAATTTATCTATTGTATTCTTTCGCTTGTGCATTTGGTGTTCTATCCAAGAAGCCATTGCCTAACTCAAGATCATGAAAATTTACTCCCATGTTCTTATGGGAATTTTATAGTTTTACCTCTTACATTCAGGTCTATAATCCATTTTATGTTAATTTCATTTTATGGATTGAGGTAGGGGTCCAGCTTCATTCTGGGTGGTTCAGTCGGTTCAGCATCCGACTCTTGATCTCATGAGATTGAGGGTCATGAGATTGAGGCCCCACATGGAGCTCTGTGCTGGTCATAGAGCCTACTTAAAAAAAAAAATAAATGAATAAAAGAGTTGAAATGGATAAAAATGAGGACTAAAAATTACTTTAGAATTGATGATTAAGAAGTCAATACTTCAAGAATTCAATTTTGGGGGGTGTCTGGCTGGCTCAGTAGGAAGAGCTTGTGACTCTTGATCTCAGGGTTGTGAGTTTGAGCCCCATGTTGGGTGTAGAGATTACTTAAAAAAAAAAATTCAATTTGGTTCATCAAGGAGAGTGGAAGCTAATGTCATTATACTAGAGATTCGATCATGAGTATATAAAAATAGCAAGTGCAGAAGTAAAAGAGAGATAAAATTGGAGAGTTAGTGGTATAATAGAAGAAAAGAGAAGTTTTATTTTTCTCCCAAATGAAAAGGATTTTACATGTTTGTAAAGAAAGGAAGAAGCCATGGGGGAGGGTAAGAGATTGAGGATAAGGGAATGGTGGAGAAGCAAAGAGGAGAAAGTTGTTTTCCCAGTGCCAGGGAAATTTTGCCCAAGAGTTAAGAGGAGAATAGAATATACCCCCTGGGTAAGAGAGAGAATGCTACCATTAGATAAGCCGGGAACCTTTTCCTTCTGGATCAGAGGGCAGGATGAAGAATTGCATGTGAATACAACTGGAGAAGAGGATGCCACCCAAGGGAGTTCCTGTGAGATGCCCTGGCTCTTCTTAGGAAAACTAGAATTTATTGTGGGAATTTCTAGGAATAATAAAAGATGAATAGAAGTACTGAAGAGCCCCTGCAGAGGCTCCTTCAAGATGCATGAATCTGTAACAGGCCCATTGGTTATATTTTCATGACCTCTCCAGGAATACTCTCCATGAGAAGTTGGATTAAGGGGCTAATCTAGGTTTAGTCATTGTCTTGGCTCCAGCCAAGGGCATTAAGTGCAAAGTATGTTAGTGAAGTCAGCATTAGAGTGGATAAAAGCATCTTTGGCTGGTGATCTATTATAGCATTCTGAATCCTGACCCTGACTCTTCAACAAAAGAGAGGTGTCCTCCATAGTAATTCTGCAAAGAGAATCACCAGGAATCTAACCTTCCTTGTGTCCCACTCCCTGTTGTCAATCTTATCGTAATGAAATGTGTACAGATTTGTCAGATATTGCTTTGAATATATGTTTAAGGTTTGCAGGTTTGGCCACTGAAGTTGGAAATCATTTATCTGCATCAGTAATTCTGATTAAAGTTCAACATGTGTGTGTAGTTGGGGGTTAAGTCAAACTCTCTTTGGGGGGAGGAAAAAGGAAAAAAATGTATTGTCCATTGGTCATGGGAAAGGCCACCCTCTCATGGTGGGTGGCATTACTGGAAGACAGAGGTAATGGCTGCCCAGGAGACAATGAGGTTTTTTTTTTTATAAAGATTTTTTATTTATTTATTTATTTATTTATTGAGACAGAGAATGGTAGAGAGAGATCATGAGAGGAAGGAAGGTCAGAGGGAGAAGCAGACTCCCTGCTGAGCAGGGAGCCTGATGCGGGACTCGATCCCTGGACTCCAGGATCATGACCTGAGCCGAAGGCAGTCGCTTAACCAACTGAGCCACCCAGGCACCCGACAATGAGGTTTTAAATGAAGCAAGTTAGAGAAATATTTTCCTTTACAGGAACTAACAAAAGGAAAGTACAGTCAAAAAAAAGGAAAGCACAATCAAGTCTTATTTTAACTGGTCAGCAATAGACGTATCTATGAAGCCACTGTGCAAATGTAGGAAAGGGGGTCGTCATGCTGCATTATATTGTGCCTTTTTTTGGTCACGTATATTGATATAGTGTACTCACCAGTGACTGTAATATATTTGGATATATGTATATCCAAGTAATAGGTTGACAGTTAGATAATAGATATCCCAGAATGAATATATATTCAAATATATATTACTTTTTCCTTCTTCTCAAGCAACATAGAAAAACCCAGAATGAATATAAACATATTCATATATAAATGTATTCATTCTGGGCTTTTCTGTTTTGCTTGGAAAAGTGGAAGAACCTAATTATTCTTACTTCATCCCAAACACCAAGAGTATTGTTGGCTCATCTCTGATACTCATCCCAATTATTGCAGTTACCAGTCTGGACGCAGTAGTACCCAGGAAGATATTTTCCCTCATACACTCCCTTATCTCCAACAGAGGATTCACTGGAATAAATTAAACCAAGAATGTGAAGTATTGTGAGGTTTGTCTGCTATTTATTGCTATGTAACTAACAGTCCACTCAAACCTTAGTGTCTTGAAACATCTATAATTCATTATTTGCCATAATTTTGCTGTTGGCTGGCATAGCTGGGTGGCTGTTGTTCTCCATTTGGGCTTATCTGGAGTTGCTCAGGCAGCTGTAGCCATTTGGAGGCGTGAATGGGGCTGGGTGATTCAAGATGGCCTCACATACATGTCTAGTGGTCGGTGCTGGCTCTCAGCTCCCCATGGGGTTCCCAGAAGGGTAGCTGGACCTCTTTGCATGGGGGCTTGGATTCCAAGAGCGTGAAGTGAAGCTGCAAAGCTTACGGCCTAGGCTCTGGCACTCACACAATGTCACTTATACCTCATGCTGTCTGTCAAAGACAAGCATAAAGCCAACCCAGGGTCACATGTGGGAGCAGACAGGGGTGCCTGGGTGGCTCGGTTGAGCACCTGACTCTTGATTTTGGCTCAGGTCATGGTCTTGGGGTGGTGGGATCGAGCCCCACCTCAGGGTCCCCACTCAGTGGGGGGTCTGCTTGAGATTCTGTCTTCCTGTCCCTCTGCCCCTCCCCCCACTTGCTCACTCACTCTCTAAATAAATAAAATCTTTTTTAAAAACGTGGGAGCATCCTGAGCTGCCACTTACTGATGAGAGCAATTGTAAAGATTCTGTGGACATCTCTAACTCCTCACAAAGGGATTAAACACAATTCCATCTGTAAAATGCATACTGGCATATCTGGCCCAAAGCAAATCATTTCAAAAGGTTAATTGTTGCTATTGTTTTATTAGCTTTTTCCTCCTGAATAAAAAGCACTTTTCCTGGGTAAGGAATAAGGGAGTTTTTCTTTAGATAAACTGGAAGTGGATCAAAATATGTAAGACAAAAAAATATGTAAGACAAAAATATTAAACAACCCATATAGGATTCTTTGAATTAGTATTAAATACCTGAGCATGTATGTCATATACGAATTTGAGGTGTTTCAGAGAAAATATTTGGTTGGCATGTGAGTAATTTGATAGACCTAGGGTAAGAAGAAAACAAAAGAAAATTTAAAATGGTATAAAATTTTAAAAGTGTCCCACGTACAAAGTTTTGGGGACATAAAAAGTATTACCCATCCCCAACCCTCCCGCCTTGTACTTTGCTGGATTGTTGATCTTTCATTCCATCTTCTCTTCTATTGCTTTCTCAGGAATTAGAGAATAAAATCCCCTCATAATGTTTCTCAGTAGTGACACCAATCCAGATGAAGACAGGGCGGCGGCAGAGTCTCTCGGATGTTCGGTAGGTGCTTACAATTCTGTAATACTCCACAGGGGAAAACTGACATTTCAAAAATGGTGAAAATTTGAGCTACCGAAAACCTGGTGGCATACTTGGGGGGCCCCAGGGAATAGGAACATTCCACTTCACTGACTTATGCTCTTTTGTCACAGTGAAATGCAGCACTTCCTCAGGCAGGAAAGTGCGAGAGCTAAGTTGTTTTCACGATAATGGCAGTTGTTAAAAAGCCATTCACCCACCTTAGCCCACTTTGTATTTGTTGCTCTCGCACAGAACAGCCTAGGATTGAAGGAAAACTGCACTGGGGCCAATGACCTAAATTTGGGCTCTCACTTTGGCCTTCCTGGCCTTCCAACTAGTTCCTTAAGTATAATGGAGTTAGTAAGCAAGATGCTCTAGAAAGTGAGATTTTATTCCTTCAGTATAGGATTTTAGATAAGGAAGGTACCCTGAGGAAATCTGTTGTCTTCTCTGCCAGCAACTATTCCTAAACACTCCGCAAATGTATCTACTTGCTTTGGTAAAATATTCCAGCGAATGAGGACTATTAGAGCTTCCTTTGCACTGCATTCCCGAACATTCTGAACCCTTTGGACACCAGGATGAAGCTTTGATATCTGCATTATCTGGCTCTCTTTCTTCCTTAAAAAAAAATGTAGCCTTACTCAAAACAAAGGTTGCAACCCTCCACAGCTCTCTCTCCATGACAGCTCATCATACTTTATATTGGAAAGATCTTACAGACTTCAGGGTCCAAGTCTGACAGGCCCATTTCATGGTTTAAGTGGTGCGTCTAAATAATACCCCTTTCTGGGAATGACTGTGAGATTTGACACTGCCACCCTTAAGTCGGGTTAGTTAGGCAGAGATATCTTCCGAAGACAGATACTTCTGTTTTCATGGTTACTTGGTATCCTTTTTGTTCTTAGGGTTTTTGGGTCTACCAATTACATTTTCATCCAATCTCATGACTTCCCACCTCTTCCCCTCCACAGCTGCCAGAATTGTATGCTTTTGTTGAGGATTTTAATAAGGACAGCAAGAAATCAAATCTCCTAAAAACTCACAGTATTTCACCTGGTGAAGCTCAGAAAATGCTTAGTCAAAACCTGAATGCCATGTCATTCACCAGTGGAACTGATGATATGAGGGGAGAACACCTCCAGCCTGTTTTCGTGTACAAGATGGTGAGAAAAGAAGAAGAGAAACCAGACTCTATGACCGAACTGCTGTACCGAAGCTTGTTGACCAGCTCACTCTCTCCGGTGGAGAGACTCACCAGATCCCAGCAGAGGCTCTTTCAATGTGGGATTCCTCCTCCTGCACACACTTTTCCCTATGAGATTCTCATCGATCACTCCAAATCTTTGTCACCCGTCCCTGTCCCCATAGACGAGAAGACTCAGAGTGCCAACATATTACACATGCTCGGCATTTCCAGGATCAGGCCAGAAAATTTTATCTTTGAAGACAAAATTGCTAAGTACTTCTTAGTTGATCCAGGTAATCTAAACAGACGAGGCTCTGTAGGGGGAAATTCATGGAAATCTTACTGCAAAGTTTATTTAGGTTATGAGAGCCGAAATAGTCAAATGGTGACCCATGGGAATCTTGCAGTCCTGGGACTCATGGCTGATGTGCTTGCTGCCTACAGTGCCAATGTGAGGTAGAGAACAGAGACTCGAACATTCCAGGGTCCAGTCTCAGGTCCAGTCTTGCGAAGGAGTATTATGGATGTGGTACTTAAAGTCACCTTTATAAAATTAGCTAGTTAAACTTGGACTCTATGTCACCCGTAACTATTATGAACTTAGCTAAATATTTACTGAATAATGGCTTATTTTTCTTAAGTATCTTTGCTTTAGTGCAATTGAGAAGGGTATTTTTAGATATTTTTTCAGGAACCTTTACTCTTTCTTTACTGATACATCTCTACAAACAACAAAAGGAAACTCCTCCCTTCATTTCTCACACTTTAATAGGAAGATGTTCCTTAAAAAACAGACTATTCAGAGAAAGTTACAAATATGTAAAATATATCATGGTGAGTTTCAATGAGAAGGGGGTGTCTTATAAGGTCTTCATTTTCCTTAATTTGAGGGAGGTAATAATTTGTCATTCTATGTAGCTGTAAAAAAATAGATTAAGTCAATGACATAAAACATTTAAACCTTCCTGAAGTAGGTTCTTGACTCAAGATAAAACCATTTGCACAGCAAATATTTTGACAGTACCATTTTTATACTAAAAGTAGTGAGAGAGACAGAGGAACAAATTCAAAGGCATAGATTGATTACTGGCTCACATTTGGTCCAAGATGCTGGAACAGTCTTTGCTGTAACTCCCCACACTGATGTCTTGACAGTCTAATGCAGGTTTCAAATCCCTTTGATAGAGTTATACTTTGTGTGTACTGGAACCCAGGCAGAAGTAGAAATCAGGGCAGTTATAAGAATGACCTAGATAATCCACAGAAGTGCATAAGGTAAAGTCTGGGACCAGAGAGGAAAACGCATGGAAAGTATTAGGAATCAATTAGTACTGCCAAAGAGACTATTGAAAAAGTACTGAGGGCTTTGGATGTTTGATAGGATGTTTATGGTTTTGCCATCCACAGGAGCCAAATTGTCCTTTCTTCCCAACGCATGGCTTGCCTCCTGGCTACCTAACTTCTAGAGGTCTCTCTTGTGGCCTTCCAGACTCCGTTGGAGTTTCTTCTCTGTCTTCATGACTTCATTTCCTCAGATCCTGTAGGTAGAATTTCAAGTACATATCCTGTCTATTCAAGGAATATGCGTGAAGCCAGGTAGGCATCCATATGAAGAATATCCAGTAATTTCTTAGGTTTAATTGGTATTGCAGCAATTCATCTTTTATTCTCCTATATTGCCCAGTATTACTATCATTTTATCAGCCAGCCAGTCCCTAAAGTATTCTCAGCCCAGAAGAACTTTAGGACTCTTGGTATATCAAAGAATATTATAGAACATATCCTTATTAGCACCAACCACTGGGGAAAGAAAAGAGAATGGGTGTTGCCATTTTGTTCTTCTATCATACCAGCTCCTCTTGCTCAGGCTAAATTCTGTGGGACCATGTGTTTGACCAAAAATGACAGAGAAACCAAATAAAGATTATTTTTCTTATATACTTAGAAGTCTGGAAGTAGGCAGACAAGTGTTGGAGCAACGCTTTTTGATATTGTCAAGGACCCGGGCTCCACCAACTTTTTGTGTATGGCTTTTGTCTTCACGGCCAAAGGATGTCTCCTTCACCTCCAGGTACTATGGCCACATTCGAGGCAGGAAAAGGGGCTAAGACGAAGGGCCACATTGGTTACTTCTGTCCTCTTTTAATAGGGAAGCAAAACTTTCTCAGAACACTCCTCCTCCAGTGACTTCTCCCTACATCTCATTGGTCAGAATTGTGTCCAATAGCCACCCCTTACTGCTGGGTGGTGAATAGAGATCTTAGCTTTTTACCCTCTTTAGTAGAGGAAGGCAGAAGAGGATTGCAATGGGTGTGCAGTGAGCCAACCTATAGTATCTACCATAGATCACAACATAAAGCTCTGGTAGTAATCAAAATCATCAACTCTGTGGCCTTCTCTTGTCAAATATCCCTTTCCTTCCTTCTATAACCAGATCTTCCAATGCCAAGTCTGCCAAGATCTTGTCAAACTCCCTGACACTTGGTAATTGCCCTTAGGGAGACACTGTTGACTACCAATGTTCAACACCAGTAGCTTGCTCCAGTATCTGTTCCACTAGGGAAGGTATGAACTCAAGGAACAGTCCCTGGTGTCAGTCTCCTATTTCAGACATGTACAGAATATATACCGAAACTCAGGCTCTTCCAGGACAGAGATGGAGGCCTGATTGGCATAGGGGCCATATCTGGACCATAGCTGACCTGCTCAAATATCACCATACAGGGAGAATGATCAGAGAGAATTAAACCAGCCTTCCTGCTTGTTTGCTGTACCCATTGTTCTCCTTGTACTCCTCATACTCATCTCCTTGACTCTGGCCTCTGGTTTTATACTCAAGTCTCTGCCTCAGGCCTTGCTCTTTTTTTTGTTCTTTTTGGGGGGTGGTGGTGGTTTACATTTTAGGTGGTCATTAAGGAACCTGAAAGGAAGGGAAAGGAAAATGCTGACTAGGAGAATATGCAGTGTATCTTGGCCTGACTTTCCATGGTTCATTGGCTTCTTGAAGGGATTGTAATTACTAGTGACACCTGAAGTTGGTAGGTCCTGAAAGAGTAGCTAGCCACTGCCCTTTATACCCAGGGCTTACACCAGCATCTTGGAAGAAATGACACTAGCAATCTATGTACTTCTGACTAATCTTTGTCCTTGTTTTAAGCCCTCATTACAATCCTTTTCTCCTCCCTCTTGATCTTGGTGCTCTGTAGATCTCTCCATTTGTCCATTATTAGTATCCAGGCACTGAATTGAGCGCCCCTCCACCTGCTATGGCCCTGCAGTGTACACTCCAGCCCAGTTAGCCAGGCCCACCCAGTTTCCCATTTGGAGGAGGGCTTTAGATCAGATGAACACCATAGGTGCCCGCTTCATTTATAAAGCTCTACAAACAGCTTTCTACCAGAAGGGAGAAGGAAACTCAAGTTCATCAAAGGTTCATTCTGTCCATGAAGCATCTCTGAATAACTGAAGGTTAAATAACACCTTCATGTAATTCTTTGAAAATATGATTCTTTGCAGAAAAACAATTCATGGATCTAAGGGATCTGGAATGGAGATACTACAAGGGGCTTGCGTCATGGAAGCACAGTACTTTAGATTCATTCATAGACATAAATTACGACAGTGAGAAGAGATTTGTGGCGAACCAGCCGATGCCTGGTGTCATTTACACCCCCACAGTTCGTAGGTCTTTAGTCATTTGCCCTTAAATTGATTATCCAAAAAAAAAAAAAAAATGCAGCTTCTTAAATAAAATATGTAGTTTACTAAACTATTTTGGATATGGATTTTGTTTTTGAGAACATTGAACTTATATGTGAAAAGTAAATAAGCAGATGGAACATAGGAACAGAGTCTATACGATATTCATGTAAAGTCCAAAATTAAACCATTAATATAGAGAACAAGATTCGGATTGATCTGCTTATATAAGACCAGGTTTGGACCAGTGAAGCCCATCTGGACCAGGGCTGAGGTAAATCTAGATCATGTGAAAAGTAAGGGCACCTATGAAGAACAACTACCAAGCAAGAATAGCTCTTTAAAATGTTCTACACACATGAAGAAGTGTATTATCATTTAAAAAAAGTTGGTAAATTCAACAAATCAAAGAATTAATCCCTGAGGATTTAGAGATCAATCTGAGAACTTAAAAGTAATACATTAACTGCTTAAAGACATGAGGAAGGAAGTAGCATTTACAAAACAAGAACAGGAAGATTTGGGAAAAAAACAAATTGGAAATCTTGAAAGTGAAACATTTAATTATTGAAAGTAAAACAATAATCATAATAACCCTCAATAAATTATCGCAATGGTATACTGGATGTATCTTAAGAGAAAGAATTAATGACTTAAAAGAGCACTGAGAGAGAAGTTTCTAGATCATGGTGCAATAAGACCAAAGGAGCAAATTCTGAAAGAAGGATCGTGGAGGGTAGAATGAGAAGTTTAGAAGTCTAGCCAGTGGAAGATGCAGAAGAAAATAGGGTGAATGGCGATGTTGGAAAATGAAATGACTGATAATTTTCCGGAAATGGTATGAATGAAAACTTGAATGGAAAACCTCACTGAATGATTGGCAAGAAAATAAAAATAACTCTCTACCCAGAAACACCATAGCATAACTGCACCACAGTAAGCAAGAAGGGAAAATACAGAGAAGATGATGCATTGCACACGCACAAGTGACAGATCAACAGCGGAGCTTCCGTTAACAACACACGTCAGACGGCAATGGTGTCACATACTCAGAATGCTGAAGGGAAACACCTGGCAGCCTGAAATTCACCAGCCAACCAGATGCTCTTCAAAGAGCAAGGTTAAAATAAATACATTTTAGAAAAATGTAAAAGCCGAAACTCTTTACCACCCACAATCTCTTACTGAAAAAACCACTAGCAAAGTATGTACTCTAGCAAGAACTGGGAGGAGTGCAAGAAATAATGGTGAACAAATAAATGATCAATAATATATCTGTGTGGTTGTGTAGATACTAAAATATAATTCTGGAATCGAGTTCCTGATATTTTATTTAGAAAACATGCTTCCATTTGGGGCGCCTGGCTGGTTTATTCAGAGGAGCAAGCAACCCTTGACTTGGGGGTTGTAAGTTCAAACCCCACAGTGGATGTAGAGATATTTAAAAATAAAATCTTTTTAAAAAATGTTTAAAAGAGGGGCGCCTGGGTGGCTCAGTTGGTTGAGCATCTGCCTTCAGCTCAGCTCATGATCCCAGGGGCCCGGGATCGAGACCTGTATCAGGCTCCCTGCTCAGGGGGTTTGCTTCTCCCTCTCCTCTTGTTTATGCTCTCTGTTGCTCTCTTTCTCTCTCTCTCTCCCAAATAAATAAATAAAAGCTTAAAATAAAATAAAATAAAATAAGATTGAAAAATTTTTAAAAAGAAAATTTGCCTCAATTTAAGTTTTTATCCTGTAGTTTCCTATCTAGGCACTATTTTTTAAAATCAGATTTTGCCTTCAGCATACTGGATATCTTCAGCAGGAGATACTGTCTAGAAATGGGCATGAAGGGGATTTCTAGGGTGCTCATAATATTCTGTTTTTTCATCTGTGTGCCCAAGTGTGTTGAGCACGCAAAAATACCCCCAGCTATGTACTCACAACTATAAACTTTTCTTTATGCATGTTATAGTTTTTTAAAAAAAGTTTTAAAGAGTTGTCTGACCTTCATACAATGAATTGGAGGGGGCTCATCTTATGTGTGAAGCCATAGCTATTGAAATATTGGAAATATTTATTCTTTAAAATCTAGCTAGCACTCAGCTATAAAACCATCTAGTCCTGACATCTTTCTTCCCATTTTTACTATGAAAATATTTAAACAGTCATAAAAATAAATAAAATTGTGTAATAAATGTACACATACTCATCACCTAGCTTCAACATTTATTAAGATTTTCCCAATGCGGTGCTCCTGGGTGGCTCAGTTGGTTAAGCATCTGTCTTCAACCCAGGTCATGATCCCAGGGTCCCGGGATGGAGCCCCCACATCTGGCTGCCTGCTTAGCAGGGAGTATACTTCTCCCTCTCCCTCTGCCCCTGCCCCCTGCTCATGCTCGCTCTGTCTCACATGCTTTCAAATAAATAAATCTTTAAATAAATAAAACTGTCTCTCTCTCTCAAATAAAAAAATTCTTAAAGAAAGGGAGATTTTCCCAATGCTTAGTTCATCTATTCCTTTTGTTATTGGGTCTGCGTTGTCCGCTGCAGTATTTTAAAGATTTTATTTTATTTTTTGAGATTTCTTTCTTTCTTTATTTGACAGAGAGATAGAGAGAGCCAGAGAGCACAAGAGGGAGGAATTGCAGAGGTGTTGATAAGGTGGTACAAACCACCCTCAAACTTCTTAGACCTATGGTTACAAAGCCACAATATAAATCAGTAGGTTTCATGCCACAGTAGGTTGTGATGTGGGACATTTAGCAAAAGAGCTCGGGCTAATTCTAGGCCTGCTGGAATTAACCTGCACAGCACTCTTGCTATGAAGTTATTTTGATACACATGCACACACTTCTCTTGGGTGGAATTGCTAGATTACAGAGTTTGAAGATAATCAACTTTAGCAGATAATGCAAAACATTTTTCCAGAGTTGGTGGTACCAATTTACAGTTCTACCAGCAGAGTATATGGAGTCTCACTGCTTTCTAAGACTGTCTTGTGTCCCTTTAAGTTTTAGTCATTCTGGTAGGTGTAGTGATATCTCATTGTATTTTTATTAGAATATTCCTGCTTACTTGCGAGGTGAGCCCCTTTTCATGTGCTTACTGGTCAGCTTTTTGTTATTGTGTTGCCCTTTTTTCTAACTGATTTGTCAGAAATCTTCCTTCTGATATGAGTTCTTTTGTACATGTATTTCAGATACCTTCTCCAATTCCCTACATTGCCTTTTAATTTTCTTAGTAGTGTCTTTTGACAAACAAATTCCTAATTCTAATGGAGTCTAGTTTATCAGTCCCTTCCTTTGTGGCTAAAGCTTTGAGGATTCTGTTTAAGAATTCTTTACTTCTCCCAAGATCGTGAAGCTCTCTACTTATGTTGTCAAAGCTTTATTGTTTTATATTTCATATTTAGATCTACAATCCACCTGGATTTATTTTCGTACATGATAAGGAAATAGAGCAAGATTCATTACTTCGTATCCAAAAGAACTGTGGAATGCAACTCAAAGATGCGCTTACAGGGAAAATTATAGACCTAAATGCATATGTTAGAAAAGAAGAAAAGCAAAAATCAATTATTTAACGTTCTAGATTAACGTTTAGATTTCTAAAATCTTAAGAATTTAGAAAAAGAGGGGCTCCTGGGTGGCTCAGTCAGTTAAGCAGCTGCCTTCAGCTCAGGTCATGATCCCAGGGTCCTGGGATGAAGCCCCACGTCGGGCTCCCTGCTCAGTGAGAGCCGGCTTCTCCCTCTCCCTCTGCCTACCTCTCTGTCTACTTGTGCTCTCTCTCTCTGTCAAATAAATAAATAAAATCTTTAAAAAAATTTTTAGAAAAAGAAAATAGTTTCCAGTTTCCAATGTGATATCATCTTTGAATTCTTTAAGATTATTTAAAAGTGTATTATGTTTAAATAACTAGAAGTATATTTCTTAGTTGCTAAATATATTGATATGTACCATTATCCTTTGTTATTGATTTCTAGCTTAATTCCACTGTGGTCAGAGAACATATTTTGTGTGACTTCTGTGCTATGAAATGTGCTTTAAGGGCCAGCATATAGTTAATTTTGGTAAATGCTTTGTGCATACTTGAAAAGAATTTATATCCCTCTATAATTGGACATAGATTTTTATTTATATCAATTATGTCAAATTTGTTAGTCATGTCATTCAAGTGTTGAGTAGATCTACTGATTTTTGTTTGTCAGTTACTGAGAGGAAGTGTGTATTAACATCTGCCACTGTGATTCAAGGGGGCTTTGCTTTTATTTTCAGTTCTATTAATTTTTTGCTTCATCTATAAGGCTGTTATTCAAGGCAGGCAATTTAGAAATGTTGTATCTTCGGGATGAACAAAACTTTTCAGATTAAGAGGAAGCATCCTCTTTCCCTCTAATGATGCTTCTTCCTTTAAAAAAATTTTTTATTCTTATGCTAATCACCATATATTACATCATTAGTTTTAATGTAGTGTTCCATGATTCATTGTTTGTGCATAATACCCAGTGCTCCACGCAGAATGTGCCCTCCTTAATACCCATCACCAGGCTAACCCATCCCCCCACCCACTCCCCTCTAGAACCCCCAGTCCATTTCTCAGAGTCCATCGTTTCTCATGGTTCATCTCCCCCTCCTATTTACCCCCCTTCATTCTTCCCCTCCTGCTATCTTCTTCTTTTTTTTTTTCTTAACATATATTGCATTATTTGGTTCAGAGGTACAGATCTGTGATTCAACAGTCCTGCACAACTCACAGCACTCACCATAGTACATACCCTCCCCAATGTCTATCACCCAGCCACCCCATCTCTCCCACCCCACCCCCACTCCAGCAACCCTCAGTTTGTTTCCTGAGATTAAGAATTCCTCATATCAGTGAGGTCATATGATACATGTCTTTCTCTGATTGACTTATTTCGCTCAGCATAACACCCTCCAGTTCCATCCACGTCATTGCAAATGGCAAGATCTCATTCCTTTTGATGGCTGCATAATATTCCATTGTGTATATATACCACCTCTTCTTTATCCGTTCATCTGTCGATGGACATCTTGGCTCTTTCCACAGTTTGGCTATTGTGGATAATGCTGCTATAAACATCGGGGTGCACGTACCCCTTCAGATCCCTACATTTGTATCTTTGTGGTAAATACCCAGTAGTGCAATTGCTGGATCGTATGGTACCTCTATTTTCAACTGTTTGAGGAACCTCCATACTGTTTTCCAGAGTGGTTGCACCAACTTGCATTCCCACCAAAAGTGTAGGAGGGTTCCCCTTTCTCCGCATCCCTGCCAACATCTGTCGTTTCCTGACTTGTTAATTTTAGCCATTCTGACTGGTGTGAGGTGGTATCTCATTGAGGTTTGATTTGGATTTCCCTGATGCCGAGCGATGTTGAGCACTTTTCCATGTGTCTGTTGGCCATTTGGATGTCTTCTTTGGAAAAATGTCTGTTCATGTCTTCGGCCACATCTTGATTGGATTATTTGTTCTTTGGGTGTTGAGTTTCATAAGTTCTTTATAGATTTTGGATACTAGCCCTTTATCTGATATGTCATTTGCAAATATTTTCTCCCATTCTGTTGGTTGTCTTTTGGTTTTGTGGACTGTTTCTTTTGCTGTGCAAAAGCTTTTTATCTTGATGAGGTCCCAATAGTTCATTTTTGCCCTTGCTTCCCTTGCCTTTGGTGATGTTTCTAGGAAGAAGTTGCTGGGGCTGAGGTCGAAGAGGTTGCTCCCTGTGTTCTCCTTTAGGATTTGGATGGACTCCTGTCTCACGTTTAGGTCTTTCAACCATTTGGAGTCTGTTTTTGCGTGTGGTGTAAGGAAATGGTCCAGTTTCATTCTTCTGCATGTGGCCGTCCAATTTTCTCAACACCATTTGTTGAAGAGACTGTCTTTTTTCCATTGGACATTCTTTCCTGCTTTGTCAAAGATGAGTTGACCATAGAGTTGAGGGTCCATTACTGGGCTCTCTATTCTGTTCCATTGATCTATGTGTCTGTTTTTGTGCCAGTACCATACTGTCTTGATGATGACAGCTTGGTAATAGAGCTGGAAGTCTGGAATTGTGATGCCGCCAGCTTTGCTTTTCTTTTTCAACATTCCTCTGGCTATTCGGGGTCTCTTTGGTTCCATACAAATTTGGGGATTATTTGTTCCATTTCTTTGAAAAAAGTGGATGGTATTTTGATGGGGATTGCATTGAATGTGTAGATTGCTCTAGGTAGCATTGACATCTTCACAATGTTTGTTCTTCCAATCCATGAGCATGGAACGTTTTTCCATTTCTTTGTGTCTTCTTCAATTTCTTTCATGAGTATTTTATAGTTTTCTGAGTACAGATCCTTTGCCTCTTTGGTTAGATTTATTCCTAGGTATCTTATGGTTTTGGGTGAAATTGTAAATGGGATCAACTCCTTGATTTGTCTCTCTTCTGTCTTGTTGTTGGTGTATAGGAATGCCACTGATTTCTGTGTATTGATTTTATATCCTGCCACTTTACTGAATTCCTGTATGAGTTCTAGCAGTTTTGCAGTGGAGTCTTTTGGGTTTTCCACATACGGTATCATATCATCTGCAAAGACTGAGAGTTTGACTTCCTCTTTGCCAATTTGGATGCCTTTGATTTCTTTTTGTTGTCTGATTGCTGTGGCTAGGACTTCTAATACTATGTTGAATAGCAGTGGTGAGAGTGGACATCCCTGCCACGTTCCTGACCTTGGGGGAAAGCTCTCAGCTTTTCCCCATTGAGAATGATATTTGCTGTAGGTTTTTCATAGATGGCTTTTATGATATTGAGGTATATACCCTCTATCCCTATACTCTGAAGAGTTTTGATGAAGAAAGGATGCTGTACTTTGTCAAATGCTTTTTCTGCATCTATTGAGAGGATCATATGGTTCTTGTTCTTTCCTTTGTTAATGTATTGTATCACATTGATTGATTTGTGGATATTGAACCAGCCTTGCAGCCCAGGGATAAATCCCACTTGGTCGTGGTGAATAATCCTTTTAATGTACTGTTGGATCCTATTGGCTAGTATTTTGGTGAGAATTTTTGCATCCATCTTCATCAAGGATATTGGTCTGTAACTCTCCTTTTTGATGGGGTCTTTGTCTGGTTTTGGGATCAAGGTAATGCTGGCCTCATAAAATGAGTTTGGAAGTTTTCCTTCCATTTCTATTTTTTGGAACAGTTTCAGGAGAATAGGTATTAATTCTTCTTGAAATGTCTGATAGAATTCCCCTGGGAAGCCATCTGGCCCAGCGCTTTTGTTTGTTGGGAGATTTTTGATGACTACTTCAATTTCCTTAGTGGTTATAGGTCTGTTTAGGTTTTCTATTTCTTCCTGATTCAATTTTGGTAGTTGATACATCTCCAGGAATGCACCCATTTCTTCCAGGTTATCTAATTTGCTGGCATATAGTTGCTCATAATATGTTCTTATAATTGTTTGTATTTCTTTGGTGTTGGTGGTGATCTCTCCTCTTTCATTCATGATTTTGTGGATTTGGGTCCTTTCTCTTTTCTTTTTGATCAGTCTGGCCAGCGGTTTATCAATCTTGTTAATTCTTTCAAAGAACCAGCTCCTAGTTTCGTTGATCTGTTCTACTGTTCTTTTGGTTTCTATTTCATTGATTTCTGCTCTGATCTTTATTATTTCTCTTCTCCTGCTGGGTTTAGGCTTTGTTTGCTGTTCTTTCTCCAGCTCCTTTAGGTGTAGGGTTAGGTTGTGTATTTGAGACCTTTCTTGTTTCTTGAGAAAGACTTGTATTGCTATATACTTTCCCCTTAGGACCGCCTTTGCTGTATCCCAGAGATTTTGAACAGCTGTGTTTTCATTTTCATTGGTTTCCATGAATTTTTTTAATTCTTCTTTAATTTCCTGGTTGACCCATTCATTCTTTAGTAGGATGCTCTTTAGCCTCCATGTATTTGAGTTCTTTCCGACTTTCCTCTTGTGATTGAGTTCTAGTTTCAAAGCATTGTGGTCTCAAAATATGCAGGGAATAATCCCGATCTTTTGGTGCCAGTTGAGACCTGATTTGTGATCTAGGATGTGATCTATTCTGGAGAATGTTCCATGGGCACTAGAGAAGAATGTGTATTCCGTTGCTTTGGGACGGAATGTTCTGAATATGTCTGTGAAGTCCATTTGGTCCAGTGTGTCATTTAAAGTCTTTATTTCCTTGTTGATCTTTGGCTTAGATGATCTGTCCATTTCAGTCAGGGGGGTGTTAAAGTCCCCCACTATTATTGTATTGTTGTCAATGTGTTGCTTTGCTTTTGTTATTAATCGCCTTATATAATTGGCTGCTCCCACGTTCGGGGCATAGATATTTACAATTGTTAGATCTTCTTGTTGGATAGACCCTTTAAGTAGGATATAGTGTCCTTCCTCATCTCTTATTACAGTCTTTGGTGTAAAATCTAATTTGTCTGATATAAGGATTGCCACCCCAGCTTTCTTTTGGTGTCCCTTAGCATGGTAAATGGTTTTCCACCCCCTCACTTTCAATCTGGGGGTGTCTTTGGGTCTAAAATGGGTCTCTTGCAGACAGCATATCGATGGGTCTTGTTTTTTAATCCAATCTGATAGCCTGTGTCTTTTGATTGGGGCATTTAGCCCATTTACATTCAGCGTAACTGTTGAAAGATAGGAATTTAGTGCCATTATATTGCCTGTAAGGTGACTGTTACTGTATATTGTCTGTCTTCCTTTCTGGTCTATGTACTTTTAGGCTCTCTCTTTGGTTAGAGGACCCCTTTCAATATTTCTTGGAGGGCTGGTTTCGTGTTTGCAAATTCCTTCAGTTTTTGTTTGTCCTGGAAGCTTTTTATCTCTCCTTCTATTTTCAATGACAGCCTAGCTGCGTATTGTATTCTTGGCTGCATATTTTTCTCGTTTAGTGCTCTGAAGATATCATGCCAGTCCTTTCTGGCCTGCCAACTCTCTGTGGATAGGTCTGTTGCCAATCTAATATTTCTACCATTGTAGGTTACATATCTCTTCTCCCGAGCTGCTTTCAAGATTTTCTCTTTGTCTCTGAGACTCATAAGTTTTACTATTAGATGTCGGGGTGTTGACTTATTTTTATTGATTTTGAGAAGGGTTCCCTGTGCCTCCTGGATTTTGATGCCTGTTTCCTTCCCTACATTAGGGAAGTTCTCTGCTATAATTTGCTCCAATATACCTTCTGCCCCTCTCTCTCTTTCTTCTTCTTCTGGGATCCCAATTATTCTAATGTTGTTTTGTCTTATCGTATCACTTATCTCTCAAATTCTGCCCTTGTGATCCAGTAGTTGTTTATCTCTCTTTTTCTCAGGTTCTTTATTTTCCATCATTTGGTCTTCTATATCGCTGATTCTCTCTTCTGCCTCATTTATCCTGCAGTTGGTGCCCCCATTTTGGATTTCACCTCATTAATAGCCTTTTTGATTTCGATTTGGTTAGATTTTAGTTCTTTGATTTCTCCAGGAAGGGTGTCTCTAGTAACTTCCATGCTTTTTTCAAGTCCAGCTAGTATCTTTAAAATCATGATTCTGAACTCTAGGTCTGACATCATACTAATGTCTGCATTGAGTAGGTCCCTGGCAGAGGGGACCTCTTGTTCTTTTTGCTGAGGTGATTTTTTTCATCTTGTCATTTTGTCCAGAGGACAATAGATGAATGAGAGAACAAAATGCTAACAGGTTAACAACGTCCCCAGAAAATATACTCTAAACAAATCAGAAAAGCCCTGAAACCAGGGGAAAAGAAAGGGAAAGAAAGAAAAAAGAAAGAGAAAAAAAAAGAAAAAGATAAAGATAAAAACAAACAAAAAGAGAACAAAACAAAACAAAAACAGAATATGATCAAATATGATCAGGCTAATGCATAGATCAGTGCTGCGCACTAGATTTTGGGTGTATTTTAGTCTGTTAGAAGAAAGTGCCTCTTAAAATTTTAAAGAAAGAAAGACATATATGTACAAAATAAGGGTTGATACAATGAAGGGATGGGAGATGACTGTAAAGATGAAAATCATAAAAGATTTTATAAAAGGAATTGAGAAGATAAGCTGTTTGAAAAAAGAAAGAAGAGTATTTTTTAAAAAAGGGAGAGAATGTGATCAGGGAGGAGACTAGAACAAAGCCATACACTAGTGATTTAGGGTATATTTTGATCTGTTAGAAGAAACTGTATCTCAAAATTTTAAAGAGAGAACAACATATATATATGCCAAAAATAAGAGTGTCTACTATGAAGGGATAGAATATGACTCTAAAAATGAAAAATAAAAATGTTTTTTTTCAAAAAGGGATTGATAAGATGTTGGTTGAAAAAGGGAAAAAGAAAAATTCAAAAAAAACAGTTAAAAAAATTAACTTTGTAAAACTAATGAATCATGGTAAAAAAGCCATGAATTCTATGTGCAGTATTCCCCTAGCGCTGGAGTTCTCCCGTTCTCCTTGATCGGTAAACTTGGTCTTGGCTCGCTGGCTGTTCGTGCTGATCTTCTGGGGGAGGAGCCTGTTGCCGTGGTTCCCAAATGTCTTTGCCGGGAAGCGGAATTGCCCCGCCCTTGTCGGTCTGGGCTAAGCAAGCTGCTCCGGTTTGCTCTCAGGAGCTTTTGTTCCCTGCAAGCTCTCGGTACAGCCTTGGAGGACCAGGGTGAAAACGGCGGCCTCCCAATCTCTGCCTGGAGGAGCTGAGAACTTGGGGTCCCGCTCCTCAGTGCACCCCCAGAGAAAAGCAGTCAGTCACTCTCGTGTCCCCGGTCTCCGGCCGCACTCCGTGCTCACCTGGCCTGTGACCAAGCGTTTCTATCTCTGGCACCCGACCCCGTGTGGAGTCTCCAAACCCAGCAGATCCCTGCGGTGCGCTCCCGCGCCGCTCCTCCTGGGGGAGGAAGGGGAGTCTCCCCGGCTCTGCCGCTTGTTGGGTCCCTGCTGGAGGAGCAGTGGCCCGACTGGGCCGCGGATCACGGTTTATGGCAACCCCGAGCTGAGAGCCCGCGCCTCGGCTCCGTCTCTGCAGCCGGCTTCCCCGCTCCGATACCTGGGAGCTCTGCTGCACTCAGGCACCCCTGGTCTTTCTGTGACCCCGAGGGTCCTGAGACCACACTGTCCCGGGAGGGTTCCACCCCCCGCTTAGCCACTGCAGCGACATCCCTCAGCGGAGCCGTCTTCTAAAAGTTCCGATTTTGTGCTCCGTGGCTCTATCACTTGCCAGAAGCGGCCGAAGGAGGTCCCCTCCCCCGCCGTCTATCCTCCCAAATATCGCCTCGGATTCACTTCTCCGCACGTCCTACCTTCCAGAAAGTGGTGGCTTTTCTGTTCAGAGAGTTGTTGCTATTCTTATCTTCGATCTCCTGTTGAGTTCGTGGGAGTTCAGAATGGTTTGATCTCTATTCAGCTGAATTCCTGAGACCAGACGAAATCCGGATCTCCTACTCCTCTGCCATCTTGCTCCCAATTCCTCTTCTCTCTCTCTCTTTTTTTTAAAGATTTTATTTATTTATTTGAGAGAGAGCAAGAGAAAGAGAGGGAGCACAAGTAGGGGGAGGAGCAGAGGGAGAGGGAGAAGCCGACTCCCCGCTTAGCATGGAGCCTGAAGAGTGGCCAGATCCCGGGACTCTGGGATCATGACCTGAACTAAAGGCAGATGCTTAACTGTCTGAGCCACCCAAGAGCCCTGATATACCAACTTTCTATTAATGTCTAGATGATATATCTGTTCCCATCCTTTTTTAGTTAACCTTTCTGTATTCTCATACCTATGTCTCTTATAAGCAGCGTACCATTGGAATTTTTTTATCCAGACTGACAATATTTGATTTTCATTGAAGTACTTATTCCATTCCCATGTCATTTAATCATTTAGTTAATCAATATCTAAATCTTACTATTTGCTCTCTGTTTTTCCTACCTGGACTGTATTACTCTTTCTTAACTTTCTTGTCTACTTTTGGATTGTTTGGATACTTTTATTATTCCTTACCCCTCCTCTGTTTGCTTGTTAATTATACATGATCTCCCTATACTTGTAGAGAATACCCTAGATATTACAGCAAACATCCTCAACTTCTTAAAAACTAATGTGTGTTAGTTGTTTCACCACATTTCAATCATACTTTTACCTTAGGACCCTTTGATTCCCCTTATCCCCATTTCAATGTATCTACAATTGTTTTCATGTATTTTCATTCTGTATAGAGAGATCCACCCCCTAACATTTTTATTACTCAGAGGAGTACAAATAGAGGCCCATACATGGTATATCTAAATAGTTTAAAGTATAAATCAAGCTAGCAAATTATTGAATATAATATATGCTATTTTCTACATTTACCAATAATCCTTCATTACAATTGGGAAGGCCAAATTCAAATTTATAATTCTAAATTCACACTGAGAGCTCTTCCATGCTGGAATATCATGACCTGGGAGAGCTAGCCACTGGTTCTTGCTCCAGTCATCCTTACGCTCGTCCCACCCAATTTTTTTAGAAAAAAGATTTGAGCGGACTCTTTGCCAAAGATAAAAGAAGAAAATACATCAGACATTATGAGAATTTGCTAAAATTTGGTTACTACTGCAGGCCTTGTGGTCAGACAACCTGGATTGAAATCCTGGCTCTTTGACCCAAGGCAAGCCACTTAAGCTCTCTATACCTCAATATCTTCATCTGTGAAATAATTAAAGGCTGTTCAGAGGCTTAAATGATTAAATATATATCAAGTGCTTAGAATCTGACTCATGGTAAACATGTAAGAAATGTGAGCTTTGCCTTAGTGTGTACCTTTGCTCTGTTACTATTACTAGTATTAACAATAGTGCTAGTAGTTGTTGTTGTTTTGAGAAATTTCTTCTTCGTTTTGGCTTCTATAATATTTTGAGACCAAATTTCACGGTGACATATAGCCATTGTTCAGGATTAGTTTTCCTTCTTTTCGGGTTACCATTATTGCTGGATTTATTTTTACCAATATTTTTCCTAATTCCCTAGACTATTGTTTTTTTCCTTTTCTGTGTCCTATGATTTAGGATTGTGTTTGGTTACAAGTAGGAGAATGCCCGGATGCCAGCACCTAAAAGACACAAAGTTTTGTTCATTGCATCCAACAAGATGTGCAGGGGTCTGCAGAACTGGGCAGTGTGGTAGGTCCATGAGATCATCATCAGTCTTTCAGACTCCTGCCTTTCTCTTATCTCAATTCTTATTTGTGGTTTTCATTCAAATGGTTTCAAGATGGCTGCTACACCCATGGCCATTGCATTAATGGTTCAAGCAGGAAGAATGGGGAAGAATGAAAAGCCATCTTTGATAAGCTTCTGTTTTTATTCTGGAAGGGAAGCTCTTTCCATAAGAATTCTAGATACACACTATTAACAGAACCATGTAATGTGACCATCCCTAGATGAAAGGGACTCTGGGGAATTAAGGGCTTTTTATTGCATACAAAGCAACCCCAAACAAAATGGTAGTTAGGGAAGAAACAGGGGTGGATGGTAACAGGGTAGGTCCTGGCAGTGTCAACAATGAGGCGTATAAGTGAACATCCACAAAACCCTCATCTTCTGATCCCTTCATACTTGGTGACTTCATCTTATGTTTAGTGTCCCTCAGACCCCACCATCCAGCCACACTGCCTTCTTTTGGTTCAACTACTAAGTGTGTTCCTGCCTTGGGACATTGATAGTAGGCCCTCTCCTGCCTGGAGTGAGATCCCCTTGGATCTCACATGGCTGCTTCCTTCTTATCTGCTATACCCCAGATTCTGATGCTTCGCCTCCGAGAGCACGCCCTGGCCAGCTAGTCTAAAGAGGCCATCCCATCCATCTCCCACACACAGCCTTATCTTAATTCTTTGCTTAGTATCTATATGATTGTATAATCCTACAACTATATCATTATTAAAGTTATATATGATTTTTTTACTATACCATTACTAAAGTTGTATATTATTTTTTTCCTTGTCCACTAATAGTGGTCCCTCCTTCCCACTAGGAATCCTGCCATTCTGTTTGTTGTCGTATTGTCAGTGCCTAGAATATTTCTGGACATATAATAAATATTCATAGTTATATGTGGAGTGAATGAATAAATGAATAAAATAATCCCAGATATCTACTGAATGAATGAGAACATCCCTATGGAACTCTACCTCTTCCCTTCACTATGCAACACATTTTCTCTCCTCAAAGTCATTTCCCCAGAAATTTGTCAGAGAAGATAACATTTCTGTAGCTTTTGGAGTGCCCCCAGACAGTTCCAAATGTGGCTACTAACCCCACAGTGGCGACACCATGACGCATGTGCCAAATTATTTTCCAAAGTAAAAATTTTAGAATCAATCCCTGAATAATCTGTAGGTTGCACTATTGAAGATGAAGCCCATGAACTCAATCCTATTCAGGCAGGGAATAGATGAGTTTTCTTGGCTCTACCTCTTAAAGATAAAATCATCTCTCTCCCCAGGCTCTCAGTTATATTGTCATTGCTGCCACTTGGGCTTTTCCCACTTGAAATAAATTTCCTCCAAATTTAATGCATCATGAAATTGAGAGCCTGTTGTGCCAATTTGGTTTCTAATTTCCCTGTAATTTGTATCTGTTTCTAGAATGGTAATAAAATCAACCTAAATCATATTTTAAAAAATAAGATTAGGGCCTACAGAAACACACAGTGTTTCATTAAAAGAGTAGGTAACATAATCAGGATTCTGAAATCACCAAAATATAATCATCTACAAAATTACTGTGGGAAAATTAATGTTTGAATGATACAATCATATGATGAAAATAAGCACAATAATTCTGAATTAATGTAGCTCTCTATTAAGAAATAATTATTAAGGGGCAAATGGGCCAATTAAAAAGGAACTCCTGGGGTCTCTTACCAGGTCCAGAAACAGAACCAGTAATCTAATTACTGTCAATTTTGAAAATAGAAATAGACATTGTGATCTGGAGAAAGGGAGTTATTTTTCATGTGATTAGAGGCATAGGGTGATAATAAACCAGATCTTTTGGTGACACTAATCAAAGGATTTGGGATACACATGAATAGAAGGAAAAAAGGAAAACAACCAAAACCTCTCATGCTGAGCTAAGCCTTGGGCTTTTGAAACACAGAACCACCCTGTACCTTGGGGTTCAGATATCATGTTTATTTAGATGTCCTCTTCCCACCCCAAATAATACCTAGGCATGCACTTACTGATTAATTGGTTCACGGATTTTATTTTTAAGTAATCTCTCCACCCAACATGGGGCTCGAACTCACAACCCAAGTCCAAGAGTCAAATGCTCCACTGACTGAGCCGGACTGGTGCCCCCTACCTAGGCACTTATTTAGTCCCAGCTGACAACATGCCTTTTTTTTTTTTTTTTAAAGTAGGTTCCATGCCCAGCATGGAGCCTAACACAGGACTTCAGTTTATGACTCTGAAATCATGACCTGAGCAGAAATCAGACGCTTCACCGACTGAGCCACCAGCGTGCCCCAGCATGCCCTTTTTTGATGTACTTTTGTAGTCTCTGAGCTTAGAGAGGATGATGATTATTTGTTCAGAGTTTTACCATTTATAAAGCATAATCTGAATTTCTTATCTCACTTAAGATACGGTATTCAGACAGCTTTGTTATTTATTCAAACAAATACACCAAGATGAACATAGTATTTTATTCACTTACATTGTCCACTCACTGTAACTAAGAGAGCACCATCACCACCAATGACTCTCCCCAGAACAAAAAAAGAAGAGCAAAAAAAGAAATCTATGCCAGTTTGAATTTTTGACTTCAATGAGCAGAGAAGCATCTGATAGATGGTTTCACCTTACAAAGAAAGGAAGAAATTTAAGTCTGCAATACCAAATAGTCCATGAAAGTAAAAAAGTCTATTTTCATTTAAAAAAAATATTCTATGTCAGAGGGGGAGACGAACCATGAGAGATGATGGACTCTGAAAAACAAACTGAGGGTTCTAGAGGGGAGGGGGGGAGGGGGATGGGTTAGCCTGGTGATGGGTATTGAGGAGGGCACGTTCTGCATGGAGCACTGGGTGTTATGAACAAACAATGAATCATGGAACACTGCATCAAAAACTAATGATGTAATATATGGTGATTAACATAACAATAAAAAAATTTAAAAAAAATATTCTATGGCCTAAAGCCCTAGAAGTGAAAGCATAACTTAACACAGCTTTCTGGAGGACAAGTCAGCAGTAAGCGTGGAAGCCTCTCAGAATGCATGTATTCTGAAGATCTCTCCCCAACAGTATGAAATGCACACGTAAGTGCAGGAGATTGGTGAAATACTCACATACATTACGTGGAGAAGTACACAGCTATAAAAAAGAATGTGTTGGGGGCACCTGGGTGGCTCAGTCAGTTAAGTGTCTGCCTTCAGCTCAGGTCACGATCCTGGAGTCCTGGGTCTAAGCCCCTCGTCGGGCTCCCTGCTCAGTGAGGAGCCTGTTTCTCCCTCTGCTTGTGCCCTCTCTCTCTCTCAAATGAATGAATAAACTCTTAAACATAAAAAAGAATATGGAGGATCTCCATGCACTGATACGTTGTGATTTCTCGGAGATACTGTTAATTGAAAAGAACAAAGTGCAAAAGAACATATGTGGGTAAGCTGCGTTCTATTTAAGGAGGAAAATAAGAAAACATAACTTGGATGTGCTTATTTTGAAAAAAGGAAACATTGGGGATTAACCCGGAAACTATGAAGTGGATTGATTGCCTTCAAGGGGTGAGGAAGTGCAGGTTCAAGGAGTAGGGAAGAGAATGACCTTACTGTGTAAAAGGGCATATAGTTCTGATTTTTGGAAACATTATGGGAGTAATCATGTGAGCACAAAGGACAAACAGCTCTGAGTCATCATCTTACACCCAGCTGAGCAGAGCATCTGACTATAATGTTTGATGAATGAACAGAATTTGAACTTAGACTTCCTGACATCCGACTTGCTGTCCTGACTCTTCAGAACTGGAAAGGACCTTACAGAGCTGGCTCGACCCTCCTCTCTTAACAGATGAGAAACCAAAACCCAGCAGGGTGAACAAAGTCAAGTGTCAAAACCGGCTTCTGCATCGGAGGTCCAGCACATTATTTTTTTCCGGAAAGCACGCTGCCTCTAACCTTGGTTGAACAAAATGTGCTTCATGTACCTTGATACATTTTTACTTATTACATTTTTCAATCTCTTATTTAATGATAACTGATTGAACATTTTTGTTCTTTCCTTCTTTCTTACTTTCCCTTCTTTCTTTTTCTCTTTCATCCTTATGATCACTTTGACCCTGAAAAGATTTTCAACTGAAATACTACTATAAGAGAGGCATCCTAATGGATGCTGGGATGCAAAGTGCATCAGGGCCCCGGGGTGGCTCCATCAGTTAAGTGTCTGACCCTTGATCTCAGCTCAGGTGTTGACCTCAGGGTTGTGAATTTAAACCCTGCATTGGGCTCCATCCTGGGTGTGGCTCCTACTTAAAAAAAAAAAAAAAAGTGCACACGCGACAGGTTCCCTGCCCACAGTGGGGGACAGCTGGACACAAACAGGTACAGCCCAGTGTAAACGTCATCACTGAAGTCCTCTTGGTTTGGATGGATCGTGAGCAGCTTCCCAGAGGCAGAGATGGTTAAGCCTCGTCTCAAAAAAGGAAATGGGAGTTTTCAAGTTATTTGGGGCCCCAGGAAGGAGGGTGTCCCCAGCAGAGGCACAGCAGGTATGACAGAACAGAGGCAGTAAACTTTAGTCCCTGCATTGATGTTCACTATGCTCTTTAGGCTTAAAAAAAAAAAAAAAAACTCTTTCTAACTTAATCAGTTCATCAGTTTTAATACCACATCTCACGTTCTGGTAACTGCTTATGCATTTCATTGCTGCCCTTTCAAAAAAGAGTCATTGATTTGGCTCCTCCTATGCTGAATCCCCTGCACAAGTTGGCTACAGGGTTTTAAATACTCAGTGCACGCCATGGTAACCCACACTCCCCCTCATTCCACAAAGCTGCATCGATTAGCACATGCTGGGCCCAGAGCGAAGTGCTGCTGCAGAACCACAGATGAGAACACAGGGGATGCAAAGGGGCTGGCCTGGGGAAGAGGGAGATATCATCACTCACCCAGTAGGAAAAGCCCCTAAGTAGACTAATTTCAGCTGTTGCTGTGTTGGTTTAACTACTGCCAATTCCTTGAAGGCAGGAACCAGGTATGACAGTGTCTGGAAGTCACTCTTGACTCTCCTCCTCACACATCCCCCATATCCGTCACCGGGTCTTGTCCATTTTACCCCATACGTGTTTTTCAAATCCATCCATTTCTCTCCATCTTTATCACCACCTCCATATTGTGAGCCACCATTATCTCTCTTGTGGATTACCCAGCTGGTCTCCTTACATCATTGCTAATCCCTCTGTAATCCTCTCTAATCTATTGTCCACATGGCAGCCAGAGTAATCTTCCCAAAATGTAAGCCTAATCATGTTCAACTCTCACATTTGCTCAAAATTACTCAGTGCCTTCCAACTGTTCTTGGTATAAAGACGTGGTCTGTCTCATTGCATCCCCAGTGGAAGCAGATGCCCTAAGCCAAGGTGGGAAAGAACAACCCATGTCATTTGATGCCTCAAATGCTTAGTCTGCCCCAAATTAATTCTTCACATGTCATCCATTCACTTAGCGTCGAGCTCTTTCCATATTGGCAAATAGAGAGCTATTTCTTTTTTTCTTAATGACCACATGATATTTCATTGGGCTGATGTTTCATAATTTATTTAACCAGTCCCAATCCCACTTAAGATGTGTCCAAGGCTATAGGTACACACTCTTGTACATATATCTCCAGCTACTATTCTCTTTCAAAATTATTTTTAGCTCTTCCTACAATATTCTTCGTCTTCCTATGTCTTCCATATAAACTGTTGAATTGGGTTTTTGGAGCTCCCTAAAAAATTCTCTTGGAATTTTGCTCAGAATTGCAAAAATATACATATAGGTTGTATGTAAAGAACGAACAATGAGGATATGGAATTAGATTCTCCACAGTCTGGCACAAGTGATTCTATGTGAGTAAGAATTTTGTGCAAGAAGCCAAAAAAAAAAAAAAAGCAAATTAGAAGCATAATTCAAAAAGACAAGAAAAGGAGCGCCTGTGTGGCTCAGTCAGTTGAGCGTCAGACTCTTGGTTTCAGCTCAGGTCGTGATCTCAGGGTTGTGAAATTGAGTCCCACTTTGGGATCCAGGCTCAGCACAGAGTCTGCTTGAGATTCTCTCTTTCTCTCTCCCTTTGCCCCTCCCCCTGCTCTCGCTTGATCTCTCTCTCTCTCTAAAAATAAACAAATAAAATCTTTTTTTAAAAAAGAAAATAAAATGTAGTTTTATTGAATTTGGAGCCCATTCAGTTAGTTTGTTATTAGAAACCTATCTACTGAGCAGCTCCTATGGGACGGGCACTGTCCCATAAGCAGGGATGTAGACAATATCTCTATATTCTGGTGTGTGGATGCAGCAAGAAACATATAAACATGTACATAGACCCACATGTAAAGATTCCAGATGGTGCAGGGCATAAGTTAAGGGCATAAAGAGCAAGAGATGGGAACTGGGACCTGCTTTTGGTTGGGTGACCAGGGAGGCTCGCCCTGGGAAGACACATTCGAACTGAGCTCTGAATGACAAGGATCCAGTTCTGCAAAAACTCAAGGGGAGAGCATTTTGGGCAGAGCATACGGCCAGTGCAAAAGGCCCAGGGCAGACATGAGATGAGCAGGCTGGAGGAGCCAAGAGACTGTGTGCAGTTGCCGAGGTGAACCACGGTGAAGGCGAGACAGGCAGGCTAAATGAAGTAAGTCAGAAAACAGAGAAAGACAAATACCGTACAATCTCACTTATATGTGGAACTGAGAAATAACAGAAAACAACAACAAAAACCAAGCTCAGATACAAAGAACAGCTTGGCAGTTGCCAGTGGTGGGGGTAGGGGGTGGGGGAAATGGGTGCAGGGAGCCAAAAGTACAAGCTGCCAGTTATAAAATAAGTTTGGGGATGTAATGCACAGCACAGGGACTATGGTTAATAGTACTGTCTTCCAGGGGTGCCTGGTTGGCTCAGACGATAGAGTATGTAACTCTCGATCTCAGGGTCATGAGTTCAAGCCCCACGTTGGCCATGGAGCCTACCTACAAAAACAAACAAACATAAATATTTGTTATTAAAAGCGCTAGAGTTTGGGGGTGGGGTGTTATGCAACATTATTGCCTCTGTGAACCCTTCTAGGCCTCCCACCCATCCACGCACATTAACACTCCCTCGCCTAAACCACTTTCTCACCTCCCACACACAGACAAGCACACATACCTAGCCACTGGATGTAGCAACGGTATACATATGCATCCGCTCTGCTCATCAAGCACCTCTTACAAGCACAGTGCAAACTGTGGCTTAGTAAACTTATCTTTTTTTTTTAGATTTTTATTTTTTTTTTAGAGAGAGAGACAGAGAGAGAGAGAGAGAGAGCACCCACATGAGTGGGGAGGAGGGGCAAAGGAAGAGGGAGAGAGAATCTCAAGCAGACTAAACTTTTCTTGAACTAAAATGAATCTAAAACTGCTCCTTGAATTTTGCATTATATTGCAGCATTCTCTTCTGCACTCTCTGCCCTCTCCCTTTCTGCCCAAAAGCAGGGCATAAAATTTCCCTTTGCAACAGTGTCCCCCCACCCTCTGTTCTTCTGTACCAGCAAGAGGAGATGACTCTTGTCACTGGAGACAGCACTGACTTGAGTCTGCAGAACAAATCTTACTAAATAGCCTTTCTCTTCCATTAGTTTTCCCCAAATATTTACCCTGACACAATTTACCACTCCTAGAAGCCCAAACCTCTTTCTTTGTCTTGTCACTTCGGCACAATTTACTGACCTTCGTTAAAATGGTATAAAAGCCCCCAGGCCTCACCACCTTTGAGGATTTTCATTTCTTTTCTGTGAGGCTCTCCATGTGCATACGAAATAAATCTTTTCTCCTATTAATTTAGCTTTGTCAGTTTATTTTGCAGGGCTCAGTCATTGAATCTAAGAGGGTAAAAGAAAAGAGTGTTTTTCCTTCCCTACAGAATCCAATACACCTTTAAGGAAAATCTTCCAAAACTCACTGCTGAATCCGTTACAAGAACTGATACAATTTGGTGATGATCACTAATTTCACACTATTGTTTTGTAATTTCTCTAACCAGTAATTCACAAGCACCTGAAATAACTAAATCATATCAGGAGTCATTAAAGTGTGTGATAAAGCAAAACTCACAAGTTTATTAGCAGCAAGTGAATTCCGACTGAATAATAACTAAAAGGAAAAAATGTAAGTTCATTGAGGCTTTGTCTTTAGCCTTATATCTAGGTAGCAAGTGCTTTGCTACTTAGAGGATGAAAAAAACCTGTATTTGTTGGGGGGAGGGGAGCCCACATAAAATAAGGGCTTAAATTCTTTTCTTTCCCAGGTGTGAGCATCTGAGAAGGGGTAGAGAGAAAGCAGTAGGGCCAGAGGAGGGAGGACAGTCGCCTCCCACCACGTGCAAGGAAATGCTATTTTTATTCAAACCAGTGGTAAATGTAAAGAAGCTGTTCTCAAACTTCAGCATCAGGATCACCTGGAGAGCTTGTTGAAACACGATTTGCTGGCCCACCCCCGGAGCTCCTGATCCAGGAGTTTGGGGGGTGGGGGGAAGGTCTGAGCATTTGCACTTCTAAGTAGGCTCTGGCTCTGGTGTTTGCTGCTGACGCCATCCTGGGACCACACTTTGAGAACTGCTGGTGTAGAAGAAAGGATTCTGTGAGGATAAAGTCACCTCCCCAGGGAGCTCCATGGCCAGGTCACTGACAACCTCTCACGGGTCCTTCTGCTTCTCCCCTCATAGAAGCCTCTGGTCTTTTTTGTCCACCAATGGTTGGCGCCCTGGGCAGGGTGCAGAAAGGAAAACTACAAGCCAAATGCTCAGAAGCAAGGACTACCCATTGTGCTCATTCAAGTTGCCCCGAAAGCAAAGCCTAAAGCAAACACTTGGGAGGTGGCTTATCTGGAGGTGATCCCAAGCTGCAGGAGTGAGGGCACCCGGAGGGAGGACACTCCAACATAAAGGTGTGCTATTCAGGTCCCTCAGTTCTCCTGGGACCTCTAGGAAGCTGAACACCTTCCAGAATTCCCCACCAGAACGATGGGAGACTGGGCGTTATCCACCTGCTAGACCCATTGGTTGAGGGTTGACTCTGGACCTTAACTCTCCTGCACTTCCAAGCCAAGGCAGCTCCCTCATGAGAAGGGCCTGGGGCAGAAGGCAGGTGAATGAGCTCTGAGCACCTGTCCAGCACAGCCACATAGGAAGTAAGAAGTGGACCTATAGGGCACGAAGCAGACGCCAGAGGTATCTGCCCCCTGGCTGCAGGCTCAGGTGTGCATGTCGACTGGGAAGGCCCGGATGCAGGCAGGTCCTGCAGGCTCTCCTGGTAAGCCATTAAAAAGAGCTCTAGTTGTGCACCCACGTTCATGGCAGCACTATTTATAATAGCCAAGAGTGGAAGCAAGCCCTCCTAATTGCAGAGAACAAACCAGTGGTTGCCAGAGGGAAAATGGGTGGTGGGATGGGTGACATAGTTGAAGGGGATTAAGAGGTACAAACTTCTGGTTGTAAAATAAGTAAGTCATAGAAATGAAAAGTACAAGATAGGAATATGGTCAATAATATTATAATAACGTCGCATGGTGACTACACTTGGCGTGATGAGCATTGTGTAATGTAAAGAATTAGTGAGTCCCTGTGTTGCACACCTGAAACTAATATAACATTGTATGCCAATTATACTTCAATTAAACACTGAAAATTATGAATTTAGAATATCACATAATTGCTAATTTTTTTAATTCCATATTACCCACATGGGAAAGTCCCAGGATGGCCATGCCAACTATAATTTCTGTAGTTTTAAACTATTTGTAGCAGTTTTTCCATAATTTCTTTAATCCACCCTCCTTCATGGTTGACAAGAGACTCTGCAAGATGTATGTGTGATGCACAAGTGTGGGAGAAGAATGCCCATAGGGAGAACATTTGAGCAGGGAGTGCAGAGCTGGGGTACCCGTGCTTCTCTCTGGATCTGCTGTCCCAAGCAGCCTTCCTGTGTGTGCGTCTCAGGAGCCAGTCTGGTAGGGAGCAACCAGGCACAGAGAACACTCCAGATAGGTCTCCCTCCAGCCCTCTGTACTCTGCTCCACTGTGGTTTCCTGGGATAAACCTGGGGTACATAAATCTATGCCTTAGGCTTTGCTTTCTGGGAAATCCAAGCTATAATTTTCATCAAAGAAGATGGGCATTCTAAAAAGCGGTTCCATTTTACACTGCCATTTACCCAGGAGCCTAAGTATGACCAAACTTTATCTCTGTCAATTGGATAAATGTAAATAATCTCATCAACTTTTTTTTTTAAAGATTTTATTTATTTGACAGAGAGAGACACAGCGAGAGAGGGAACACAAGCAGGGGGAGTGGGAGAGGGAGAAGCAGGCTTCCCACCGAGTGGGGAGCCTGATGCGGGGCTCGATCCCAGGACACTGGGATCACGACCTGAGCCGAAGGCAGAAGCTCAAAGACTGAGCCACCCAGGCGCCCCTAATCTCATTAACTTAATTGGCATTTCTTTTGTGATGAAAAAATTGAGTACATTTTCATGTTTATTGGCTATGCTTATATCTTTTCTGCTTTTTTTCTTTCAAATTTTTATTTAAATTCTGGTTAGTTAACATATAGTGTCATAATGATTTGGGGAGTAGAATTTAGTGATTCATCACTTACATATAACACCCAGTGCTCATAATAACAAGTGCCCTCCTTAATGCCCATCACACATCTGGCCCATCCCCCACTCCCCTCCCTCCATCAACCCTCAGTTTGTTCTCTATCATTAAGAGTCTCCTGTGGTTTGCCTCCCCCTCTCCCATTCTCTTTTTCCCTTCCCACACATGCATCTGTTTTGTTTCCTCACTTCCACATATGCGTGAAATCATATGGTATTTGCCTTTCTCTGGCTGACTTACTTTGCTTAGCTTAATACTCTCTAGCTTCATCCATGTTGTTGCAAATGGCAAGATTTCATTCTTTTTGATGGCTGAGTAATATTCCAGTGTGTGTGTGTGTGTGTGTGTGTCTATATCCCCTCTTCTTTATCCATTCAGCAATTGATGGACACTTGGGCTCTTTCCATAATTGGGCTATTGTTGATAATGCTGTTATAAACATCGGGGTGCATGTACCCCTTTGAATCTGTATTTTTGTATCCTTTGGATAAATACCTAGTAGTGCAATTACTGGGTCATAGGGTAGTTCTATTTTTCACTTTTTGAGGAACGTCCATACTCTTTTCCAGAGTGACTGCCCAGCTTGCATTCCCACCAACCCCTTTCTTTGCATCCTCACCAGCATCTGTTGTTTCCTGTGTTGTTAGATTCGGCCATTCTGACAGGTGTGAGGTGGTATCTCATCGTGGTTTTGATTTATATTTCCCTGATGAGTGATGTTGAGCATATTTTCATGTGTCTGTTAGCCATCTGGATGTCTTCTTTGGAAAAATGTCTATTCATGTCTTCTGCCCATTTCTCATTTTTTTAAGATTTTGTTTATTTGAGAGAGAGAGAAAGAGTACAAGTGTGGGGAGGGGCAGAGGGAGAGGGACAAGCAGGCTCCCCACTGAGCAAGGATCCCCATGCGAGGCCCAATCCCAGGACCCTGAGATCATGACCTGAGCCGAAGTCAGATGCTTAACTGACTGAGCCACCCAGGCACCACCTGCCCATTTCTTAACTGGATTATTTGGTTTTTGGGTATTGAGTTTGATAAATTCTTTATATATGTTGGATACTAACCCCTTATCAGATATGTGATTTGCAAATACCTTCTCCCATTCCTTAAGTTGTCTTTTAGTTTTGTTGATTGTTTCCTTTGCTGTGCAGAAGCTTTTCATTTTTTTTTTTAAGATTTTATTTATTTATTTGACAGAGAGAGACAGTGAGAGCAGGAACACAAGCAGGGGGAGTGGGAGAGGGAGAAGCAGGCTTCCCGCTGAGCAGGGAGCCCGATGTGGGACTCGATCCCAGGACCCTGGGATCATGACCTGAGCCAAAGGCAGATGCTTAACGACTGAGCCACCCAGGCACCCCAGAAGCTTTTCATCTTGAGGAAGTTCAATAGTTCATTTTTGCTTTTGTTTTCTTTGTCTCTGGAGATGTGTCTAGCAAGAAGTTGCTATAGCTAAGGACAAAGAGGTTGTTCCCTGTGTTCTCCTCTAGGATTTTGATGGTTTCCTGTCTCATGTTTAGGTCTTTCATCCATTTTGAATTTATTTTTGTGTATGGTGTAAGAAAGTGGTCCAGTTTCATTCTTCTTCATGTTGTCCAGTTTTCCCAACACCATTTGTTGAAGAGACTGTCTTTTTTCCATTAGATATTCTTTCCGGCTTTGTCAAAGATTAGTTGACCATATAGTTTTAGGGTTCATGTCTAGGTTCTCTATTTTGTTACCTATTTGTCTGTTTTTATGGCTGTACTGTACTGTCTTGATGATTACAGGTTTGTGATATAGCTTGAAAGAATTGTGATGCCTCCAGTTTTGCTTTTCTTTTTCAGGATTGCTTTGGCTATTCAGGGTCTTTTGTGGTTCCATACAAATTTTAGGATTGTTTGTTCCAGTTCTGTGAAAAATGCTGGTGGTGTTTTGATAGGGATTGCATTAAATGTGTAGATTGCTTTGGGTAGTATAGACATTTTAACACTGTTCTTCCAATCCATGAGCATGGAATTTTTTCCCATTTCCTGTATCTTTTCTTCAATTTCATAAGTATTCTATAGTTTTCAGAGTGCAGGTCTTTTAGCTCTTCGGTTAGGTTTATTCCTAGGTATCTTATTTTTTGGGGCACAACTGTAAATGAGATCAATTCCTCAATTTCTTTTTCTGCTGCTTCATTATTGGTGTATAGAAATACAACAGATTCTCTACATTGATTTTATATCCTTCAACTTTGCTGAATTCATGTAGTAGTTCTAGCAATTTTTTTGTGGAGTCTTTTGGGTTTTCTACATAGAGTATCATGTCATCTGCAAATAGTGAGTTTGACTTCTTCCTTGCTGATATGAATGTATTTTATTTCTTTTTGTCGTCTGATTGCTGAGGCTAGGACTTTCAGTACTATGTTAAATAACAGTGGTGAGAGTGGACATCCCTGTCTTGTTCTTGACTGTAGAGGAAAAGCTCTGTTTCTCCCCCATTGAGGATGATATTAGCTGTGGGTCTTTTGTATATGGCTTTTATTATGTTGATGTATGTTCCTTTTCTCCCTACTTTGATGAGGGTTTTTTTCAAGAATGGATGCTGTATTTTGTCAAATGCTTTTTCTGCATCTATTGGGAGGATCATATGGTCTTATCCTTTCTTGTATTAATGTGGTTGATTTGAGGATATTGAACCCCTGCTTTTCTGGTCTTTTTGATGTGGGGTGGGCCAGGAGCAAATGGTCAAGAAACAATTCTTGAGATGTTTTTGGTGCAAAAAGTGTTTTTATTAAGGCATGGGAACAGGGCCTGTGGGCAGAAAATGCTACACTGGGATTGCGAGGAGCAATTGATCATATACTTTTAAGTTGGGGGAGTAGAGATAAAAGAATTTTCCAAAAGGATTTTCCTATGTTAAAGAACAGGAGGTCTGGCTATTGATTGTCAAGCTAAGGTTGCTTTTTGCCTCTAGCAAAGCATTGACATTAAGGCAGTTGTGAACTCCTTGAGGATTGTCAGAGTCTGCCTGTCTCAAGTATTTGTCCGTGGGCTGCAAGTTGTAAGGAGATTTAATTTTATCTGCATTTCTTTTGCCTTTGTTCTCCTCTTTTGCCCATTTTCCTATGGGACTATTCACCCTTTCTTAATGATTTATGAGTACTCTGTACTAAGCACGTTAGGCTACTGACTGTCATATGTGTTGCAAATATATTTTCTCAGCTTGCATTTTGTCCTCAGCTCTGCAGAGAATTTTAGTTTTCATTTGTTAAACTTATCAATTGGCTTATTTATTTGCCTCAGGCTTAATAACATCTTCCTGTTCAAGATTATAACCGTATTTTTCTATGTTTACTTTTATTCCTTTTTCTGGTTTTAGTTTTTATACTTGAATCATTGCTATATCTAGGTATTATTTTGATATGAGGCACTCTATAATTTCATCTAATGAGAGACATGAAGTCCAAAATCTGCCTCAAGATAACACATATTTCTGGGTATAAATGAATTTCTGGCCCTATAGTAGCAGCAAAATTTAAAAGATCAGGGATCCTTTATCCAGAAATTTATTCTAAAGTAACATCTTTTTTAAAAAGTGAAAAGCTACATGCAGGCACACTTATATACGTTTGTTTATAAAATTTAAAAAAATGTATAATAATTGTGTTGGGGCACCTGGGTGGCTCAGTCGGTTAAGTGTCCAACTCTTGATTTCAGCTTAAATCACGGTCTCAAGGTCATGAGGCTCTGTGCTAGGAGACTGCTTAAGATTCTCTCTCCCTCTCCTCCCCCCCATCCCCCCCGTCCCCGGCTCAGTGCATATATGCTTGCTTTCTAAAAAAGTAAATAAATAATAAATAATAATTGTGTTATTTTAATTGAAATATATTTCCTCTAAAATTATAACTGTCGGGGTACCTGGGTGGCTCAGTCGTTAAGTGTCTGCCTTCGGCTCAGGTCATGGTCCCAGGGTCTTGGGATTGAGCCCCGCATCGGGCTCCCTGCTCAACGGGGAGCCTGCTTCTCCCTCTCCCACTCCCCCTGTTTGTGTTCCCTCTCTCGCTGTGTCTCTCTCTGTTAAATAAATAAATAAAATCTTTAAAAAATAAAATAAAATTATAACTGTCAAAACTACATAAACATGAAAATACATATAAATTATTGTAAGGAAGATATAGTGTTGTATTTCTGCAATGATTACAATATATAAAAAGTAACATGGAAAAATGAAAATGGGCAGTTTTTTTCCCTAAGAGTCTGATTTTTTTCTGGTTTTGATCTGCATTACTGTTACAATATTTGATACATTTTTAAAAGTCCCATCATATGTACATTTACAATATTATAAATATCTGTAAACCATAATGGATAAACAGGGGGAAAAATGGAGAAAAAATACGAAGCAGCCATAATGGGATCTTGGCTTAGAAAAAAAAAAATGACAAATAAGATAGTAAGGCTATTTAAAGGCAAACGAAGTCATGATGATTTTTAAAAAAAGGAAAAATACAAAATATTTTAAATCTCCTGTAGAATCAAACAACAAATTAAGTTGTCTTTAATATTCATTTTGAAAAAAATGGACCATAGAGATGGAGGAAGAATATTATGGAGTTATGTTGTCCTTAACTGGGAAACTTAGTAGCCAAGGCTTCTGATCGTGTTAAAAGGTTAAAAAAAAAAAAAAAAGGAAGATAGTAGGAAGGGAAAAATGAAGGGGGGGAATCAGAGGGGGAGACGAACCATGAGAGACTATGGACTCTGAGAAACAAACTGAGGGTTCTAGAGGGGAGGAGGTGGGGGGATGGGTTAGCCTGGTGATGGGTATTAAAGAGGGCATGTACTGAATGGAGCACTGGGTGTTATACACAAACAATGAATCATGGAACACTACATCAAGAACTAATGATGTAATGTGTGGTGATTAACATAACATAAAAAAAAAATCATAGCTCTCAGGGCGCCTGGGTGGCTCACTCAGTTAAGCCTTGACTCTTGATTTCTGTTGAGATCATGGTCTCAGGGTCCTGGGATTGAGCACTGTTTGAGGCTCTGTGCTAGGCGTGGGGTCGGCTTGGGATTTTCTCTCTCCTACTCCCTCTGCCCCTCCCCACCCCGCTCGCCTGTGCGGACGCGCGCGCGCGCGCACACACACACACACACACACACACACACTATCTCTATGCAAAAATGTCATAGCGCTCTTTTTGCCCGATTCAAGCCAACACATTCCCTTACACTTCCTAAAAGAAGCTAAATGAGTGTTTTGTTTTTTTTGTTTTTTTTTAAGATTTTATTTATTTATATGACAGAGTAGCACAGCGAGAGAGGGAACACAAGCAGGGGGAGTGGGAGAGGGAGAAGCAGGCTTCCCACCGAGCAGGAAGCCCCATGTGGGGCTCGATCCCAGGACTCTGGGATCATGACCTGAGCCGAAGGCAGACGCTTAACGACTGAGCCACCCAGGTGCCCCTGGTTTGGTTTTTAATAGACTTTATTTTTTAAAGCGGTTTTTTTTTTATGTTTATGGAAAAACTGAGTGGAAAGTACAGAGCATTCCCATAATCCTCCCCTCTCCCAGTCCCCTATTATTAGCATCTTGTACAGTGTGCTACATTTGTTACCACTGATGAGCCACTACTGCTACATTATTAACTAAAATCCATAGTTTAGATTTGGGTTCACTTGGTGTTGTATATTCTGTGGGTTTTATGTAATGACATCAATCCACCCTTAAAGTATCATACAGAATATTTTCACTGCTCTAAAAATCCTCCCACCCTCCCTCCCTCCAAGCCCCTAGCAACCACTGATCCTTTACTGTCTCCATAGTTTCCTCTTTTCCAGAATGTCATATAGTTAGAATCACACAGTATTTAGCCCTTTCTGACTGGCTTCTTTCACTTAGCAATATGCATCTACATTTCCTCCATGTCATTTCATGGCATGATAGCTCACTTCTTTTTATCTTTGAATAATATTCTATTCCATATATCTAGCTGTAACACAGCTTGTTTATCCATCCCCCTTATTGAAGGAAGGTTTTGGTTTTTAATTACAATTTCAGTTTTAATTGGCTTTTTTTTTTAAGATTTATTTATTTTAAAGAGACAGAGGGAGAGCAGTGAGGCAGAGGAAGAGGGAGAATCTCAAGCACACGAGTGAGCACGGAGCCCGACTTGGGGCTCCATCTCACACCCCTGAGATCATGACCTGAGCCAAAAATCAAGAGTTGGTTGCTCAACTGACTGAGCCTTCCAGGTGTCCCAATTTTAATTAGCTTTAAGTGGCTAATGAAAAACTTCCAGATATGCTCATTCGACAAAAATCTGGATTGAGGGTAAAGGCAAGCAAGCATCAAGATGGATTAAAGGTTGAATGTAGCCTACTAACCTTGAAATTCATACTTTGGCTTAAAAATAAAAAAACCCTTGTCATTCCCTTATTTTTTCATGCTTCATTATATTTTGAAAATGATCAGGGGCGCCTGGGTGGCTTATTCATTAAGCGTCTGCCTTTGGCTCAGGTCATGATCCCAGGGTCCTGGGATCAAGCCCCACATCAGGCTCCCTGTTCAGCTGCTTCTCCCTCTCTCTCTCTCTCCCTGCTTGTGTGCTTGCTCTCTCTCTCTCTCTAATAAATAAAATCTTTAAAAAAAGAAAATGATCAAATACTTGAAGATGTTGAATATATTTTCTTTGTGAAGAAGCACCAAATCCATTTTAATATTTATAATTCAAGTAATACGTTATGAAAAAAACTAGAAAATGCAGGTTGGCAAAAATAAGAAAATGGCAATGACTATAATTCTATTCATTATCCCGAGATAATCACCATTTATGTCTGCATGATCTTTCAGATTTTTCTACACACTTATATATATTTCTATGTATCACATAAAATTTATTTAAATGGATATACAGTTGGCTCTCATTATTCACTGGAGTTATGTTCTTTAAAGTCCCCACAAACACTGCATTAGAGAATATTTAACCATTGCTCCTAGAGGCAATAGAGGGTTAGGTTCCTATGAACCTCTGATTGCAAACTTTTCATCAACTGATCGATACATGATCTTGTTTTATATATGTTTGTGTGTAAAGACCACTTATTTAATATATATTGTTGATTTACTAACATTGAACTCATGGCCAACAGCCTACAGCGTTGCCTGAACAAAGCTTATCTAATACACATATTTTCTCCATAAGACACACCAGAGCTTTCTTGTGCTTAGGAGCAACACTACTGGGTGCCTGGGTGGCTCAGTAGGTTAAGCGACTGCCTTCGGCTCAGGTCGTGATCCTGGAGTCCCGGGATCGAGTCCCGCGTCGGGCTCCCTGCTCAGCAGGGAGTCTGCCTCTCCCTCTGACCTTCTTCCCTCTCATGCTCTCTCTCTACCATTCTCTCTCTCTCTCAATAAATAAATAAAAATCTTTATTAAAAAGAGCAATACTACTTCAACACTACATGCAGGGGCCATTTAATCAGTGAAATCACCAACAAAGAACACAAAAATGTGAAAAACATGGTACCAAATACAAAAGGACTTGTTTACAGTATGAGCTGAAACAAGAAGGCAGAGTAATGCCTTGTCCGACTCAGCTGGGGACATGGGCCATCAGGCACCTCCCATTTTTGGCCTCTCTGGGTATGTCTGAAAATGACTGAAATCACCATGAGCATTGACTTGGGGATTACAAGTAAATTTTAGCAAGTAGGCAGATTCACAATATGGAATCTGCAAGTAAGGAGGATTGACTGTACATATGTCAAGTGGATCATGCTGTTTTATAGCCGGCACTTTCTTCTTCTTTTTAAAGATTTAACTTATTTTACAGAGAGAGAGAGAGCACACATGTGTGAGCAGGAACAGAGGGGTGAGGAAAAAAAATCTCAAGCAGACTCCCCACTGAGCACAAAGCCCAACGTGGGGCTCGATCCCACAACCCTGAGGTCATGACCTGAGCCAAAATCAAGAGTGGACACTTAAACGACTGAGCCACCCATGCGCTCCATAGCTGTCACTTTCTTCTTAATATATAAGTAACAATCTTTCACATCACCAAGTGTACCTTTACATGATCATTTGTAATGGGTTAATAAATATTTTGCTGTATGAATACAAAACATTGATTTACACAATCTGATTCATTTCCTGCAGCTGCTGTAACAAATTACCATAAGCCCCATAGCTTAAAACCACAGAAATTTATTGTCTCGTAGTTCTGGGGGCCAGAAGTCCAAAATCAGTATCACTGGGTTGGAATCACAGTGTTGGCAGGGCCATGCTCCCTCCTGGGACTCTAGGGGAGAATCCACTCCTTGTTTCTTCCAGTTTCTGGGGGTTGCTGGCATTCCTTGACTTGTGGCCACATCATCCCTGTCTTCAAAGCTGGGATCTTCAAATCTCTCCCTGCTCCATCTTGACATGCCCTCCTTCTCTGTGTGTCTGCTCTCCCTCTTCCCTTCCTCTGAGAGGGATAGCAGTGATTGCCTGTAGGGCACACCCTGATAATGCAGGACCCCAGCAGAACAGAGATAGTATGCAAATCGCATTTGCCTACATCAAGCCTAAAAACAGCTTTTAGCAAGAAGAGAACTGTGGACAAGGGTGGCTTCCAGGGTCTCCTCCTTGGAGGTAAGCTCAAGGTGGTGGTTGCAAGGGTCAGAAGATCTAGGGTAAGCTACCCCACGTCAGAGGAAGCCCCGGACCAGAGGGTTTTAAACCTCTTATATTTCCAGCAAACCTTGGAAACTTAACACAATTAGTTTATATGGCTGCAAATATTCTCTTAAGGGAGCTATGCCACCTAGTTGTAACATCTCCTTCCGGGTTCATATTCTTGCTATGCCAACAGGGCCATATTCCGGTATCAGTCATAGATGATATAATACACTACAACCACATAATGAGCTTATTGTCATTTTGTGCAAGCATTTATTTCTGTATACAAGGCCTGGGGTGAGGACAAGAGGGCAGCAAGCCTGGCCAAGGCCATGCACTCTTCTGGCATTTCAGGGCTGGGTCTGGGGCTACAAAGACAAGGTCCTGGGATAGTAGGAATGGAAGGTAGAAGAGGAGTAGCTGTGGGGCGGGATTCGAGATTATATTATATAACACATATAATCTATCAAATATATAATAAAATGTAACAAATATTATATAATTAATATTATAAAGATATAATTCATACACTGATGGGGTTCAGGATATGCTTCCCCAAAATATGACAAATATTTCAAAGTGAAGGAATCTGAGAAACAGCAGGTGCAGGAGGGGTTTTGTGATCTTCTCCTGAAGCAGATCATAAAACCCTTCCGTGAGAAGTTCCTTCTTTATACCTGGAGGAAAGGAGCATCCTTCTCTCCAAGGATGAGGGAGAAGGAGAGGAATCTGAACAAGCATTTTTCCAAAGAAGATATATGAATGGCCAGGAGACACATGAAAAGATCCTCAACATCACTCATCATCAGGGAAATGCAAATCAAAATCATGGTGAGATATCACCTCACACCAGTCGGAGTGGGTAGTATCAAAAAGAGAAGAAATAACAAGTGTTGGTAAAGACATGGAAAAAAGAGAACCCTTGTGTGCTCTTGGTAGGAATGTAAATTGGTGCATTGTGGAAAACAGTATGGAGCTTCCTCAAAAAATGAAAAATAGAAATGCCATATGTTCCAGTAATTCCACTACTGGGTATTTATCTGAAGAAAAGGAAAACGCTAATTCGAAAAGATATACGCACCCCAATGTTTATTGTAGCATTATTAAAATGATTTTTTAAGAGTTTATTTTTTATTTTCTTACTGAGAGAGAGAACGCAAGCAGGGGAAGGGAGAGGGACGAGCAGAGTGCTGAGCACGGAGTCCGACATGGGGCTTGATCTCACAACCTGAGCTGAAATTAAGAGTTGGATACTTAACTGACTGAGCCACCTGGGCACCCCCGCAGCAGTATTTACAACAGCCAAGATATGGAAGCAGCTCAGGTGTCCATCAGTAGATGAATGAATAAAGAAGAGGTGATTCAAATATACAATGGGCTATTACTTAGCCATAAAAAAGAATGAAATCTTGCCCCTTGGTACAACATGAATGGACCTAGAGGGTATTGTGCTAGTGAAATAAGTCAGAGAAAGACAAATGCCATATGATTTCACTTATATGTGCAATCTAAAAAAGCAAATGAACAAACAAACAGAAACAGACTCGTAAATACAGAGAACAAACTAGTGGTTGTCAGAGGGGAGGTGAGTGGGAGGACGGGAAAATAGTTGAAGGGGATTAAGAGGTACAAACTCCCAGTTCTAAAATAAATAAATCATAGAAATGAAGAGTGCAGCATAGGGAATATATACTCAATAATATTGTAATAACATTGTATGGTGATAGATGGTAACTACACATACAGAGGTGAGCACTGCATAATGTATAGAATTGTTTATGAGGTATACCTGAAACTAATACAATATTATCAACTATACTTCAACACTACACTTTTTTAAATTTACCTAATCTCTTCTTTTTCCATAAAACCCTGAGTGACCCCCTGTAATTGGGACACTGTTTAGGTTTCTAACTAAATCTGTATACCCCAAATTGCAATTCTTTGATCCCAAATTAACACTTTGCCTTTTGGACAGGTTTCTTGTTTTTTATTATTTTATCTTGTTTTTTTTTTAATTTTATTTATTTTTATTTTTAGAGAGAGAGGGAGAATGCGTGTGTGTAGGGTGGAGGGGCAAAGGGAGAGAGAGAATCTTTTTTTTTTTTTTTTAAAGATTTTATTTATTTATTTGAGAGAGAGAATGCGAGAGAGAGAGAGAGCATGAGAGGGGAGAGGGTCAGAGGGAGAAGCAGACTCCCTGCCGAGCAGGGAGCCCGATGCGGGACTCGATCCCGGGACTCCAGGATCATGACCTGAGCCGAAGGCAGTCGCGTAACCAACTGAGCCACCCAGGCGCCCGGGAGAGAGAGAATCTTAACGAGGCTCCACGCTCAGTGTAGAGCCTGATGCAGGGCTCGATCTCATGACCCTGAGATCATGACCTGTGCTGAAATCAAGAGTTGGACACTTAACCGACTGAGCCACCCAGGTGCTCCAAGATTTCATTTTTGTGTAAAATCTACACCCAATGTGGGGCTCCAACTTAACAACGAGATCAAGAGTCACATGCTTTACCAACTGAGCCAGCCAGGCACCCCACATTTCTTGTTTTGAGAATGATGATATACATATAAATATTAGATGAATATGTAGTATTTGTCCTGGACTGGTATATATATCTCACCCATAACGCGTGTATGCATGTGTGTCTCACCTTCTAGTTTCTTCACCAATTCATAAAAGAATAACCTTTTAATACCAAAAAGTAGGAGGAGAATTATCTCAGAAAAAGGAAGTGTCAGTTTAGCTCCATGAAAACCCAGCCCACACCCTTATTTGTCCCATTTTGCAGCTGACTGGTAACTGATCTGTCATGGATGGGCTCAGAACCTGCATGGTTCTTTGGGAATCTCTGCTCTTCATTATGGAGAACATAGGATCTGATCTCACCATAGCTGTGGGCCACATAACAAGTAACAGAAAGGTCTACAACAAAACCTTTTTGGGAATTGGTAGAGAGAAAATCTTCCTGAAGGTAAGTCATTCATTCATCCATTTACTGAGCCACCATGAATGGAAGACCTACCTGGGTCAGCATCTACCCTCCTTGGTGGGATCACAGAGAAGAAAAGGGGAGACTTTTTTTACCCTCAAGGAGCTCACATTCTCCTGATATACAACACAGTATGATACATGGACACAGGTTTTAGTGTAGGATTTCAGGGGGTCTGACTCAGCTTGGGGGACAGGGAGCTCTAAGAGGAGGTGACATTTGAATTCTAAGGGTAGGTAGGCAACGTGGAAGTGGAGGTGCGGGGTAGGGGAGCCATCAACAGCACAGGCAGCCAGAAGGAGGAGCACATGTCTTACAGGCAGCAATACTGATCGCTACTGGCGACTCAGAAATGTCCTCTAACGGCTACACATGTTCATACTAGTAAGATTTTGAACAATTTGTTCATGCTATAAAAGAAAAATGAAAGGGAGCTGTGGGTGTTTTCCTTGCTGCTCTACCTTCCTATTTTTTTATTAAATAGCAAACATCTGAATAAAATAAGCTTTCCAAAAACTAAGCATTGTCTCCCACAATCAAGGCATAACGTGCAAAATGATTTGTCTTTAGCATAAAACCAATTTTCTCCCAAACACAAAACATGCTAAACTGAATAAGCTCACACAAAAGGGTCTCAAGGAAATGGGGAATGTTTTTCAGTGTTTGTTTAACAGATGGTGAAGGTTACTTCTGCAAGCCAAACACTTTAAATTAGTTTTTACAAAAATCTTCTCCCAAGTCACGTAGTAAATCTTCAAATAAAGGTTTCTTCTGGAAGAAACCACGTGCAACAAAATTACATATTCATATTCCAGTGAGTCTTGCTGCACAGCAGGAAATCAGACAAACGTTCATCTAAATAATTCACAGTGTGGACCTCTTACCAAAGACAGAAGACGTCGGGGTTTCAAGGCAAACCTGATCAGCAATCTGTAGTACCAATTTATTTTTTTACCCAATAAATGCAGGAAAGTCCTCAAGTGAGCATTTGGTTTTTTTTTGTTTTGTTTTTTTTTTTTGGAAAGCTGTTAGAGGTGCCTGGGTGGCTCAGTTGGTTAAGCATCTGACTCTTGATTTTGGCTCAGGTCATGATCTCAGGGTGGTGAGATTGAGCCCCAAGTCAGGCTCCGAGCTCAGCAGGGAGTCGGCTAGAGATTGTCTCTCTCCCTCCCTCTGTACCTCTCCCTGCTCGTATGCTCTCTCTCTCTCTCTCTCTGTCTCTAAAATCTTAAAAAAACTTTTTTGAAAGCTGTTTATTTTCAGTAAAGGTTTGAGAATACCTGTTTGGACTCAGTCCATCTCTCCTGTGTATTATGTTTACCACATTCACAAGCCCACTCCAGGTCTGAGAAGATGCATGCACTTGGCTGCGTTTTTACCACGCCAAAGCCTGACCCATAGCCTTGGCCGCCCCAGAGGTGACATGCCCAGCATGAGCCCAGGTGGCCTAGAACCGAGGCAGAATCAATGTGTTAATCAGAGATTGTTTGGGGATGAGTGACAGAAACCCATTTGAACTATCTCAGATACAGAGAGGATTTATGGAAAGAATTCGTCACCAGTCTCTTGGACATCTGAGCGGAGGGACCTGACAGGGCTGGCTGCCCACGAATACAGCCTGTTCACAGGGACCACGTGCCCATTTACTTCTTTCCCCCAGGATCTGCTGCTTTCTCCTGCCGACTTTTTTTTAATGGCAGCTTTATTACATTTAATTCACATAGCATAGAATCCATCATTTTAAAAAGACAATAGGGGCACCTGGGTGGCTCAGTTGTTAAGCGTCTGCCTTCGGCTCAGATCATGATCCCGGGGTCCTGGGATCGAGCCCCGCATCGGGCTCCCTGCCCAGCCAGGGAAGGCTGCTTCTCCCTCTCCCACTCCCCCTGCTTGTGTTCCCTCTCTCGCTGTGTCTCTCTCTGTCAAATAAATAAATAAAATATTTTAAAAAAATAAATAAAAGAGACAATACATTTGTTTTTAGTATGTTGGCAGAATTATGTAGCCATGACCACTGTCTGCTTTTGGAACATTTCATCACTCCAAAAATAATCCATATCCATTATCAATGACTCTTCATCACTCCTTGCCCTTGGCCCCTGGCAACCATGAATCTACTTTCTGAATGTCTCTATAGATTTGCCTATTTTGGATACTTCATTTAAATGAAATCATACACGATGTGGTTTTTCTTATGACTGGTTTATTTCACTTAACATGTTCTCTTTTCTTTTTTTTTAAGTGATCTCTTCGCCCAGCATGGGGCTCAAATACTGAGATCAAGAGTCACATGCTCTACCCACTGAGCCAGCCAGGTGACCCTCACTTAGCATGTTTTCAAGGTTCATCCATGTTGTAGCATGTATCAGTACTTTGTTTCTTTTTGTGGCTGAATAATACTGCATTGTATGGATATACCATATTTTGTTTATCCATGGGCATTTGACTTGTTTCCACTTTTTGGCTATGACGATAATGCTGCTATGAACACTTGTGTACAAGGTTCTGTGTAAACATGTCTTAATTTCTCTTGTATATATACCTGGGATATATTGCAGGATCATATGGTAACTCTATGTTTAACTTTTTGAGAAACTTCTAGACTGTTTTCCAAAGTGGCTGCACCATGTGATATTCTCACCAACAAAGTACGAGGGTTTTTATTTCTCCATGTCTTTGTTAATACTTGTTATCGTCCATTCTTTTTATTTTAGCCATTCATCCCATTGTAGTTTTGATTTGCATTTCCCTAGAGATTAGAGATTTTGGTCATCTTTTCATGTACTTGTTAGCTATCTGTACATGTTCCTTGGAGAAAGGTCTATTCGGATCTTTTATCCAATTTTGTGTTATCTGACTTTTTATTATTGAGTTGCAAAATTTCTTTATATATCCTAGAGACAAGTCCATTATCATATGTGTATGATTTGTAAGTATTTTCTTCTATTCCATAGTTTGTCTTTTTATTTTCTTGATGATATCCTTTGAAGCACAAAAAGATTTTTCAAATTTTTAGGAAGTCCAATCTATTTTTTCATTTATCATGTATTCTTTTTGTGTCACATCTAAGAAACCATTGCCTATTCCAAGGTCATGAAGACTTATTCCTGTTTTCTTCTGTCTGACAGTTTTAGCTCTTTCATGTAATTCTATGTATATAGTGTAAGGTAGGGATCCAACTTTATTCTTTTGCATGTGAAGATCCAGTTGTCTCAGTACCATTTGTTGAAAAAACTATTCTTTCCCATTGAATTGTCTTGACACTGTTGTAGAAAATTAGCTATAGGCTTCTACTTTTTTCTTTAAGATGAGCTCTCTCCGTCTCTCTGCCCCTTTATGATTTCAGCCCATGTCGCATACCATGGGACCGCCTGGGCCCTGAGTCTGCCTGACCTTTCAGTGGAAAGGTCCATTATTCTCTAATTCCCTGTTTCTGTCCAATTGTAGAAAGCAAAAATCTTATTGGCTCAGCCCACTCTAGGGGTTGGCTTTATTTTTGGTCAGATACCTGCTATTGTCCAATCAGCTCTGCCTAGAGTGGAGGGCTGGGGCATGTAGCCCACATCTAGGGTGACCAACTCATTCTGGTTTGCCTAGAACTTTTCTGGTTTTAGCACCTAAAGTCTCATTTTCCCCAAACCTTTTCAGTCCTGGGCAAACCAAAATGGTTTTGGCCTCCTCCTCAGCAGCACTGTGTGTATGTAGGGTTGGGTGGGTTATTCATAAGAGGGACAATGTGCACATTCAGCACAATGTTTTGACTCTCAGAGTGAATCATATTGGTAAGTGCATTCAAAAACTGCCGTCCTAGAAGCATTATCAATCCTTGTTGGGCACTGTGTGCTCAGGGCTTTGATATGAGACAACCTTTAGACATGGCCCTTGGGAAGACCCAACAAACAAAACAGAAAGAAAAGCTGTGTACAAAAGATCTAAATCTAGGGATGGAAATCTGGTGGCCCACAGGCCAAACTCAGTTGTCTTACTCAGCCAACAAGGCTGTTTTATAAAATTTGTGTTTGAATGCTTCTCAGGCTGCCAGGCTCCCTCCTCCCTGTTACTGTCCACGTGTCTCTCTACATGCAAACATCACCTGCCTGATCCTGGTGTTTGAGTTTATAACCCCCGGCCTGAAGAACCCCATTTATACTATTCCTTGTCTGGTGGTGAGAGAAAGAAAAAGGTTAAGTGTTTAGGAGTTGAGAAATACTATAGCCCGCTGCAAAAATGATCACTCAGGCATTGATCATTGGGATTGGGATAATTTAAGTGCATCACATGATTCATTAGTTAATAATACTTCATGGACATCACCAGTACTCCAAGAGGAATCCTTAGGAAAGGTTCAAATTGGCATAGGGGAAGCAACCAGAAAATTCGCAAGTCTGTGAAGATTTGGGCATCCCCGGAAGCAAACCCTGAGGTGAGGGTCTGAGTGGGAACAGTTCACCGGGAGAAGATCCCAGGCAACCCTATAGAGAATGGGAACCTGGCTGGGGGGCAGAAAGCCAATAAAAGGTACATCAGTGAGAAATCTGTGAGAGAGAGGAGACCAGAGCCTCAGAGCTGTCCCTCAGGAGGAGAGAGAGGAGTAAGCTGGGGTATTTTTTCACCAATGTCTGTCAGCCATTGCTTGAGGGCTGCTCCCTGGGGGCATGAAATCCCTGACACTTCCAGCCTGCCCCATAGAAAGCCCTGAGGTGAACAAAATAGACAAGGCCCCCGGCAGTTGAAATTCAGGCTACATTGCTGTCCTGGCACCTGCTGAGGGCATGGGAGTGGCAGCCTGTCTCTCTCTCTCTCTCACACACACACTCTGTCACTGTAGTACCCATGTCTCACAGGAACATCATACGTCTGTCCTGAAAGGCAGATGGTTTGGAACATTAGATTTTGTCAGTCAGCATTCTCAGCTCTGAGCACCAGAGTTGCCCCAGCTGAGAGAAGCAGACAAGAAACATATTACTGAGTATTGTGTGGCTCATGGAATCTCTGGGAAGGCCAGGGAGTTGGCCATGACGTGAGATGTCCCACCGAGGACTCCACTGGTCTGCACAGAGCTGCCACAGGGCACTGTCCCTCACCTGTGTCCTGCATAGAAATAAATGAAGACCACCGAAAGGAGAACGAGTGGAGGCCATTTTTTTCAGACTGTGCTGTAGCAAGGGTGTCTGTGACTTGCATTTGGCAGAGGCTCTAGGGCAGGTAGGGGAGCGGGGATGCTGTAAGGTGGGAAGAAGGAAAGGCTTCAGGTGCAGGGTTTCTGATGCACCTGGGTATGTGGCTTTCTCGGGTTGGTCTTGAGTTGGAAGCAGAGGCAAAAAAGTAGGGAAACTGGCAGTCGTTGATCAAGTCCTGGCTGTATGGGGCTGGGTTACTGCAATTTGGCTGCCCAGGATCATGGCTGCAGAGGTTTGGGTCAGCGTGCTATTTTCACACATGGTCTGACTGACCGTTGTCCAGTTGTATCTTCGGTCTGTCACCCCCAAAGTCACAAGCCTCTGCTACAGTCCTCTGCAGTCAGAATCCACGTAGTACCTGCTTCCTAGGCTTGCTGTCTTCTGAATGGGGTAGAGTCCAGATCAGGGGCCTGAGCTGCAGAGGGGCACCTAGCTCTTCCCTGGGGTTGGCACCTGTGGGAGACATTCATCCACAAGAGGAAGGGGCTCAAAGATGCTGAGAAGACACACAACATGACCAGTGTCCACCATGTAATCACAGCTAGTGACCAAAGAGTCACAAAACTTCGGAGGTTGGATCCAGAGTATTTCGTGCATCAATGGATAAAAAGAGAAAGGATTTCTATGTACATGTTCCTCCAGGGGATGCAACTTAAACTTATTTTTCCAGAGAAAGTAGAGAACGTTCAAAAAAACACCAGGAAATTCTCATGTTCTCTCCACCAAAAAAATGACCACAGTTATCATTTAGACATAGTGTGTTTCTTTGGTCTTTTTTAAAAAATAAGTGTTGAGATCACATTGTATACACAATCTCATATTCCACTTTTTGGTAACACGAGCATTTCACCACTTCACTAAAACTTTGTAAACATCATTTTATAACTTCATGGTGTTCCATTGTGTGGCTGTGTATACATAATTTGTGTAGCTATGCCCAGAATGGGCTATTCACATTGTCTCTCATTTTCATTGCTCTCGTGAGCATAAATCCTTGTCTTTATTTCTAAGTGTGACGGAGTTTTAGAAGGCAATTACTAAGCAAGAAAAGCCTTTGCTTTTCTTGACCCATAGTCTACAGGACTATTTGCAAAGACAGGAGGGGGGCACTAGCTTTAATAATCTTTGTACTATCTTAGCTCTCTCTTTCTGAATGAAAGACCCTCACCAGCAGAGAGGGACAGGGTAAGTGAGGACAGTATATAGAAATAAACCTTCAGGAAGGAGAGGCTTTCTGAAAAACTGTCCTGAGATGCCTCCTGGCTTGGATTTCTTATGGAATGGTTTATCATCTGCAGAGACACCCTGCAAGTGTACGCAAGAGATTTTTGACCAGCTTGTGGTTTGTAAAGAGAGCAGAGAATCTCATCCTGATTCTGCAGAAATGATGACACGTTTTGTGGTAAATGGAGTGGCAGGCAACATGTGATACTCCATTTTTTGATTGGGGTGAAGAAATTGACTATCTTTAAAAAAATGTGTATCCTGGGGCACCTGGCTGGCTCAGTTGGGGGAGCATGTGACTCTTGATCTCAGGGTTGTGGGTTCGAGCCCCACGTCAGGTGTAGAGATTACTTAAAAAAAATGCATATCCTAGGGCGCCTGGGTGGCTCAGATGGTTAAGCGTCTGCCTTCGGCTCAGGTCATGATCCCAGGGTCCTGGGATCAAGTCCCACATTGGGCTCCCTGCTCCTTGGGAGCCTGCTTCTCCCTCTGCTTCTCTCTCTCTCTCTCCCCCCCCTCCTCCTCTGTCTCTCATGAATAAATAAATAAAATCTTTTAAAAAAATGCATATCCTAAATATCAACACATAGGGTGGAGCATCACAAGTGTTAGTGGCCCATCAGAGGCACATGAAGGGCTTATGGAAGCACAGGATTTTGATTTGTATTTCTAATTATTCGCTGATGCAGTTGGTTCTGGGGACACTTTGGGGTTTTGTTAAATCTGGTATGAAGAACTATAAAGAGAGGAATCATACACACCTTCAAATAATATAATTTGAGAAAAGGAAATCTCTAGGCTCACTTCATGTTCGACCACGAACGATGGTTACTTGTGACACAAATGCTATGGCAAAGGGCCAGGGCTCCCCCAGGTCTCCTTTGACAAAATAAGGATAAAGCCAGGGGGCTAAGGAGGAGCAAGCCTGTGTTTGGGAGCTCTGGGCTCCACCAGGCTCCTTGCATGAGAAAACTTTCTTATTTTTCATTTTCTTTTTTAGTTATTTTTTATTGTGGTAAGAAATGCATAACACAAAACTTACCATCTTAACTATTTCTCTCTTTTTTAAAGATTTTATTTATCGGAAAGAGTGAGCACAAGAGTGGAGAGGAGAGGGCCAGGACAGAGGCAGAGAGAGAAGCAGACTCCCTGCTGAGCAGGGAACCCAAGTCGGGGGTCTATCCCTGGACCCTGAGATCATGACCCAAGCCAACGGCAGACCCTTAAACAACTGAGCCACCCAGGTGCCTCCCATCCTAATCATTTCTAAGTGTACAGTCCAGTAAGTGTTAAATACATTCACATTGTTGTACAACCAATCTCCTCGGCTTGCAAAACGGAAACTATGTACCCATTGAAAAACAGCTCCCTCCAGCCCCTGACAACCACCATTCCACTTTCTGTCTCTATGAATTTGCTTACTCTAATACGTCATATCAGTAAAATCAGACACTATTTGTCTTCTGGTACTTTATTTTACTCATCATTATGTCCACAGATCTCAACTGTACTGTAACATGTGATGTAACTTCCTTCCTTTTTAAGGCTGAAGAATATTCCATTGTCTGTGTATGCTACATTTTGTTTATCCATCCATCATTTGAGGGACACTTGGGTTGTTTCCATTTTTTTGTCGTTGTTGTTATGGGAGTATAGTTGACATACAGTGTCATATTAGTTTCAAATGTACAACATGGTGATTCAACAATTCTACCCGTTTCTCAATGCTCACCACAATAAGTATAGTCACCATCTGCCACCATATAATGTTATTACAATATTATTGGCTATATTCCCTATGCTGTACTTTCCATCCCCCTGTGATTTATTTATATTATAACTGGAAGTTTGTACCTCCTAACCGCCTTTCGCTATTTCGTCCAACCCCTCTGCTCTCTCCCCTCTGGCAACCACCAGTTTGTTCTCTGTATTTATGAGTCTATTTCTGTTTTGTTTGTTCATTTGTTGTGTATTTTAGAGTCCACATATAAGTGAAATCATATGGTAGTTGTCTTTCTCTGTCTGACTTATTTCACTTAACCTAACAACCTCTAGGTCTATTTGTTTTGTCACAAATGGCAAGATTTCGTTCTTTTTTATGGTTAAGGACTATTCCATTATGTATTTGTACCACCTCTTCTTTATCCATTCATCTATTGATGGACACTTGAGTTGCTTCCATATCTTGGCTATTTTTTTTTTTAAGATTTTATTTGTTTGAGAGAGAGAGAGAGCACAAGCAGAGGGAGAGGGAGAAGCAGACTCTCTGCTGAGCAGGGAGCCTGATGCGGGACTCGATCCCAGCACCCTGGACCTGAGCCGAAGTCAGATGCTTAACCAACTGAGTCACTCAGGCACCCATATCTTGGTTATTGTAAATAATGCTGCAATAAGCAGGAATGCATATGTCTTTTCAGATTAGTGTTTTTGTTTTCTTTGGGTAAGTAGCCAATGGTTGAATTACTGGATCATATGGTATCTCATTTTAATGTTTTGAGGACCCTCCATACTGTTTTCCACAGTGGCTGTACCGATTTACATTCCCACCAAGGGGGCAGGAGGGTTCCTTTTTCTCCACATCTTTACCAACACTTGTCATTTCTTATCTTTTTGATAATAACCATTCTGTGGTTATAACCAGATGTGAAGTTAGTTCCCATTGTCATTTTGATTTGCCTTCTCCTGATGATTAATGATGTTGTGCATTTTTTCATATGTCTATTGGCTATTTGTATGTCTTCTTGGAAAAATGTCTATTCAGATCCTCTGCCCATTTTTAAACAGATTCTTTTTTTTTTTGGTGTTAAGTTTTACAAGTTTATTACTAATTCAGTTTCATTACTAGTAATCAGTCTGTTCAAATTTTCTATTTCTTCCTGATTCAGTTTTGGAAAATTGTATGCTCTTAGGAAATTATCCATTGTTTCTAGGTTGTCCAGTTTAGTTTTTCATGGCATTCTCCTATAATTCTTTTTATTTCTGTGGTGTTGGTTTTTATTTCTCCACTGTCATTTCTGATTTTATTTATTTGGGTGCTCTCTCTCTTTTTTTCTCAATGAGTTTGGCTAAAAGGTTATAAATTTTATCTTTATGTAAAAACAAGATCTTAGTTTCATTGATCTTATGAGGTTTTGTTTTGTTTTGTCTCTATTTCACTTATTTCTGCTCTAATCTTTATTATTTTTGTTCTACTAACTTCAGGTTTTGTTTGTTCTTCTACTTCCTTTAGATGTAAGGTTAGATTGTTTATTCAGGATTTTTTTATTTCTTAGGTATCACCATAAACTTCCCTGTTATAACTGCTTTTGCTGCATCCCAAAGATTTAGGACTGTTTTATTTTGATTTGTCTCCATGTATTTTTTAATGTCCTCTTTGATTTCTTCATTGATCCATTGGTTGTCTAGTAGCATATTGTTCAGCAACCACGTGTTTACAGGTATTTTTCAGGTTTTTTTCTTGTAATTGATCTATAGTTTCATATCATTGTGGTAAGAAAAGATGCTTGATATGATTTCAGTCTTTTTAAAATTTATTGAGACTTGTTTTGTAGCCTAACCTGTTCTATCCTGGAGAATGTTTCGTGCGCTTGAAAAGCATGTCTATTCTGCTGTTTGGGGATAGAATGTTCTCTGTATCTCTTAGGTTCATCTGGTCTAATGTGTTGTTCAAAGGCGCTGTTTCCTTATTGATTTTCTTTCTGGATAATTATCTGTTTATGTAAGTGGGGTATTAAAATTCTTTTTATTATTGTATTGCTATCCATTTCTCCCTTTGTGTCTGTTAATATTTGTTTTATTAGGTGCTCCTATGTTGGGTGCATAGATTTTACAATAGCTCTATAGTCTTGTTGGATTTATTCCTTTATCATTATGTAGTGTCCTTTGTCTCTTGCTATGGTCTTTGTTTTAAAGTCTATTTTGTCTGATATAAGTATTGCTATCCTGGCTTTTTTCTTCTTCTTCCCTTTGCATGGAATGTCTTTTGGCATCCCTTCACTTTCAGTCTTATGTGTCTTCAGGTCTGAAGTGAGTCTCTTTTAGGCAGCATCTATATGGGCCTTGTTTTGTTATGAATGCAGTCATCCTATGTCTTTTGATTGGAACACTTAGACCATTTATATTTAAACTAATTATTGATAGGTATATACTTATTGCCAAATTTTGTTAATTATTTTCTGGTTGTTTTTGTAGTTCTTCTCTGTTTCTTTCTTCTTCTCTTGCTCTCTTCCCTTGAGGTTTGATGGCCTTCTTTAGTACTGTGCTTAAATTTCTCTTTATTTTTTGTGTATCTATTTTGGGTTTTGATTTGTGGTTACCTTTGAGTTAATATATAACATTCTATGTGTATAGCAGTTTCTATTAAGTTAATGGTCACTTAAGTTTGAACACATTCTAAAAGCACTACATTTTTACCTTCCCACTCCATGTTCATGTATATGATGTCATCTTTTGCATTTTTAAAATGTGTTCCTTTGACTAATTTTTGTAGATATAATTGATTTTACTACTTTTGTGTTTTAACCTCTACACTGGCTTTATAAGGGAGTAATTTACTACCTTTATTATATGTTTGCTTTTACCTGTAAATATTTTTTCCTTTCATAATTCTTACTTCTAGTTATGGTCTTTTCTTGCCACTTAAAGTAATTCCCTTTAGGGGCACCTGGGTGGCTCAGTTGGTTAAGCATCTGCCTTCTGTTCAGGTTGTGATCCCAGGATCCTGGTATCAAGTCCTGCATTGGGCTCTTTGCTCAGTGGGGAGTCTCTTTCTCCCTCTCCCTCTGTCTCTCCCCACCTCTTGTGTGCTCTCTCTCTCTTGCTCTCTCTTTCTCTCTCAAATAAATAAATCTTTTTAAAAAAGCATTATTTTAAAAAAGTATTCCCTTTAACATTTCTTGTCAGGCCAGTTTAGTCATGATGAACTCCTTAACTTTTGTTTGGGAAACTCTATCTCTCCTTCAATTCTGTATGATAGCCTTGCTGAGTAGAGTATTCTTGATGGCAGGTTTTTCTCTTTCAACACTTTGAATATATCATGCCACTCTCTTCTTGTCTGCAAAGTTTCTGCTGAAAAATAAGCTGGTAGTTTTATTGGGTTTCTCCTGTATATAACTGTTCTCTCTTCTCTTGCTGCTTTTAAACTTTCTTTTTAGCATTATTTTGCCATTTTAATTATTATGTGTCTTGATATGGACCTCCTTGGGTTGATCTTGTTGAGGATTGTCTGTGCTTCCTTGACCTCGATGTCTATCTCCTTCCCAAGATTAGGGAAGTTTTCAGCTATTATTTCTTCAAATAAGTCTTTTGCCCCCTTCCCTCTTTCTTCTCCTTCTGGGATCCCTGTAATGTGATTATTATTATACTTGATGATGTTGCAGGTTTCCCTTAGCTTATTCTCTCTTTTTTATTATTCTTTTTTCTTTTTGCTGTTCAGCTTAGTTGCTTTCCATTACCCTGCTTCCAAATCACTGATTTGTTCTTCCATATCCTCCAGTCTGCTCTTGATTCCCTCTAGCTTATTCTTTATTTCAGATATTATATTCCTTAACTCTGAATGGTTCTTTTTTTAATTTTCTCTTTGTTGAAGTTGTCACTGAGTTCATCCACTCTTTTCTCAAATCTGGTGAGTATCTTTATGACCATTACTTTGAACTCTTCTTTATCCATTCCTATATCTTTTGATTGGAGCATTTAGGCCATTTATATTTAAAGTAATTATTGATAGGTATGTACTTATTGACATTTGTTATTTGTTTTCTGGATGTTTTTGTAGTTCTTCTGTTCCTTTCTTCTTCTCTTGCTCTCTTTCTTTGTGATTGATGAGTTTCCACAGTGTTATGTTTGGCTTTCTTTCTCTTTATTTTTTTGTTTATCTATTATAGGTTTGGGGTTTGTGTTTACCATGAGGTACATATATAACATCCTAAGTAAATAACAGTTGACCTTAATTTGATGATCATTTAAGTTCAAACACATTCTTTTTAAAAAAGCCAAGAAAACCAAAAGAAAAAAAACTTTTTTTCCCCCCTTCTATTCTTTTCTCTTTTACTCCCTTCTCCATGTTTCATGTATTAGTTCTCATATTTTACTCTTTTGTTAGTCTGGGAAACTCCTTATCTCTCCTTTAATTCTGAACAACTACAACTAGCTGTGGAAAGTCTGCTCTGTCAGTCTTCAGGTCATTTCCAGAGTCGGTTGCCTAGATAGAGTTATTGTTCTGTGTGTCCATGGGACAAGGTGAGCTCAGGACCCTCTTACTCTACCATCTTCCCCTGTTTATATATTTCTTCTTCAGCATTCTTTAGAATGGTGATTCTCAGGGTGGAAGGAAAGGGATACAGTTGTAAAATAGAAGAGGTTAAGTAAAACTCTGAAGTCTTAAATTTGAATTGTAAACATCAGTTGAAACTATGATATAGTCTTTATAAAATAAAGTGAAGCACTTTTTTTTTTTCTATGTCTTTCTACTGGAAAAGCTTTGGAAAAGAAAAAACCCTGACAATCCCAGTTTCAGTGAGCACCCCTAGCATGTGAACTATTGTCCCAATCATTGACCATTAAAAGGAACCAGAGCTCCTTGGAAAAAATCACTTATTCCAGGTTTGAGCCTGGAAATGTACAAGGTAAGCCTGGATTTCCTATCATGTTAGAAAGCAAGGAAGTTATCAAAGCTACTGGAGTCCTAACAAAAGAGTGAGAAGTCAACTTGAAGGGCTCCCATTGACCAAAGATAGCTTAATTTGACCTCCAGGACAGGATCTCCTCTAGTTACAAACAGACCCTGAAAACTGAGTGATCTCTTAATCCCACTTCAGAAAAACCTCCTATCACTCCTAATTGTGTTGAATATGGTACTATCTGGAATACCAAGTTTGAATCTTCTTAAGGCTATTTCTGGGGAAGGAGTAGCCAAAAAGATTTCAGATTTCCCCAAACCTATTTGATTTTTCTATTCCCCACCTTCTCAACCTCACCCTATTTTCTCCCACTCACAGACACACTATCCCTTGCCCCTTCCCTCATCAAAAAGGCCTTCTTATTCTTGTGAGAACAGCTTTCACATGATATCCTCTCTGTACCCTTTCAATGACTACAAACTCAGTGATCTGAATCAGCCAATTTTTGGCTCTTGCTATGTCAACAGATGGTTTTTGAAGTTTAGAAAGACATTTTATGGGGTGCCTGGGTGGTTCAGTCAGTTAAGCCTCTGACTCTTGATCTCAGCTCAGGTCTCATAAAGACATGCTTTATGTCTTCAAACCTGATACCCCTCCCCGCCCTGGCCCTGGTGGTCAATCTCAGTATCACTAAAAGTGGACCAACTAGACATTGTGTGTCCCTGAGGAATGCAATATAAAGTGTACAGCACCACCTAGGAAACAATTTTACCTAAAATGTTGAACCTGAATCTAATTGAGATTTTAAATATAACTACCAACTGAGATAAAATAAAAGGGTGGAATAAAAGTTAGATAACACCATGAGAAAACAAACAGATAAATTATGGAACATTCTATAAGACAAAGCATGTGCAAAATAGGGAGGGGTAGGTGCTGTAGAAATAAAACCGAATATAACATGTGGACCTTATCTGAATCTTGACTCAGGCAAACTTATTATAGAAATATAGTTTTTATACATCCCTGATTTTTTTATGCAATCAGAAAATTTTGACTATAGAATAGATATTATCTGATTTTTTAAAAGATTTTTAAGAAAGATTTTATTCATTTGAGAGAGAGAGAAAGTGTGAGTGAGAGAGAGAGCACAAGCAGGAGGGAGGGGTAGAGGGAGAAGCAGACTCCCCTCCAAGCAAGGAGCCCAATGCGGGACTCAGTCCCAGGACCCGGAGATCATGACCTGAGCCGAAGGCAGCCACTTAACCAACTGAGCCACCCAAGCACGCTTTTTTAAGATTTTTTTTTAAAGTAGTCTCTACACCCAACGTGGGGCTCGAACTCACAACCCCAAGATCAAGTCGCAGGTTCCACCAACTGAGCCAACCAGGCACCCCTAGAATAGATACTATCTGAAATCAAGGATTCATCATTTCTTTTGTTAGAAGTAATAATGACATTGTGCTTTTAATAGAAAAATGTTCTTATGTTTTAGAACTACATATTGAAGTATGTAGGAGTAAAATGACATGCTATCGTGGACTTGCTTTAAGAGAGTTTTTCAAATTCAATCTGGAATAACCAACCTGAGAAAATGTCCAGGATATATTAAGTTGCAAAATGCAAGTTGCAAATCAAAATGCATAACATAATTATATTTCATCAATATAAAGACTTGTGATCAGATGATATGGAAATAGGTATAGACAGGACAATGTAGGGGGCGCCTGGCCGGCTCAGTCTATATAGCATGCAACTCTTGATCTTAGGGTTGTGAGTTTGAGCCCCACGTTGGATGTAGAAATTATTTTTTAAAAAGTCTTTATTGAAAAAATGAAATGACAATGAACATGGGGGTAAAATTTAGGAATAAAATGCACAAAATGTAAATAACGGTTACCTTGGGAAAGATGTTACTTTGGAAAGAAATGGAACTTTGAAGTATATCTTTTTATAATAGTTTTAAGTTTTGCTGTAATGGGGGTATTTACTTTTTTGTTGTTTTGGGGTTTTGTCAAATAAAAAATTAGAAAGCTTAAAATCACAAACTTCAAATTTAAACCTGACATGCTAATTGCATACATAGAAAAATGCATAGAGAATATCTGGAAGGGTCCAAATCAAGAGTTAGTGGTGATTACCTCTGAGAGCTGACATTTGGGGGAGTGGACAAGACAACTAGAATTTCAACCTACAGACCTCAGTACTGATTGAAACTTTTATTTACTTTTTATTTTTTTAAGATCTTATTTGTTTATTTGACAGAGAGCACAAGCAGGGGGAGTGGCAGGCAAAGGAAGAAGCAGACGCACTGCTGAGCAGGGAGCCCGACGTGGGGCTCGATCCCAGGACCCTGGGACCATGACCTGAGCCGAAGGCAGATGTTTAACCGACTGAGCCACCCAGGCGCCCTGACTGAACCTTTTATAATAAGCATCAAGTGAATTCACCATTGAAATAAAAGGGATAAATTTGGGGCGTCTGGGTGTCTCAGTCTGTTAAGCATCAGGTCATGATGCCACAGGGTCCTGGGATCGAGCCCCACAACGGGCTCCCCCTTCAGAGGGGAGTCTGTTTGTCCCTCTCCCTCTGCCCCTCTGCTCGTTCTCTCTCACTCTTTCAAATAAATAAAATCTTAAAAAGAAAAAAGGGGGTAAAGTTAATGCACAAACTCAGAGCCTGGAAAAAAACAGCTAACCCCAAAATCTTTTTATATACAACCGATCAGCTTCTTAAGAAAGTATATTTCATCAAATATCTGCTTTTTAAAAAAAGGAGAAGAAACACTACAATGCCAACAAATGAATAATACAAACACAAATATGATCATGATCAGCTTTGGGCTTAAAATCCTGAATTTGAATCCCAGCATTGTTACTACAGATCAAAGTGTTCATATATCTCAAAGAGAACTTGTGTGTGGCCAGATGCACCCTGCTGTGAGATTTAATAAAGCTAGCAGTTAAGGTGATAAGACCCTGATTGTGGTTTATTACAGCACAGATGGCACACACCTTTGAGACAGATGTCCCCAGGACCTCTGCTTGCCTTTCTGCTTCAGTCACAATACTAGCCAGTGACTGTCTCCCTACATCTGAAGCCAGGCGCGGGGACCACGTGGCCATCTTGACAGATCATCTTGTGCACCTGCAGTGAGAGTGTCTGAAAAGATGTCCTGGAGGCTTCAGCAGGAGCTGCAACGGGTGCCTTTCTCACAGCTGCTCGATGTTGCCTCTTCTTCATTCCCCTTGTCCCCTCCATCCAACTGAGGGAGAGGGTTTCTGCTCAAGCCCTCCTTGCTGCAGGCAGGAAGCACTTGTCGCCATTGCAGTTTGCCCCCATCTCTGAGATTGCAGCCCTTTTGCCCAGATGTTCCTTCCACAGTGCTCATGCACCTCCCCATTTTATTGTGATGGGTCTCACCAGTCATTGCTTTTGGCCGCTTTCTTCTGAATCCAAACACAAAACTCTTCGCTTTGTCTCTTGGTTTCATTTCTCTCAGGGTGTTCGGCCTCCTGCCAGTCTTCTTCTTGGAGAGCCCCCACTGTCCCCAGTAACTGTAGAAGTGTGCTCTTACAGTGGGCATCCATATATTTGAGGCTAGAAATTGTAACATACTATATTTGTAAACACTGATTGATGGAGGCTGGCATTTATTTTGAGGGGAAAATTTCCAAACATTCGTGGACGGATCACATTCATGAGCCCTTTTTTTTTTTTTTTGTCATGCCGATGTAAATAAGCTAAGTTCCTACCCAAAAGCAGATGCTTCAGACTGAGATATTAACCATTTAATGTAATTGATACTGCTTTTTTTTTTTTTTTGAGAGAGAGAGAGAGAGAAAGAGAGCAAGTGGTAGTGGAGAGGGGAGAGGGAGAATCCCAAGCAAGTTCCTCATTCAGCATGGAGCCCCACACTGGGCTCCATCCCACAACCCTAAGATCATGACCTGAGCTGAAATCAAGAGTGTGGCATTTAAACAACTGAGCCACCCAGGTGCCACCTGTCCCCCACCTTTAGTTAAGTAGGCTCCACGCCCAGCGTGGAGCCCAACACAGGGCTTGAACCCATAACTCTGAGATCAAGACCTGAGCTGAGGGGCACCTGGGTGGCTCAGTCAATTAAGCATCTGCCTTTGGCTCAGGTCATGATCTCAGGTCCTGGGATGGAGTCCTGCATCAGGCCCTCTGCTCAGCGGGGAGTCTGCTTCTCCCTCTCCCTCTGCCACTCCCCCTGCTTGTGCTCTCTTCCTCTCTCCCTGTCAGATAAATAAATAAAAATATTTTTTAAAAAAGACCTGAGCTGAGATCAAGAGTAGGGCACTAGCCGACTGAGCTGCCCAGGCACCCCTATATAGCTTTTTAAAGGCAGTCCTTGTTATGGGCAGAGTATGGCTCTGCAGAAGTTCTTAGAATGTTAAGTAATGTGGAGGGTGGCCCTGGAGGTAGGAGAAAGGAGAGGGCTTCCTTAGAGGAAGGCAAGAAGCCTACCCAACACGGGAGCAGCAGGAAGGGGTGGGGGTGGTGGTGAGAAGGGCTGACCCTTGTAAAGAGACATGCCCAGTGGCTTTCCAGAGCTGAGATAGCTGCTGTCAAGTGTGAAGTTTTAATTTTCTGTATTTTTAGTTTGTGACTGGACAGTCTTGCATTCTCGGTGCCTTGTGGAAAAAAGAGAAATCACGGCCTCTGCCCATACTTTGGGATGAAGTGAACTCACAGGATAAATAAGGATTAAATTTACTGGCAAGTGATAGAAATCTGAACGTGAGAAAGTTCAAGCAAGATAGAAATTGTTTTCTCTCTCAAGTAAACCAAATCCAAAGATAAGTAGTTCAGGACTGGGAAGTGGGGGGTGCCATGACCCGCAGGAACCTGGGATCCTTTTACTCTGTTGCTCCACCACCTTGTGGGATTGACCTATGATCTGAAGTGACTGCCTGAGTGCCACCAGGGTCCCATGCCATCTCCCAGGGAGGGGGAAGGAGGGGAAGAAAGGCCCCCGTCCACCCTCTAAAGACACCCCATCAAGTTCCACATGACGCTGCTTACTCGTCTAATTGACCAGAACGTGCTCACGTGACCACATCGAAAGGGAGGCTGGGAAACGTAACTTTTGTTTTAGGTGCTCATGGATTCAGTTAGAAATCAGAAGTTCTGTTAGTGCGGAAGGAGGGCAGAGTGACATTAGCATGTGGTCGGCAGAACAGTTGGCCCCCAAAGATGTTCATGACCTAATCCCCCAAACCTGGGAATATCACCTTACATGGCAAGAAGGACTTCACAGGTGTCCTGAAGGATCTTGAGACAAGGAGAGTATCCTGGATTATCTGGGCATCCCCAGTATCACCACTTGAGTCCTTAAAAGAAGAGACTTTTCCTGGCTTTTGTCAGAGGGAGCTGTGACTACAGAAGCAGGACCAGAGAGACCAACCCTGTTGGCTCTGAAGATAGAAGGGGCCACGAGCCAAGGAATGTGGGGGGGGGGGGCTCTAGAAGCTGGAAAAGGCAAAGGAACAGATTTCCTAAAGAGCTTCCAGAAGGACTACAACCCTGCTGACACCTTGATTTTAGCCCAGTGAAACTCACATCACACTTCTGAAACCTTCCAGAACTGTAAGAAAATAAATTCATCTTGTTTTAAACTGCTAAATTCGTACTGATTTGTTACAGCACAATAGGAAACAAAAGATATACAACCAAAAGTCTATGCTGCAACCATGCTGACATCAAAGTGGTCCAGACATGGACTAGGAGTGAGGGATACCCAGCAGGATATGGCAAGGGATTCATACATACTTACCCAGGATCCTCAGCCATAATCCCTGGAGACCAGGCGGGACTTCCTGTAGACATGCAGGATGAGGCCAATGCTGTTATTAAGTATTACAGGAGAGGATGACTTCCCCTTCTTGGATGATGCAAAGCAAGTTATATTATCCAGTCTTGCCCCTCACAAATCTGCGTTCCTGGGAAGAGAACCATGGCAGGGACTAGACTGCACTATCTAGAGACAGTAGTGTTGTGGCAAGTCAAGATCAAAAGGCCCAGATTTCATTCCTCCATTCATGCAGCATACATTCGCTGAGTACCTACAGGGCGTCATGAAGTCTAGACACATAAATCATCATTTGTGTTTTACAGATTGAAGACGTCCTGGGGGACATTGTGCGTGTTTGCCTGTATTCCCAGACTCTGGGGACACGTGCCTTGTGCTCTAGAAAGCAGGGAACCAGACGGACATGGGTGTGCTCCTGTGGAGCTTATGGTGGACCAGGAAGGCAAAAGACTCCAGGAGGGAGGGGTGCTAGGACGGGTCTGCACTCACTAGTTCACATTGTGGTCCAATCCTTTACCTGTCTGCCCCTGGGCAACTTCCCCTCCGTGTGTCTGGTTGCAGAAAACAACATCTAGGGGGGTTGCTAGGATTAAATGAGTTCACACATATTCAAAGCACTTAGAACAATGCCGATCACATAGTAAGCACCCAATGCATATTAGCTACTACTGGAATAGTTGCTAGCCTTGTGACCTGGAGCCTGGACCTCATTTCCCTATTTAAGATCCTTGTACACCTCACGGGGTCCATAGATTCACACGAGAGAACAAATGCAAAAGATACTCATATGCTATTAAAACACATTACAAAGTATATAGTGCTTTATGGGTTTAGTTACTTTTTTTTTTAAAGATTTTATTTATTTATTTATTTATTTATTTATTTATTTATTTATTTGAGACAGAGAGAATGAGAGACAGCACGAGAGGGAAGAGGGTCAGAGGGAGAAGCAGACCCTCCCGCTGAGCAGGGAGCCCGATGTGGGACTCGATCCCGGGACTCCAGGATCATGACCTGAGCCGAAGGCAGTCGCTTAACCAACTGAGCCACCCAGGCGCCCCTGGGTTTAGTTACTTTTTTAAAGATTTTATTTATTTATTTGACAGAGAGAGAGAGAGCATGAGTGGGGGGGGCAGATGGAGAGGGAGAAGCTGACTCCCCACTGAGCAGGGAGCCCAGCACAGGGCTCAATCTGACAACCCTGAGATCATGACCTAAGCTGAAATCAAGAGTCGGACACTTAACTGAGCCACCCAGGTGCTCCGGCATTTTGTTAAATCTTATGCGCATACTGATTACCAGTGTGCAAATATGTCGGTTTTGCATGAAGGGCAAATGCTGTGCGTAATTCACAATTCTCAGGGCCCTTCTCTCTCAAGTGGCCCTGTGCCTGGAGATATCAAGTAAAACAAGACTTCAGATACCAAGTAAGTGGTCCTTGTTTTGCGACAGCTACTCAATGGGTAACAAAACAAATACACATAAAAGCTAGACAACATATAAATCTTACCACCAAGAAAATAAGTGCCAAACCAAACACAGCATGTTGCTCCTAGGCTAGATCTTACAGGCACACACAGCATCAGTTTCAAAATAATTCCAGAAGAGACTTGGACAACCACCCTGCCTCACTCATCGGTTCGATTAGCTTCAGGGTCCCAATTCCAGCGGGGTGCTGACCCAGGTAGGACACAGCACTGCAGGGACTTGCGGGGCCACGGGCATGGTGGCAGCCAGACCAGGAGACCAAGGGCCACTCTGGTATCTCAGCAGAGTCAGGCTAACAGTGGTTGTTATGGAGACAGCTAGTGTTCTTCATGAATGAACAGCTGTCCCTTTGCTCTGCCCAAAGTGTCTGGGGGACCCAGCTGGCTCTTTACAAAGACGCTCACTGCCAGAGAGGGGGCTCAGAGGCAGAAGTGACCTCGTCTTCTTTGTAGATGTTGATTGAGCTCCACTATAGAAAACACTTGACTCAAGCCTGTCTTCTCCCCTCCCCACCCCCAGCCCAAACACGGCTTGATTGTGAAAACAACCATGAATGACCCCGACTGGCTTTTTGCCCTGTGGGTGACTGCACACACTGATTTTTCCACAACTTTCAAAACCCTTTCTAAAGGGAGTGGTGAGAAAATTCCAGAAGATAAACACTCTGCAAGTGAATCCAAATACAGAGGGGGTTTTTCCCAGACCTTAGAGCAGCCTTTCAAGCATGGAGAGATTTTTTCCCGAAGATGCCACCTTCTCTCTAGTTGCCAGTCTGCTTATGCTTGCTGAGCTCCGGCTTACTCTGCAAAGTTGAAGCTGGCTGGGCGCAAACTTTGTGCTGTGCTCGCTCTTTGTATCTGCTGTCTGTAGAGCAGAACACCACTTTGCGGTAGGGGATGCAGCCTTGGAGACCAGAGTCCTTATCCTCAGTAAACTCCATAAGTCTCTTGGGCTCACCCATGACAAATCAGATAAAGTGGAATGGAAGAGGATACACCCAGCTGATAGCGGGGCCGCAGGGGGTAAGGCAGTGTGATCAAAAACCTCAGAGCTGAGTCAACGGAGCACGAATTGTTTAAACGCATGGCTTTAAAGCATGGAGGACAGGGCTACGCAGCCATCAAAAGAACAAGAACTCCCATGTGCTGAGAGGGAACTATCTCAGGACCCACTGGACACTGACCAAAGTCTGGAGCAGAACAGTGTGTATGATGCGCTTCCATTGATGGAGACGGGAGGTGGCAAGCGGGGGAAGAGGGTGTGAATATGCAGAGAATAAACCCAGAAGTATTTCCAAGAATCTGGCAACAGAGATTTCCCTCTGAGGACAGAAACTTTGAGACTGGGAGTTGGGGTGGGGTGGGACTTACTTTTCACTACATGTTGAATTTGTTGCAGTATGAATACATTAGCTTTTGATAGCTTTTGAATTTAATTTAAAATAACTTCTAGGGTGCCTGGGTAGCTCCGTTGGTTAAGCTACCGACTCTTGATTTCAGCTCAGTCATGATCTCAGGGTCGTAAGACCGAGCCCCACGTCGGGCTCCATGCTTAGTGCAGCAACTGCTTGAGGATTCTCTCTCTCCCTCTTCCTCTGCCCTCCCCCCCCACTCACTCTCTATACATAGCATTCTTTATCTGAGGTAAAGAGAAGCAACATTGTGTGTGTGTATTCAATGCAATCCTGATCCAAATCTCAGCATGGTTTTTGTAGAAATGGACAAGGTGATTCTAAAATTCAAATGGAAATGCAAAAGACCTAGAAGATCCAAAACAAGTCTGGAAAAGAGCAAAGTTGAAAAGCTAACACTGCTTGAGTTCAAGAATTATTATAAAGTTATGCTGTTTAAAACACTGTGCTATTGGCATAATGATAGACAAGAGTTCAGTGAACAGAATAGAGGGCATGTACATAGAAAATTCTGGAAGGATATACAAGAAACTAATGACAGTGACTGTCTTCTTTCAGGTTGGGAGCTGATTGGAGGAAGATCAGTAGGGGGCACTTTTTACTGTCCATATTTAATACGTGAATCATGTGAGTGTATTATCTATTTAAAAGATGAAATTCTATAGCATTTATGCCACTTCTTAAAATGCAGTTTATGCTAAATTTCCAGTCGGGAGAAAAATTATCAGGAAGTATCGCATACCTTCCATTTGGTAAGCCAGAAAAAAAAAGAGAGCGAGAGAGAGAGAAATCAAATTGTCCATCAGATCAGTTCAAAACAAGGTTTGGATCCTGGGGCTTTTGGACTTTCCAAAGACAGTAAGTTATGTCTGAGAAGATCAGGAAAGTTTGCACCTGGGAAAGACATTCAGTCTTTGCCTTGGTCACATCCAGTCCCAAAGTCAAGAAATTTTATCAAGAAAGAGGCTGGATTTCTGGTTCCCTCCCCCATACGAGGTCATAGTCAATAAGATTTTTTTTTTGTCTTCCTTTCTATTTTAAAGATTTTTTTTTTTTTAAGTAATCTCTATGTCCAACATGGGGCTTGAACTCATGACCCTGATATGGAATCATTTGCTCAACCCACTGAGCCAGCCAGGCACTCTTGTCTTCTTTTCTTTTCTTTTCTTTTCAAAAGCAGCTTTATTGAGGATAAAACAGATTCATTGCAGAGAATAAACCATACAAATTTAAAGTGTATGGTTTGATCTTTGACATATGTATTGAGAACTGTGAAAGTCTTGGCACAAAATACTCCATCCAACCTACCCCCCTCCTCCCCACACTGAGAGACTCTAGCATGGAGCCCAGCAGCCTAAGGCATGTCCCTGGAATGATTGAGCCCTTGTGTGGGAAAGCTCAGACTGTCAAAAGAATTTACTGTTTGTTCCAGCCAAGACCTGATAAGCCCCTGACCTCCTTTCCTTAGAGCATTTACTTTAGAAAACTTGCAATTGTAAATCCTTTCTCCTGTCCTTTTGAAATATATCTATGTTTTTACAACTCAAGAATGTCTTTTTCAAGAACCTGGGAGTCTTTCCTTTGAAATGTGACCACCAGGAAGGATGTGGCCCCCTATCTCCCAGTCTCTGTGGGAGGGAAGGAGCCTAACTTGGATAAGCACAGATGGTTAGCAGACACAGATGGTCTTCATCACACCCCCTGAACGTCCTTCAGTGCTTTCCTTTAGCTCACCCCACTGATTAAAAGGCCTCCTGCCTTTTGCTTCTGGGGAGCTGAACTTAGGTGATACTGAGGTCTTTCCCCCATTGCAGTAGCACTGAATAACACCAGTCCTAGTGCCTTTAACTAGTGTTTGGCTTTGTTTCTCTTTGACAGTATACATCAATGAAATGATCCTCCAAATCAAGGTAGAGAACATATCCAACCCCTACAGAAGTGTCCTTGGACCCCAAGGAAAGCCTCCCTCCTGACCTTCCCCACCCACTTCCCATCCCAGGCAACCACTGCTATGCTTTCTGCCCATTTAGATTAGTTTGCATTTTCTAGAATTTTATATATATGAAATCAACAATGTTCTTTTTTTTTGTCTGGCTTCCCCACTCAGAATTATTTTGGAAATTCACCCATATTGTTGTGTGTGTCAATAGTTCGTTCCTTTTTATTGCTGAGTAATATTCTGTATATACCTATATCACATTTTTAAAATCCATTTACCCATCGATGGAGGGAGTTTCCAATTTCGGTTATTACAAATGAAGCTGCTATGAACATATGTGTACAAGTCCTTGTGTGGATGAGTATCTCCTTTTCTTTTGATTAAATGTCTAGGAGTAGAGGGGCACCTGGCTGGCTCAGCTGGAGGAGCATGTGACTCTTGGTCTCAGGGTCATGAGTTCGAGCCCCACATTGGATGTAAAGATTACTTAAATAAATACAAATTAAGAAAATAATAAATAAATGTTTAGGAGTGGAATGGCTGGAGCACATAGCAGATGTATGTTTAATCTTCGAAGAGATTGCCAAATTCTCGGTTCTAGCAGTTTTCATGTTATTGGTTGTTTGTTTGCAGATTCCCTCAGATTATCTGGTAAAATGATCTGATAGATGCTCGTGTGTGCAAAAAAAAGATAGTTTGCTTGTTCATTTCCAGTCTGTCAGGCCTTTTATTTATTTTTCTTGACCAGTTGTACCCCTAGTACAGTGTTCAATAAGAGCGGTGAGAGCAAGCACTCCTGACTTGTTCCCGACCTGAGGGGGAAAGTATTCAGTCTTTCACCATGAAGTGTGATGTCAGACATAGGTTTTTTGTAGATGCCCTTTATCCAAATTGATGATGTCCCCTTTTATTATTAATTTGTGGAAAGTTTTTATCAGGAATAAATGTCAGATTTTGTCAAATCATTTTCTCCATCTATGAAGATGAGCATATGATTGGTTTGTTTGTTTTTGGTCTTTGAGTTAATACAGTGAGTTACAATAATTGATTTTCAAATGTTAAACCAACTCTGCATTACTGGGATAAACCCCTTTGGTCATGTTGTATTATCTTTTTAATATAACGTTGGATTCAATTTGTTAAAATTTTGTTAGAATTTTTGTATCCAGGGGCGCCTGGGTGACTCAGTCGGTTAAGCATCTGCCTTTGGCTCAGGTCATGATCCCAGGGTCCTGGGATCGAGTCCTGTGTTCCTCGGGCTCCCTGCGGTGGGAAGTCTGCTTTTCCTTCTCCCTCTGTCCACCCCCCAACCCCGCTTGTGCTCTCTCTCTCTCACTGTGCTCTCTGTCTTTCAAATAAATAAATAAAATCTAAAAAAAAGAATTTTTGTATCCACATTCATGACAGATATTGGTGTGTAGTGTTCTTTTCTTGTGATAGTTTTGACTGGTGTCAGTATGAGGATGATGCTGGCCTTGTAAAATGAGTTGGGAATTCCTCTTCTTCAATATTTTGGGAAAAATTTGTGTAGAATTGTTATTTTTTCTTCCTTAAATGCTTTCTCAAATTCACCAGTAAAGCCCCTGGGGCTTTTGTCTTAGTGCATTCAGGCTGCCATAACAACACAATATAGATTGGGGGTGGCTTGTGTTTATAAATTCATTTCCCACAGTTTTGGAGGCTGGAAGTCTGAGATCAGGAAGCCTCCATGGTTGAGTTCCAGTAAGAGCACTCTTCTGGGTTGCAGACTGCTAACTTCTCATTTTATCATCACGAGGTGGAAGGAACAAAGGAACTTTCAAGGGCCACTTTTATAAGGACACAAATCCCATCCATGAGGACTCCATCCTCCTGACATAATCACCTTCCAAAAGTCCCTCCTCCTAATACCGTCATTTGGGGGTGGTAACGTTTCAACATATGAATTTTGGGGTGACACATTCAGACCCTAGAAGCTTGGAGTTTTCTTTATGGGATGGTTTTAAATTACTAACTCAATTTCTTTAATAAATACAGGGCTACATATATTTTTCTTTGGTGAGCAAGGGTAGTTTATGCCTCTCAAAGGATTTGTCCACTTCATCTAAGTTGTTGAATTTATTGGAATTAAGTTGTTTAGATGATATTCTCATTATCTTTTCAGTATCTATAACCATCACCACCCTCATTCTGTTTTTTTAAAGATTTATTTATTTATTTATTCTAGAGAGAGAAAGAGCGAGCACGCAGTGGGGGGAGGAGTAGAAGGAGAGAGAGAGGGAGAATCCTCAAGCAGACTCCCCACTGAGCATGGAGCCCAATGCAGGGCTCAGTCTCATGACCCTGAGATCATGACCTGAGCTGAAACCAAGAGTTTAAAAAAAAAAACAAAAAAAAAACAAGAATAAGACCCTTAATCGACTTGGCCACCCAGGTGCCCCTCCCTCATTCTTGATATTAGTATTTGTGTCTTCTCTCTCTTTTTCTCTTGATCAATCTGGCTAGAGGTTATCAATTTTATTGATCTTCTCAAAGACCAAGATTTTGGTTGCATTTGGTTTTTGTATCACTGATTTCCACTTTGATATTTATTTCCTTTCTTTTGCTTCCTTTAGGTTTAAATTGCTCTCTTTTTTCCAAATTTCTTAAGGTGGAAACTGAGAGCTTTCTTCTTTTTTTTTTTTTTTAAGGTTTAATTTATTTATTTGAGAGAGAGAGACAGAAATAGCGGGAGAGAGCGCAAGCAGGGGGAGAGGGAGAAACAGGCTCCCCGCTGAACAGGGAGCCCAATGGGGCTCAATGGGGGTCGATGGGGCCTCGATCCTAGGACCCTGGGAATCATGACCTGAGCTGGAGGCAGATGCCTAACTGACGGAGCCACCCAGGTGCCCCTGAGAGCTTTCTTCTTTTGAGAACCTCTTCTTTTTTAATGTAGGCCTTTAGTACTACAGATTTTCCCCTTTGTAGTCTGGCACAAATTGTGACACATTTTCATTTTTATTTGTTTCAAAATACTTTCTAATTTCCTGTCTGATTTCTTCTTTCGTTGGGTTGTTTAAAGGTGTCTTTTTTTTTTTTAAGATTTTGTTTATTTATTTGAAGAGAGAGAATGAGATAGAGAGAGCATGAGAGGGAGGAGGGTCAGAGGGAGAAGCAGACTCCCTGCTGAGCAGGGAGCCCGATGCGGGACTCAGTCCGGGACTCCAGGATCATGACCTGAGCCGAAGGCAGTCGCTTAACCAACTGAGCCACCCAGGCGCCCTGTTTAAAGTGTCTTATTTACGGGACACCTGGGTGGCTCAGTCGTTAAGCGTCTGCCTTCAGCTCAGGTCATGATCCCAGGGTCCTGGGATCGAGTCCCATGTCTGGCTCCCTGCTCGTTGGGAAGCCTGCTTCTCCCTCTCCCACTCCCCCTGCTTGTGTTCCCTCTCTTGCTGTCTCTCTCTCTGTGTCAAATAAATAAATAAAATCTTTTAAAAAAATAAAATAAAGTGTCTTATTTAGTTTCTAAGTATTTGGGAATTTTCAATAGCTCTTTCTGTTACAGATTTCTTTTTCTTTTTTTTTTTTTTTAAAGATTTATTTATTGGGCACCTGGGTGGCTCAGTCAGTTAAGAATCTGCCTTCAGCTCAGGTCATGATCCCAGGGTCCTGGGATCGAGTCTCATGTCTGGCTCCCTGCTCAGCGTGGAGCCTGCTTCTCCCTCTCCGTCTGCTGCTCCCCCTGCTTGCGCTCTCTCTGTGTCAAATAAATGAATAAAATCTTCAAAAAAAAAAGATTTTATTTATTTGAGAGAGAGACAGAGAAACAGAGCAGACACTTAACAGACTGAGCCACGCAGGCGTCCCACAAGGCTTGCTTTTAAAGCAACCTTTTTCTTCTCTTCCTCAAACCTCCCCTCCTCCCTTCTTAGCATTTTGGTTCAGGAACCCAGTACCCCCCTAAAGACGGGAGAATGAGGCTAGCAGCATACACAATTCCTGTAGAAACCAGCTAGATCCTGTATTTCCCTATAACCGCCCCCACCCCACCGCCCCTTCCTCCAGGAGGGCTCACAGATTTTTGAAGGCTGGAGCCTGCTGCAGCCTCCTTTGCCAGGCAAAGCAATAAAGCTATTGTTCTTCTTCATCCCAGACGGTCTATTTTGGCTTTCAGAATTCCATACGGCACTTCCCCCTTCCGTCCCAGGGGCCAGAACTTAGCCCCAGGGGCAGACCGTCCTGCCAGGGCAGGTGGGGAAAGGGAGAATGGATTCGGGGTGGTCGCATGCCACTCGGAAGCTCAAGGTTCCTCCTACTGCAAAGAAGGGGCCAGATAACAGGGGACAATGATCAGTCCCTGGTGATGCAGGAAAGACATGAGGGTCCAAGGCAGGCAGCCAAAAAAGAATTCTTGAGATGTCTTTGGTACAAAAAGGTGGTCTTATGAAAGCATGGGGACAGGCCCCCTGGGCAGAAAGAGTGGCACCGGGATCAGAGAAGTGGCTCATGATATACTTTCAAGTTGGGATGGGGGTTAGGGGTAGTGTAAGCCTCCCAGGTATTTTGGAAACAAGGTTTCCAGGATCCTGAGGGGTTAGCTATTGTTAGGAAAGGTCATTTATTACAGTTTAGTAGAAACTCAGTCATGAGACCCTTCCGATGTATATCGGTGGGCCATGTGCTTAGGGGGTGATTGCCAACGTGTATCTTGTATCTTGGGGGGGCGGTTAGAGATAAAGGAAGTTTCCAAAGGAATTTTCTAAATGTTAAGGTAAGCTTACAAGATCCTGGTGGGGGGGGGTTGGGGTCAGACTAGGATTGTCTTTTGCCCTTAGCAAAGTGTCAACACCGAGGCAGTTGAGTCCCTTAGAAGAATGTCACTTGGCCTGTTCCAAGGACTTGTTGGTGGGCTGTAGGTAGTAAGGAAATTTAATAATTTAATAATAATTTAATAATTTTTCTTCTGCCTTTGTTTCCCACCTCACTTTGCACCTGTACAACTAACTACGGGCTCAAATCCGTGAAAGAATGTATTGCTGTGGGGTTAAAGAGTTGATTCCAATAAGATATTGGCCTCTAGCCGGGAATTCCAGGGAAAATAAGTCCTTATTTCCCTGGTTACCCGAGAAAAGAACATGTGCCCTTTTGTATTCAGAATTTTTCTGACCTGTAACACAGCTGCTGCTCAAACTTTAATGTGCAGATGAATCACCAGGGCGTCTTGTTGAAATGCAGATTGCAATTCCTAATCCGGGCAGACACAAGATTTCCACCAAGCTCCTAAGTGAGACCAATGCTGCAGGCCTGAGGATCGTACTTTGTGTAGCAAGAAGGTACAGTACCCTGTAAGAGGTTGAACTGTGTTCACCAAAAAGCTATGTCCAAGCCCCAACCCCAGTACTTGTATATGCAACCTTATTAGGAAATAAGTTCTCTGCAGATATAATTAAGACTTAAATGAGGTCTATACCGGATTAGCGTGGGCTGTAATAGAAGAAAGGTGTCCTTTTAGAAGAGAGGACACACAAATCTGCACAGGGAAGGAGGCTATGCAGACACGGAGGCAGAGTGGGGTGGCGCCATTATAAGCCAAGGAGTGCCAAGCTTGCCAGCACCCACCAGAAGCTAGAAGAGGCAAGGAAGCATCCTCCCCTGGAGCCTTCAGAGGGAGCATGGCCCTGCCTACACCTTGAATTCAGACTGGTAGCCTCCAGAACTGTGACAGAATATATTTCTGTTTTTTTAAGCTATCCAGTTTGTGGCAATCTGTGATGGCAGCCCTAGGAAACCAACACCCGCCCTTGATCTGGTCTGTGTATGGGTTGGAAGATGCTCTCAGGGTTCTGCCTGATCAGTACTGTGTCACCTTTCATTTCCTTCATTCCCAAGGCAGCATGCTCAGTGTAGAAAAATGGTTTAGGATCTTCATTGAAAACCCAGAATATGGGCACCCCTCTACCCATGGAATCAATATTCCTCAACAGTGGGTCCAACACTAGCTTGATTGGGGTGACAGGTTCTGTACTTCGTGTTCTGCAGGGGAGGCAGGCTCACGTGTGCTGTGGATTCAAGGCCAGGACGCCTGAAAGCTGCCTCTCCACTTGAGTCTGCCCTAAAATCCCACTGTCAAGACCTCAATCCTTTAGCTAAAGGGATAAAGAATTAAAAAGCAGATGCCTTGGGGCACCTGGCTGGCTCAGTCAGTAGAAGATGTGACTCTTGATCTCAGGGTAGTGAATATGAGCCCCACATTGGGTGTAGAGATTACTTAAAAAAAAAAAAAAGTAGATGCCATTGCAATCGAGCCATATGCTTTTTTTTTTTTTGAGACCTCTTGATTTATTCAGATTATTTAAATATACAGCGATGCAACTGTGACCCAAAGTGTGCAAAGTTAAAGTCTTCGACTGCAGCTGAAAGGAGAGGGCAAGAATGGTACACCTGAGGATGATGGTGAGTCAGGAATGATGGGCAGCCTCCTCCCCAGGGCCAGGGATGGGGGGAGTGGCCTGAGGAGGCGGGTCTGGGTAGCCTAGCGCCAGGGGAAGGGGGCAGAGACCTCCCTCTGGCCTAGATCAGGGGTCCAGAAGTGCGGTTTCTTGCATTCATCCAAATTCCTACACCTCTATCTTGGATCACTTCATGCAAATACAATTTAACAGGTCTCCGTCCTATGAGGTAAACAGCGGTACTTCGCTTGGACACTGGTCAATGCTGGGACCTCGTTGGAGAGAATGTCCGGTGGGAGCTATTAGCAGTCATTTAGACTTGAGTCTGCAAAGGGCAGCTGTGGGTAGGTGAAGAGCCCTGCCATGCTGCCCACTGGCTGAGTGTCCTTAAGCCATCTGAACCTGTTTCCTCTTCTGTTCAATGGGGACGGTGACACCTGACCCTCCTACCTGGCAGGGGCTGTTGTGTCCCCCACAGAGCTACAGGGAGTAGAATCTAGTCCTTGAGAGGGAAGCAGCCCGGAAGATGGGACGGGAGCTCACTGGCCGTGCTGGGCCAGGTGAAACAGCCTGCTTCTCGGTTTGCTCACAGCCTGCACTGGGGTGGTTGGAAACTGGATTAATTAACTGTGACTGACTTGGTTGGCTATTCTTTTTTTTTTTTTTAAGTTTATTTACTTATTTAAGTAATCTCGGCACCCATCGTGGGGCTCGAACTCACAACCCTGAGATCAAGAGTCACACGCTCTTCCGACTGAGCCAGCCAGGCGCCCTGGTTGCCTATTCTTTTTTATCATTTGCTTGGGGGTGACTCTTTTGTTCTGAGTAAAATTACTTTAAGAATTCAGAATAATCAGCCTCTATAGATCTTTCAAAAAACATTTAAAAATGCAATCTTCCTCTCCTGTCGTTCTCCCTTAACTCCCAGCATCCACTGAATTTTGACGGAGTTTGAGAACAATGTAGCAGATGTCAGTCGGGCCCCTGGGAAACTTAAGTACAAATAAGTCTTAAAAAACCAGGGGCACAACATACATATCCTTTGGGTAAATACCTAGTAGTACAATTGCTGGGTCCTAAGGTAGCTCTATTTTTAACTTCTTGAGGAACTTCAGTACTGTTTTCCGGAGTGGCTGCACCAGCTTGCATTCCCACCAACAGTGTAAGAGGGTCATCCGAAGGGGCACCTCATCCCCGTGTTTATAGCAGCAATGTCCACAATAGCCAAACTATGGAAAGAGCCCTGATGTCCAACAACAGATGAATGGATAAAGAAGATGAGGTGTATTATACAATAGAATTTTGCGCAGCCATCAGAAAGGATGAAATCTTACCATTTACATCAACGTGGATGGAACTGGAGGGTATCATGCTGAGTGAAATAAGTCAATCAGAGAAAGACAATTATATGATTTCACTCATATGTGGAATTTAAGAAACAAAACAGAGGATCATAAGGGAAGGGAGGGAAAAATAAAATAAGATGAAATCAGAGAGAGAGAGACAAACCATAAGAGACGGTTAACCATAGGAAACAAACTGAGGGTTGCTGGGTCGGGGGTGGCTGGAGTAACTGGGTGATGGGCATTAAGGAGGGCACGAGATGTAATGAGCACTGGGTGTTATATCGATCCCACGACCATGAGATCATGTCCTGAGCTGAAATCAAGAGTCAGTGGCTTAACTGAGCCACCAAGACGCCCCTGTAAGACTCCATTAAAATAAAGACCAACACAGACTCACTCCTAGGGACACATCATTTATAGCAAGGAGGTTCTGCAGAGAAGTGAGAGAGGGTACTTCAACGTAAGTGGTTCAGGGTCAACTGGTTACCATATAGGAAATAAATTCGTCTTTACTCCTACCTCACACCATAAACATAAATCAATACCAGACGGATCTTAAAATAAATGTGGAAGTTTCAGACAATCATCTTTCTAAAAGATTCCTTAGAAAACAATTTCAAGATCTTGGGGCCAGCAAAGATTTATTACAACGTGGAATGTACTAACCATAAAGAAAAAATGGATTAATTGAGAGTTATTGAAATGAATGACTATTATTTCTTTTAAGATTTCATTTATTTGAGAGAGGGAGAGAGAGAGAGAGCATGAGCAGGAGAGAGATGGAGGGAGAGGGAGAAGCAGACTCCACGTTGAGCAGGGAGCCCAACATGGGGCTCGATCCTGGGACCCTGGAATCACAACATGAGCCGAAGGTGGACTATCAACTGACTGAGCCACCCAGGTGCCCCGAAATGGATGACTATTATTATCAAAAGACACTTTCAGGAGAGTAAAAAAAGCAGGCACAGAGCAGGATAAACATTTGCCATCTATTCATTGGACAGAGGACTCATATCTGGGACACGTACCTACCATAAATTTATCAAAATAGAGACAATCCACCAGAACACATGGGCATAAGATCTGATGAGGCATTTCCCAAGAAAGATAACCAAGTGGGACTAAGTGTGTGAAAAGGTGTTCTACATCATTCCTTCTCAAGAAAACGCAAATGGAATCCCCAGTGAGATACCGCCACACAGAGACCACACTGGTGAACTCTCCACCCTGGGCACACCTCGTGTTGGTGAGGAACTCTCACAGCACAGATGTGTACCTGTGCGCGGACAGGGCTCAGAGCAGCGTTCTTCTGCCTGGCCGCACAATGGAAACAACCCAGCAGCAGCATGGGTAAATAAAGTGAGTGACATGTCTTACGGCGGAATAGTATACGGAAATAAAAATCACCTAGGGCCACACTGAAGAAGACATTACAAGTATGAGTCCCAGACCGTTGGTGTGTGTGCTCTGCTCCAACCTGCAAACCCAATCACACGATGATAAAGTGCTTTTCTGGTTAGTCCCAAGGCCCAAGGTGCACAGCGGTGGTCACCAGACTCTGGCATCATGGGGCACAGATTCATAGCCTGGATCCAACCTCTTCCTTTCTGGAGACTGTGGCCAACTGATGAACTTTGGGATTCAGTTTTTACATGGGTCAGATTTGGTACCTCTGTCTTCCTTAGTGAGAGGATTAAGTCCTCGCTGGTGCCCAGCAGGAACTCCATAGACATGTTCTTCTGTTTGTTCTTGCCGTTCTTCCCTCCCTCTCGGGCTAGGGAGGTGGTAGATGGTGGCTTGTGACAGAGAGAGGAGCAGGATGGGGGTGGAGTCCACATGTCTTCCAGGGGAGGGGCAGGGAGAAGAGCCCGGGGCCTATGGCCTAACACCCTCCCCATCTCAGCCTGGGTGGCCGGAGAAGGGCCAGCCTTGGGCTCTGTGGGCATTCCCAGGCCCTGGTCCAGCCTGTCTGCCCCCTGGCAGGATGGGGTTTATGTGGGCACCAAGACCAAAGGTTCCCAGGATGCGGCTTCAGGGTGCAGCCTCCAGGTCAGGTGGGCCGCGTGCGGTCCTGCAGGCCCTGGGTTCGATTCCTGGCTCTGCCCTTTGTTGGGTGCAGCTGGGCAAGTCTCCTGAAGCCTCAGTGTTCCCATCAGCGACATGGAACAACGATCCCTCTTTCCCTGTGGAATTGTCAGGGGGACTCAGTGAGGTAACACACATGGAGAAGAGTGGACAAGGAGACCGGGGATGTGCTAGACTGCAGACAGTGCCTCACCTCCGTTTTCCATGAGAGGGACACTCTTCACTGCTGGAGGCCTGTCCTAAATAAACAAGGACCAAGGTCGTAGGTGGTCCCTGCAGCTCCATGATGCAGGCAAAACAGCGGAAATGGCCCCTGTTCCAGAGCCGGGGCTCTTGGGACATTCTTTTGCAGAGACACAGAAAAAGCAAGGGAGGAGGGGGATGGAGGGGCCAGCGTCCACCCCTGGGGAAAGCAGTTTCCAGAAAGAGCCACACTCTGGCACCCACCCCGCCACAACACGCACAGCTGCACACGCAGGCGCCCCCAACATGCACATGCGTGCTCTTCTGGGAAGGGGGTGCATGCAAAGTGACCCCCACAGGCTGAGGCAGCTGGGAGACTGAAGAAAAGGAGACAAGTCCTGGTGACAAGAAATGGTTTCTTCTGGCGCCCTAAAGACAGAAGGAAGTCTTGGGCACCACCAAACCCCAGTCCATCTCCACAACCCCGCCTCTGATAGGACCTGTTCTCACAGCCCCAGAGGCTGGGAGCGCCTGTGGCGGGACACCCAGGAGGAAGATGTGGGAGAACAGGTGTGTGTCGCCGTTCTATCTCCAGGGCGGATGGAGGACCTCGTTGCCAGAGGATGGCCTTAAGGGTGTGCCTGAATGGAAAGAAAGAATGTGGCGGGGGGCGGGGGGGGGGAGGGCCGTGCTCCCGAGGCTGAGGGCACAGAGCGGTGTCACGGCGAGTCTGCCCGGATGGCGCGAGTCTGCTTCCCATGGGGACACACAGGGACCCACAGGCAATTTTGGGACGGGACACGGGGCCAGGCACACTTAGACATGGGGACCGAAGGGGAAGGACTGGAAAGCTGACCACCCCCTGTTAGGGCTCCCCTGGGTGGGAGGCTTTGCTACTTTCATTCTAGACTGCTTTTATTTTACTACAGTAAACATTTATCATCCTTGTAATAAATCCTTGAAAATGAAAACTGAATAATGTACTTGGCTCGCGGATGACTGAGACATGGAGAACATTTAACCTATGACTTGACTCTTTTTGGAATTACATAATTACACTTTACGTAAAACCTGGAAACACCACCTAAGGGAGAAGAAGAGGCATTTGCAAGTCCCACCCCAAGGTGACCATCAGGACGGCTTTTGCGCACATCTCGTCTCTGGCTCTCTCTTTCACACTTGCACACCTCTTTCCATCCAGGTGTGTCTCCCTATTGGTATCACATCTGTGTTGACATCACATCCGTGTCTCCCGCTGATATCGCAGCATGTCTTACAGGTGGGGTCCTGGATGCAGACGGTGGGTCCACGTGTCTCGGGCGAGAGGACCCTGAGGTCTCCCTCTGGGCACAGAGACCTCGCACCCGCGTTAGCACTGCCCGGTTCTCTCCACCACGTGCACTGGGACCGTGGGTCCCACACCCGCGTTAGCACTGCCCGGTTCTCTCCACCACGTGCACTGGGACCGTGGGTCCCACACCCGCGTTAGCACTGCCCGGTTCTCTCCACCACGTACACTGGGACCGTGGGTCCCATCCATCTCCGCGGGCTTTCATGTTCCGATTCCTTGCTCTCTCCACCACCGCTGTGCTGAATACTCCTCAAAATACCCCTTTGAAAAACCGGGCCAGAGTTTCCGTAGGTGAGTCCGAGACGGAGCACTGCTAGGTGATGGGTGCACCCGCGGACTGGGGTGGGTGCTGCTCACTGTTCTCCTGGACAGGGGTGCCCATTACCCTTCTCTCCGGGGTACCTGCAGGGGACCTCCGCGTCCTCAGGCACCTGACGGCGACCTGGCCCAGGAACTCACCTTCTCCAGCAGAGGACAAAAGAGGCATCTTTCTCTGGCCCGGAATATGAACGCGGATCCCAGGATAGGAGAGCTCTCCTGGGACTCCTCGCCCAGCCAGAGAGCCACGGCCACCGTGTATGTGATGGAGCCAGAGCGACTGGGCCCTGGAGGGACTGTGTGCCACCAGCCATGCACGGGCCAGTAAGGGAGTGGCTACCCCTGCTTCTTAGGGAGCAGTGATGTGTGCGGAAGGAAGGGGGCCGGGGTGGAGCCTTCAAAGCCACACCACAGTCTCTCCCTTGGTCCTGAAAGCTGCAGGAAGGGAACTCTGAGGGCAGAGACCAGGGGATCCGGGAGGATTCTGATCCAGGGAAAGGGGGCCCACGGCCCCTGGAGGACACTGAAGCCCCACCAGCCCGCAGGACATTTGCACAGGATCACCTCCAGCTCTTCCTTTGCACGTTGTCCGTGTTCGTGTGCGGACAGTGAGTGGCCCACTCAGTGCTGGTGCACTTCCAGAGGCAGGCTAGAAACCTTCCAGGGCCTGCTCGTGGGTCAGAGGACCCCGGCCCAGAGAAGCAGAGGATGTCCCTCCTCCTCCGGCGCTGGGGAAGGCAGCTCACTGTCCTGGGGCAGGACCTGGTCAGGTGTATGTTCTTTCTGAAGCCCCCGCATTCAGTGGGTGTTGCTGTGCCTGAGAAAGGCCCCCTCAGCCCGAGTCGGGAGCAGTGAGGGGCTGTCTCTGGCCCCGGCCCGGGATCATGACCCGAAACGATCCTGTCTTTGGGAGGATGGGTCTCCTTCAGGAGCCAGGGAGGGGACCGGCCCCTCTCCCCTCCCCAGGTCCAGGAGTCCAGGGACCCTGCAAGAGCTCTTCATTGGAGGAGGAGTCGTGGAGAGTGTGTGTGTCTTCAGCCCAGCAAGTGAAAGAATCAAACCCCAACACTCAGGTTCTAACAGAAGCAGGATTTCAATGTACTATTCGAGTCTAGATTTACTGTGTGCAGCAAGGCTTCCTGCCCCTCCCTGCTAGATGAGTAGGTGCCGGGAAGGGCTGTCTGGGCATAGGGACAGGCTCCTCTCCTCTTACTCGAGAGACCCCAGGGAAAGTCTTCCCTGTTCTCCTTCCGTCAGAGGGGGGAGTTGGTCCCGTGCTCCTGGGGGCCCCCGCTGTGTCCCCACTGCTGAGGAAGAGCCACAGTGACCTGGTGTCAGGAGTGTGGTCTGCCACTGCTCCTGGGCTCTGAGCCAGGGACCTGGAGGCGGCATGGAAGGGCTGGATTGTTTTGGGGGCGGTGGTGGGGGGGGGCTCACTGGCAACACCACTCACCATGCCCCACTGTGCTCTGCAATCCAGGCTCTGTGCCCAGCTTAGGTCAATCACCAGCACGCCACATGTTCCTGCCATGGGAGCGATCATTCAGCATCACCCCATTGCACAGAGGAGGAGAGTGAGGCCCAGAGAGGGGAGGCAAATGGCTCCAGTCCCAGGGCTGCTCAGCAGAGGAGCTGGAAGGCCAGCGCTCCCGAGTCCCCGCTAGCCCAGCCAGAGACTCCCTGAGCTGAGAGTAAGCCCTCCCTTGCCTGCCCAGCCATGCTCGGGCCCCTGAGCTTCATAATGGCCTGTTCTCCTTGGCCCTGAAGGTGTTGCTGGCCGACTAGAAGAGGAAGTCCTTCTGGTGGGACAGGCTGGACCTATTGGACAGAGTGACACGTCTGAGCTAGCAGGAGCCACACTCTGGTCTCCCTCCCGGAGCCTGCCCAGGAGCTGGAGTCTGGGTGCCCTAGGGGCCAGCACGCAACAGGGTCTGCGCTGACCAGGGAGCCAGGGCCCCCAGGGAGGGTCCACCCTGCCCTCTCCCGCTCCTGCCCGGCCTTACCTTTCCTCACCGTGGGGCTGCAGGACCCGGAACCAGGCCCCATAGGGCTGCTGGGGCTCCAGCATGGAATGATTTTGCGGGCCCCGGAGCACCTGGATTTCCTGGGGCTGGAGGGAGGACTGGCTGCAGACGAGGACTGGGCTGGGGAGGATGTGGGACCTCGTGGGGGGTGCAGGATGGGGCAGGGGCCAGTCCTAGGGCCACTGCTCATACCTAAAAAGGGGTAAAACCCCTGAATGCCCATGAGGTCCCTAATTACAGTAACAATCCCCTCACATGTGGGCATCCTGGTGGTGGGCCCCTCCACCCTGGCTTCCTTCCCGCCCTCTGACTCCAGCCAGGGACAGGCTGGACCTCTGTCCCAGGGTCCTGCCAGGAAGATAAGGCAGAATGAGTAGAGGAAAAGGGGAAGGAGTGGACTGATCGTCCCCCTGCCCAGAGTCAGCCTCCACTGTGGCCTCCAAGTCCCCTGGCCCACCATGCACTTAGCTGGACCCTGGGTTGGAGTCTGGGTGGGGGCATCTTCAGTGAACTTTTCATCCCCAGACGTCCAACCTGCCTGGCCTTGCACCCTGAGGCTTGCCACCCAGGGCAGGGGGGGCATGGCTCCAGAGCTCAGGAGACTTTGGGGCCACAGAGCACTTGGCAGTGGTGAGGGAACATGGGGGACCGGTCAGGCATGGAGCCATTGGTTTTGTGGACGTCAGCCGCAGGGCTGGGTCATGGTACAGGTGCTGTGCACAGGTCCCCTGTGCACACCTGGCCATGACACATCTGGCTGGCCCTCTCGGGAGGGAGGTCTGTGTGCCTGGTGCACCTGTCCCCCACCTACCCCTGAAGGAGTGGCCACGTTCATGCATTTCCATGTCCAACCCTCAGGGACAGTTGAGAACCTGAGGTCAAGAGAGGCAGGGACTGGCCCAGGACAAATGAGGAGTGCAGAGTCCAAGGAGCAGGGCTGCTCTCCAGTCCTAAGCCAGCCTCCACCCTCCCATGAGGTTCGCTTTGGGGGTGAGAGCCCCTCAGATCCTCAGGGATAGCTACCCAGCCCATCCCATGTGAGGACATGACCTTCAGCATCCCCAGGCAGGTAGATGCATGCACACCTACACACACAGACACACGCACACACACACACACACACACACACACACACACAGCACTCTGACTGCCCAGCTGGGGGTCAGAAGGGGAGGACACCCTGGGAGGGGCGTTGGTGACAAGGGGGAAAGAAAAAAGAGGTCAGAGACAGCTGGGCCATGGGGCAGGTGCATCAGGACTCCTGGCAATAACCCAGATTCATAGCATGGGGAGGGGAGACATGCCAAGCTGATGGTCAGGGGGTCCCCAAGTTGCCCAGGGGGCTTGCCAGGGCACTAGGAGAGGGCGGGGTCTGGTGTCCGGTGTCCACCACAAGCTTGGGCACCTGGAATTAGGAAGAGACACCCCCCTAGTGCGGAGAGGGCTACAGCACAGAAGGCCTCAGCTTACTCTTCTGTCCATGGGGCTGTATCGACGGGGTCTCCATACGGTCCCACAGGCTTGTAGAAGAGTCTGTTGGCTTTGCATCTCCATCCTTGACCCACTGTGCTCCTAGTCCTGGGAAAATGCTTTGTACTCCCTCGAGGTCCTTCTGAGCAGAGGACAGCCTGAGGGTTTGGGGGTGCTGAGGACATGGGTACGCAGAACGTAGCAGAGCGCTGGACCACTGGTCTGGGGACCAAGGTCAAGGCCCTCCTTGTTGCAGCCTCAGGGTCCCCAGTTGGAAGAGGTTCCAGAGTCAGGGCTCTGGCCAGGGTGAAGAGGCCTTTATGAAGGAAACACACACTAGGGCAGGAGAAGGAAATGGGGACAAGGGAGGCTTCTGAGATGCCTCACATCACCCCTGGAGCCTAAGGATCTGTTCCTGTGAAAGACACAGAGACAGAGATAGAGAAATGAAAACACAGGAGAGAGGAAACCAGAAGTCACAGACTTTCCTCAGTCAGCTTGGAAATGACATCCCAGCATTTTGCCCCATTCTATTCCTGAGAGCGCGGTCACACCGGCCACCCACCCTGGAGGGGAGGGGATTCCACAGGGATGTGTGACCAGCATTCGGGGGTATGGGAACCACTGTGGAGACTGCCCAGCACATGGGTGCAGACGAGGCCCTGGGACCTGAGCCTAAACCTATTGGGAGCCCCTGGAAGTCTGTGTCACAAGGGGACAAGGTCTGAATCAGTTCATCCAACCTTCCCACGGGGGCTGGGAGACAGGCAGCAGGAGGGGAGTGGCTTTGCCTGGACCCCAGAGCAGACCCAGGCCCCTCTGAGCTGTGCTCCATGCCCCGTCCAGCCCCTCGCTCATCCTTGCATTGTCAAGTATGTGCACGAGCCTCCTGTGATAGCAGGTACAGAACGTAATCATAGGTCCTACCCCTGATGGCATCCCTAGAAGTAGAAGCCAGAACCCCCCCACTGTGCAGGTGGGGCACCTGGGGTGGCCCTGAGAGGCACAGGGTCTGTCCAGGGTCACAGCCCTGGGCATGAGCAGGAGCCCGGTCTAAACCCAGCTCAGGTTAGACCTGTTTAGGCTCAGGTCCCAGCAGCGGGGACACCGGCTGCATCCAGGACTCCTGGGGGCTGTGGTTGGGCTGTGTGGGGTGGAGGGCACTGAGCAGCTTGGAGAGGGGGGCCCTTGGGGGACTCTTGTGTGAGGAGGAAGTCAGGTAAAGGGACCCCAGGCAGTGGTGACCTCACTTCCCTGACAACAGCGCCCAATGGAATTTGGAACCCTGGTAACCAGGCACCCACATTCCAGAGACAGTCCCCTACCCAGCTCATTTCATTGGAGAGACTCGAACCAACAACATGTTTGCGTGTTGCATCCCGAAGTCCAGAAGCTGCAGGCTGAGGAAATCACGCCCTGCAAACAGTTTCCCTTCCTGTGGATGTCTTGTCAGAGCTCCCCGACGCCTCTGGCCGTTTGGCTGGAAGGACGGAAAGGTGACACCAGGAGGCGCGGAGCCAGCCAGCCCAGACCCACACCGCTCTGATCCCACTTGTACAGCCCCGGGTCCCCTCCCCGGGTGTGTGTGCGTGCGTGCATGTGTGTGTGTGGTGGGAGGGGTCGTGTGGGGCCCACCCCGAGCGGGAGCAGGCTGATGAGGGGTCAGATGCCCGGTGGGCGGGTCATGTTCACAGCCCAGGTCAAGGCTGGCTGGGTGGGACGCGGTGTGTGGGGGTTGCGCCCTTCTGCCCAGGGTTTATAGCCAGCCCTGCAGGGATGGGTCACTGCGTCCTGGGTGCAGGGCTGTGCCCGCACACGTCTGTGTCTGATCTGGGAGCGGCAGGGGGAGTGGGCAGGAGGACCGTGAGGATGGCCGGGCAGGGCTGGGATGCCTCCAGCTGGGCACCGGTCCCTGTCTTTGCAGAGCACCACTGAAGACAGAGGTAAGAGACTGGCGGACACCCGCTCCATCTCCCTTATTGGGGTCAGTTGTGCCCTGCTGCCCCAGAGGACCACCATCGACATGGGACGGAGTGGCCACACAGGGCTCTCCAGGAGCAGGGACTGGGGATTGCCTGGGAAGGCCTCCGACACCACTCAGGGCATGGTCCTTGCTGGTCCTTCACTGGACTCTGGTCCAGGAGCCGGAGCCCATGGAGGCCGAGGCTGAGGGTGAGAAGGCTGGGGCTGGGTGCTTGTGGGTGTCCGGGCAGGGATTGGTGCTGAGCCCCACAGGGAGGAGCCCCCGGACGCTGGTGTGGGGCCAGGAGCAAAGACGGGGCTCAGAGCCCCCAGCTGGTGGACTGCAGTGGGGAAGATGCCCCCGTGAGGGCTCCTTCCTAGCTGCGGCTTCTCTGGGAGGCCCGGGGCTGGGCTCTGTCTCTGCAAAGGCACACGGAAAGCAGGCGTGTGGGTGAGCTGAGCTCCTCTCACAATTGAGTCCATCTGACCTGCCAGAGCCACCTCCCACTGCCCCTTTCACAGATTTGGAGGAGACAGGTGTGGGAGCCAGTGCCCCTCCAGAGCCCGAGGATGGTCCCCCTGCAGCTGGAGGGCTGCCTGCACCCGCAGCTCCGGAGGGAGAGGTGGTGTCCGGAGCGACTCCTGCCGGAGACCAGGAGCCAGCAGGTGACTCCACACCTGTGCAGGGAGAGCTGCAACCTGAGGCAGGAGAGCCTGAACCTAGGCAGGGAGCCCTGGGGAGGGACGGGAGGACATGGAGGTCCCCTGGAGAGAAAGATGACGGGCACCCGTGTCCGGGAGAACAGTGAGCAACACCCACCCCAGTCCGCGGGTGCACCCATCACCTAGCAGTGCTCGGCCTCAGACTCACCCCGGGATACTCTGTCCCGGTTTTTCACAGATGTATTTTGAGGAGTGTTCAGCACAACGGTGGTGGAGAGAGCAGGGAATCGGAACGGCGCTAACGCCCAAGGAGATGGTTGGCATCCACAGTCCCGGTCCTCATGATAGAATGCCCTGTAGCTGCTGTCACAGCATCCTCTGGGGCACAGGATCCGGGCAGCCCCTCCTGAGACCCCCCTCCTGCCACCCTGCTCCTGGGAACATTCAGAATTGTTTGAGGAGGAGGTGGAGAGGAGCCAGGATGACAGCAGTTCCAAGGAGAAGGAAGGTAGGCGCGAGGAGGACAGTTGGACGTGCCCCGAGCCACCATCCAGGGCCCGGGCTACGATGCCCTCAGGCCTCACCCCAAATAATGGCTCCTGATGTATGGACCCGGCTTCTGTGGTTTCCCTCCCTCCCTCCCTGCGTCATTTATTCACTCCCTCATTCATCCCTCCCTCCCCCTTTACCTGCCTCTCCCCCTCCCTCCCTCATGCCCTCCTTCATTCAGCAGAGGATCTGGGGTCCCTGGTGTGGAGTGAGCACCCCCAACCCACGCGGTCCCTGCCCACATGGCACTCACGTCCACTGCAGGAGGTGACGGGGCTAGTCCTCAGGGTTAGCAGCGGTGATGAGCACCGGGAATCTGCTCCTGAAAACAGAGGCCAGTTGCACAAAGAAAAGAATGGAGAGGTACTTCCTCTAGAAAAATCTAGTCCTGAAAAGTAAGTATATCCTAGACTTCACGCAACGTGAGTTCTAATGGCATGAACACACCGATTCCTAGAACAAACAAAGAGTAAATCATCCAGTGTTGACTGGGGGTTTGTGATAGAACTTTTCTGACTAAACGACAGCGTTTCAGCCAACAACTCCAGGGCCTCCGAGTTTTCCCAAGGACCCCTGTGATACTCTGACCCTTACATCGACCTCCTTGGGAAGCTCTGTCCTATCGTCTTCCTTGTCTCCTGCCTCTTCTGGGACCCCTCAGGGGCCTCCCCCACTAGGGCCGCCCACCCCAGGATGTTCCGGGCCCCGTGGCCGGGCGCCTGCATCCCACGCTGGGCCCCGCGAGCCCCGTGCTTTGTGCAAGGTCTGTGTGCTCCCTCTGGGGTCACTTGGCGTGTCCCCTTGCAGCAACCTGCATCTTCCTGTGCTGGGTCTCCTCTGACGAGTCTGTGAGGCGGGCCTCTACCCATGTCACGGACACAGAAGCTCAAGTCTGGAAGGTCTGGACGACCTGCTCCCAGTCCTAGTGTGTGGAGCCTGGGCTGAGGGTGGTCCCCAGCACAGTCCCTTCACTGTGCTATGTGAAATAAGCCAGTCCCTAAAATACGGGAGGACCCCACTCATGAGGGATGGAGAGCACTCTGATGCATAGAGGTGGAAAAAGCTGGTAGGTACTGGGGCTGGGAGGGGGATTGGGGGGTTAGCGTCTCATGGGTAGAGGTTCAGTTTAGGATGATGAAAAAGTTGTGGCAATGGATGGAGGTGGCAGGTGCAGAACACTGAATGTACTGATTGCCACTGAATTGTACACTTAAATGTGCTTAACCGTATGAGCTTGTGTGTGTATTACATCACAATACAAAAGAAGTGAGTCAGGAGGACAGGGCCATCGCGAGTCCCACGAGGGCCCAGGAGCAGAGATCCTATATCTTAGTTCTCGCTCTCACGCTCTGCCCCTTGTTGGGTGACTGAGTTCACAGTAGGCATCAGCAAATGCTTGCTAAGATGAGTGCAGGCAGATGTGCCAGAGAGAATGTGCAAGTACAAACCCACCAGTGGGCACTGAGGGATCCCAATGGGACGCGCATCCGGACTGAGCGAGTGCCCACATTTCACAAACACCAGCACAGAAATATCCATTTAAAACCAAGGCAGGAACCACAAATACCCCAGAAGTCTCCACGGTCCTCGAGGCCGTGCTAGCGGCCATGGCCAAGGCCTCTGGTGGTCAGAGGACGGGGGGTCTGAGAGGTGGCTCAGTGCACCCATGACCCTGAAGCCCCATGGCCACGGCGTGGCGCGGGAACTGGGAGGGAAGACCCAGCCAGGGCCCGTTCGGCTCCATGGCTGCTTCAGGGTCACCCCCAGCCCCACCAGGCGGTGTCTGTTTAGAACCAGGGAGAAAAACCTTTTCCCTCAGTTGTTCTTTCTAAAAATGGTTGTTCAGCATTGACACAGAAAAACGTCCAACAGAAAACTGGAGCCGTTTGCAGCTGTAAATGACCCAGAGAGCTGGTTTTGCTAGATCATTCCCTCTCCTTGAAGACACCACCTTTTGGCATATCTGAAAAGAGCACCAGGCTACCAACCTGGTTCAGCCTTGTGTTAGAAAGTTGAGCCTGACCTGAACTCATGTTTTCTGACCATCGAGAGACCTTGGTCAGAAAGGCTCCCACGAACGTCCCCAAACTTGGAACACGGTCAGAATAGGAGCTACGTCCAGTAGACCAAAATGGTTACTGGTTGGGCTTCTGCAGCCTGACCCACCTGGTTTTCAACTCCCACCACCTCCACCCGTGCTTGCTCTGATTGGAGCAAGTCACTTAACTTCCAAGCCTAGACTCACCTGTGAAATGAGAACAAAAATTGTATTTATTTCATATATTGTAGGCAGTTCTTGCAAGGAGTAAGAATTTAACACAGGGTATGATAGATGGTGATCACGAGATGGTTGGCTATTGTCGTGGATGTTTGTGTTAGCATTTAATCAGACTTCAGGGTCTGCGTTTTGAACTTAGCTCTTTTTTTTTGTTTGGTTTCTGTTTTTTTATTTTATTATTTTTTTAAGATTTTAATTTTTTAAGTAATCTCTACACCCAATGTGGGACTTGACCTCATGTCCCCAGATCCAGTGTCACATGATATATAGACTGAGCCAGCCAGGCACCACTGTTTGGTTTTTATAAGAGCGGAGGTAGAGACTCCGTGTTTTAGTGTATAGTGAAGGGGTATGTCTATTTAATTCTACATGGCCACAGCCATTTTTGGAAAGGTGCTTACAAGTAACAAAAAAGCCTTTATTTTACAAACATGTTATGAGCCCCTACCATTGTTTTTTAAGAACAGTTTTAGGTTTACAGCAAAATTGAGAGGAAGGTACAGAGATTTCTCATATACTTCCTCCACCCCCCCACCCCTGAACATGCAAAGCCTCCCCCTATTAGTATCCCTCATCAGTGTGATACATTTGTTAAATTGATGAGCCTACACTGATACATCACCAAAAGTCCACAGTTTACCCTAAGGTTTGCTCTAGCTGTTGCATATTGTGCAGATTTGAAAGAAATGTATAATGAAATGGATCTATCATTACAGAGTATTTTCACTGCCCTAGAAATGCTCTGTGATCCACCCATTCATCCCGCTCCCATCTTAACCCCTGGTAACCACTGGTCTTTTTAAACCACTGTGTCCATAGTCCTGCCTTTTCCAGAATGTCATATAGTTGGAATCAGACAGTATGCAGCCTTTTTAGACTGGCTTCTTTCACTTACTAAGCAATATGCATTTAAAGCTCCTCCATGTCTTTTCATGGTGTGATAGCTCATTACTTTTTAGTCTTGAATAAAATTCCATTGTGTGGATGGACCAGAGTTTATTTACCCATTCACCCCGTGAAGGACATCTTGGTTGCATCCAAGTTTGGACAGTTATGAATATAGTTTCTATAAATACCTGTGTGCAAGTTTTTGTGTGAACCTAGGTTTTCAATGTCCCTCAGTAAATACCAAGGAACACAACTGCTGGATCATATGGGAAGGGTGTATTTAGTTTTGTCAGAAACTGCTAAACTGTCTTCCAAAGTGACCAGATGATTCTGCATTCCCAGCAGCAATGAATGGGAGTTCTTACTGCTCGACAGCCTTTGGTGGTGTCAGTGTTCTGAATGATTTTTCTTTAACTCTAGTCCTGGGAACCTCAGGCAATTCCAAAGCCCACCTTCAGCAAACCCCTCTCCATTTTTCTCTCCTCTCCTTTCTTTGCTATATATATGCCTCCTTCTGTTCCCTTTAGCTGCTCCCTCCAAATGTGAACTGTTCTCTATTCTGGTACAGGAAAAGAAAAAATATATATGTTTTTAAATCATCAAATGTTTTAGCCTTGATATATATTTCTATCTCCAGAGGGTTTGCTTAAGAATGCACATCTGTGTTAGGGAGAAGGCCATGTAAGCACAGAGTACTACTGGTTCCTGTCAGGCATCTGGAACGGTTAGACTGTTGCACAGAGACCCCTGGAGGTAGGGCAAGCTACCCCCAATCCTCCCGACGCGTGCACCTCGGCCATCCCCGTCCTTCCCCTGGGTTTAAGCTGGCTTCGCTGCTGTATCTCTTCCATCATTAACTCAAATTCTCACGCCTCTCTTCTCTGATTCTTTCCAGATTTCACACTATGGCCCTGATTTGTCCTTTCTTTTATGAAGGTTGCTCTTCCTGGCTGGCTGGAAAAGCTTCCGTGGCTCATTACCATAGCAATAGGAGCGAGGTGCTGAAATCAGCCCCAGAGAATGGGGGCAGGGAGCAGGGATGCCCACACAGGGGATCTGGGGCCACAGCCGCTCCAGGCCTGCAGAGGGAACCACTCTACGTTTCCCAGCTCAGAGACATTAAAAATAGGGAAATATTACCCCTGGAGCAAAGGACGATGGCCTCCAGAACTCCTCCCTGCTCCATGTGTGATAGGAGTGAATTTTTCTCTAACCCAATGCAGAGAAAAATCTCCATATGATTCTGTCCAATCCCACCTTGACATTGGAGTGATCCAATGTCGAGGTGGGGGTGCCTCTTGTTCCACAATGCACCACCCCTCTAAGGGCCTAGGTCCACTTTATATCTCACGAGAATCACATCCCGGTCTATGGAAAGAGGCAGAAGGGAGTTGTTTGGGACTGAGCACAGCTGGGTGGCTGACAGGCACAGTCCTCCTGGGCAGTGCGTGGGGGCTTCTGGCTGCAGAGGAGGGTGACCCTCACCTGTCTCCAAGAAGAAAACTGGGTTAAGACAGGTCTGTGGCTGAGGCAAGTAGAGCACTCACTCAGGTGGAGAGCGGATAGGCTGGAGGCCTAGAAAAGCCCCCCCACCCCCACCCCAGGCCTCCTGTGTGTCAAATTCAAAGACCAGTTGAACCTCCTTTTTGTTTCTCTGGTTTTCCTGTGCTAGTCTCAGCCTTAGGCCATGAACACAGAATGCCTAGTTCAAGAGTCTATGGACTTCTTCCCGGAATAAAAAGCTTAAATGCAGAAAAATAAAGAAACCAATCATACTGAAATACAGTTGTCAATATATTAAAAAACAAATATGTGATATATATGTAATATGTGTGCTTGCTTACTATATTAATCAGATGAAGCAACCTTGATTCCAAAGTATTGATGTGCATACATGTTATTTGATGCAAATATGTGTTATGAAAATATCTGCATGTTCTATTGGTTACAAAGTCATGGGTACTGTGAGTACTGTGAATGTTTTTAAGATTTCTCAATTTTAATTTCTAAAACATTGATAGTGAAACCCACATGATCAAAAATTCTTTGGGGTCATCCATCATTTTTAAATGTGTTTGCTTAAACATTTGCAGCCCGAAAACTAAAAATTTGATAATCAAAGATCAGGAATGGCAGAGTAGGCAGGAGGCAGAAAAAAATCCTGGAAATAGAAAAAACATATAGTAGATAAGAATCAGAAACATTTATTTTTTATTTTTTATTTTTTTAAAGACTTTACTTATTCATTTGACAGAGAGAGAGAGAGAGAGAGCATGAGCAGGGAGAGCAACAGAGGGAGAAGCAGACTCAGGAAGCCCGATCCCAGGACCCTGAGATGATGACCTGAGCTGAGGGCAGATGCTTAACCGACTGAGCCACCCAGGCACCCCAGTCAAAAACATTTAAAAAGAGAATGTTGGACTTGACACCTAAGGTCCCAACATTAGGACTCTCTGACATGGGGATAAAACTCTCCTCAAGCCTCCAGTCAATGCTTCCTCCTTCCCCCTACTGAGTCAAAGTTGGACCATTGAAACCCAGCTTGAGCAAAATCCTAGGGCTTCACTTGCCATCGATGTAGGTAATCTGCCTTCCCAGGAAGGACAAAGGCTGCTAGCTGTCACTAAAGATCTCTCTTCTTCCTGTCTTTTTCTCGGAACAGGACCCACGGTTTTTAGCTGAGCACATGGCAACCTAGAGTATGAGCCTCTGTTTCCCAGTTACCTGGCAGCTGGGTGTGGACGTGTGTCTAAGTTCTGGCCAAGGAATGTAATCAGAAATGTCATATGCAACTTCTAAGAGATGTCCTTAAAGCGAGGGAGCAAGCCCTTCTTTTTCTCCTGTCGTCTGGGTGGAATGTGGAAGTGACAGCTTCAGCGGAAACACCCATCTTGGACCCTATGAACGAGGGTCACATCTGGGAGCAATGAAGCCTGAACCTCTGCTGATTCTGCTGACCTGCCATGTAAGCCTAAGACTGTCCATTCGAAGACTTATTATGTGAGAGATCAGAACTTTGTGAGGTTACGCCACTATCATTTAGGTTTCTTGTCACTGGAAGCTGAACCTCATCCTAAAGTGATATATAAAGTGAAGCTCCCTTTCTGGGTCTGAGGTTCGTGTCCCATAGAGTGGAATCCTACAGGGAATAAAGATCTTTCCAGGTCCTTCCGCCTGGTGAACCTCCTTGTACTTCCCCCTGGATCATTAGAGTTCGCTGTTGAGACCAAAAATTGCAGAGGGGGCTGGGGGCCACTGTTGGTATTGGGGGCAGGAGAATTTTTTGTTTTGCAGGATACTTAAATAAAGGTCAACAGTAGACCGCTCCCCCACTCCCATGAGTCATTGTTAAAAAACCGAAGTCTCATAAACAACAATAGTGTATTATATTTCTCAAACTTGCCAAGAGACTGGAACTGAATTATTTCAACCACTAAAAATAAATGATAATCATGTAACCTGGTAGAGGTGCTGATTATTGCTACAATGGCAATCATATTACAATATGTAAATGTATTGAATTAACATGTTGTATACTTTTAACTTATACAATGGTATATGTCAAATATATTTCAGTTTAAAAGAAGTCTCCTCAGATTTCCAAAGGCTCCCTGGGGGTCACCATACCCTTAGCCGAGAATCATTGCTCCGGACTCAGGAGAGTGACCCTCTTGCCTGCTCACTTTAGAAGTTCTTTCTCCAGGCCCCTGGCTGGCTTAGTCAATAGAGCATGTAACTCCTGATCTCAGGTTTGTGAGTTCAAGCCCCACATTGGGTGTAGTGATTATTTAAAAATTAAAAAATCTTGTGGGGCACCTGGGTGGCTCAATTGGTTGAGTGTCTGACTCCTGATTTTGGCTCAGGTCGTGATCGCAGGGTTGTGAGATTGAGCCCCGTGTAGTGGGGAGTCTGCTTGAGATTCTCCCCCTCTGCACCTCCCCCCCACTGACACATGAGAGCATGCACACACTCTCTCTCAAATAAATAAATAAATCTTTAAAAATAAAAAATAAAATCTTAAAAAAAAAAAGTCCGTTCTCATGACTAACACCAGGCAGGACCCATCCACTACCCAGAAGGGTTTGACCTCGCTGTGTCACTCTAGGTGGACACAGTGGTTCTTCACTCGGGTTGGTGGAAGATCTTGCTGGGTGTGGGGAACTTGCCAGACTTGGCAAGATAGTAAGTCAGTGGGAACATAAACTAGGAGAGGGAGCCTCTCTCCCCCAGTGAGATGAAAGTACATCCTTGTATGAAAAAAAGAAGACACATCACAACAAAGAACAGGAGCTACTGAAATAAAATTGACATTTCAAACTGTGTTTTCAAGAAAGAGCCTCTTTTTTCTAACATCATTGGAAAATCAGCTCTAGTGGAAAAGTCATGAGCCAGGGAACTTAGGTTTGTAAGTGTTTACGTATTCTTAATATCACTGCCAAGTTAAACTGTGGATCTGTCATTCCACAGTCCTAAGTGTCCAGGTCAAAGCACTAACCCACTTCAGAAGCCTTCTCCGAGGGGGCTGAGGGAACATATTTTGAGGACAAAAGAGATGCAAACATCAGTAAAGCAGACAGAACAACTTCATCTTAGCACAAAACAGAGACACACCACCCCCACTCATCCTGGGCTGGGGTATGGTGGTGTATATATAGAACCTCATATCATCAGGTTGATCCCCAGATTCAGGAGACCCTCACCTTGGCCTTCTTCCTCCATCTGCTCAAGGAAGCTGCCAGGCATCACATGGCCCTTTCCCCTGCCTCTCTAGCTGGTTCCTTCCTAATCCTTTGCTGCTGGACTGTTCCCTAACACGTATGTCACACCAACCAGAGACAACTGTGAATGAAGCTCAGTAGGTGCATCAGTTTTAAAGGCAGTTGTAGGTCTCGCAACACACAAAAGCACCTTTTTTTTTTTTACTGGTTTGCTCACTGGTAGGAGGCCTTTAAAATCTGGACAGTATTTCTTTCTCAACCTCAGAGCACATTAAGGTTCATAACACCGTGAGGATATAACTGCACTGTTTTAAAACCCCAGTTAATACAGGACATTGAAGATAGTTATTTGAATGTCTAAAATTAGAAACATCTACTTTAGATGGATTATTCTTACTGTCTTTTGTACTATAACAACCTGGCTTTTCAAAGATTTCAGATAATCAATAAAAAAACTCCCAACACAGGATTGGCCTTAACAAAAGACAAAAACCAAAACACTAGGATGCCCAGCTAAATTTGAATTTCAGATGAATAACAATTTTTTTTAGTATCTGACCCATGCAATATTTGGAACATACTTATACTAAAAACTTATTTATTGTTTATCTGAAGCTCACATGTAACTAACAACACTATACCAATAACAAAAGGACTATGAGTCAGAATCCTTTGGGCTGCTTGTGACAGAAATCCCGTGCCAACTGGCTTGAGTAAAATGGGAAACTAATTGGCCAATATCACAGAAAATCCAGGATAATTCTGATTTCAGGTACAGCTGGATCCAGAAGATCAAATGACATCATCAACATTGGTGTTTGTCTTTCTTTCTCAGCCTATCAGGCTGTTGTCTCCACATTGTGACCCTAAGAAGCTCTAGAGTTGTATCCTCCTAGAATGGGCTGCCTTAGTGGAAAAAAAGCGCTGCTGTTTCCCAGTGGCTGAGGAGAATGTGTCTTATGGAGTCTCATTGCACACATTGGGTCATGTGCCTATCTGTGACCCAATCACTATAGACTCCAGGATTGTATTTGTCTCCTGCGCTGCCATAATGAATCACCAAAACTGGGTGGCTTACAGCAGCAGAAGTTTTATTCTCTCATGGGAGTGGGGCTAGGGCTGGGCTCTCTCCAAAGGCTCTAGGAGACAATCTATTTCTTGCCCCTTCCAGCTTCTGGTGACTCCCAGCCTTTCTCCAGGCCTTCCTTGGCTTGTGGCCCCATCACTCCAGGCTCTGTTTCTGTGATCACATGGCTTCTTCCCCTCTCTGTCTAAACCCTCTCTGCCTTTCTCTTAGAAGGACACTTATGACTGTGTTTCTGACCCACCTGGATCATCCAGGATAAGTGCCTCAAGATCTTTAGTTTAATCATATCTTTTGCCCTGTAAGGGTAATGTTCACAGGTTCAGGGATTAGGACATGGAAATAACCTTTTGGGGAGGTCACCATTCAGCTCCCTACAGTGAGGATTGAAAAGTCAGTGAGGGATGACTTGAAAACATGGTGGTGCCGGTAACTGAAGATGGGAAAAAGGCATTCTGGAAAGCAAACAGTAAGCTGTCTATGACGAGGACTGTCTATTCTATTCCCTTCCACTGCTGAGAGGTATTTAGTATTTGGAGAGTGTCTCCACTGTGCTGGGCTCTGGGCCACCCACCGGAGCTCCAGTCCAGTCTGAGTTACTTATCCATGCAAGTGTTGGGGCGGATCCTGAGCTTCCCCTCCCTTTGGGAACTTTGCACTCATTACTTTGTGGGGCAGAATGTGGTGAGTGCTAGGGTTGGCTTCGATGACTGGGGCTTTTGAGCTTATTGTGAGAAAGGGGACGGAAAGGGGAGGTTTCAGGCAGAATAGCAGAGCAAAGCCAGGCTCTGGGGACCACAGAGTAGTGGCCTGACGTGGTTTGAGGAAACTTGGACAGATAGCCTAGAATGGTAAGCTAAGATTCCGTATCGGCAAGGAAAGACCACTGAAAGTTTTTGGAGAGAGGGGTAATGTGACCTGAATGGTGTTTGGGGAAGATTATGATGCTGTATGGGATTTTGTTTAGTCTGAGGTTGACTCATGAACCCTTGGCAACAGGGCTACACTTCTATCTTACCCTCCCATCTACAATGATTCCCAATCCCAACTAGTCCCCTTGTTCTGTGTCATGCTTTTCTCTTTCTATGTCTGTCATCATGCTGGAGTATCTCACCTTCATGTTTCTGTCTTTATAGAAATATCCATGCTTCTGGCTCCTGCAGCGCACATGGCTTCCTTGGGGCCAAGGTTCTGCAGTGAAGGACAGCCAGTGGCAACCAACAGCAGAAGGTGATTTCTGGAAAGTTCTAGAGGGCAGATTTCCACCAAGTTCTACTGGCACCACAACAATTCTCTGCCATCCAGGGAACCATAGTCATGCTCTCTCCAGTGAGATCTTGGTCTTCTTCCTCTCGGGTAGGTGGGTAGATGGAGAGCTCTTACTTGGATGATCTATCTCAGCCCGAAGGGGTACTGGCTGCCCCATATATCTGCCATTCCCACATTTTTTAGGGTTCTCTTTGCATCTTACCAGCCAAACCCTCGTTAGTCCAATACCCTGCTATAATTAATGATTTTTTTATATTAAACTTTCCCTGTTCAAATTACTGTGTTTTCTCTCTCTTGATTGGACCCACACTGGTACACCATCCTTCTAGATCTAGGCTGTCCAATATGGTAGACACTAGCCACATGTGGCTATTGAGCACCTGATATGTGGCTGATACCAAGGAAGAACTGATTTTTTTTTTAAGATTTTATTTATTTTAGAGAGAGAGAGAGTGTGTGTGCGAATAGGGGGAAGGGGCAGAGGGAGAGAATCTCAAGCAGATACCATGCTGAGCACAAGCTCCATGTACAGCTCGATCTCATGACCCTGAGATCATGACCTGAGCAGAAACCAAGAGTTGGCTGCTTAACCGACTGAGCTACCAGGCACCCCAAGAACTGGATTTTTAATTTAATTTAAATTAAAAAAAACTGGAGCAGTGTAAATACTTAATTATCTGAAAAAGTCTCATTAACATTTTATGAATTATGTGTTTAGATGATAATACATTGGATATAGTGGGTTAGATAAAATACTTTAAAATTATTTTCACTTGTTTTCTTCTTGCTTTTTTTAATGCAGCTACTAGAAAATTTAAAATTATATATGTGGTGGGGTGCCTGATTGGTTCAGTCAGAAGGGCATGCAACTCTTGATCTTGGGGTCATGAGTTCAAACCCCACATTGGGTGTGGAGATTACTTAAATAAAAAAATATAAAAATAATAAAATTATACATGTGGCTTAATTCCATTTCTCTAGGATAGCCCCTGTTCTACAGCCACTTTCAATATAGTCTCTCCTGATTTTCCTAAATAGATATGATCTCTGCCTCCCTTTTGCCCTTTGAATTTCTTTGGATATTTGTGGGGGACATTTGCTAGTTTTTTTTTTTTGCCTGCCAGCATTCTATCTCCTCTTTTTATAGGCATCTCAATCTCCTTTTTTGGGGAAAATGTCCCACGGTGGGTAGCCTTGATGAGAATTAGTGGCCCCATCCTGCTGCAGAAACCAGAGGAGTTGTCCCTGTTAGCCTGGGGGGCTGGGCTCAGAATCAAATTCTTCCAACTAGAAGCCCCCTCTGGACACTGTGTATCTTGAGCAAGCATTACAAAGACATGGGGTCAGTTGGGGGGTCCTATTTCTTAAAGATGCAGCAGTGCAGCACATAGAATACACACTCTTTCTGCTGTGTCACTTTTTCTGTGATTTCTGCTGCCTAGCCTTCTGTAGCATCCAGGTTTTCCAAACTGATTGGAAGTCAATCAGTATGATTCACTGGTTCTCACCACTGATTCTGTGAGACCCTGACATTTATCCAGTTAATTCCCCTTTTCCTTAAGATTGATAGAGGCTATTCCTGCTGTTTGCCACTAAGAACTTCTAATTGATACTACATTGATGTTGTTCTACTATGTATTACATTTAGCTCCAGCAAATTCTAGGCTATGGGGAAAGTCTAATTATTAAAGGGTAAACTAAAGAGTTGGGCTTTGGGAAGCACAGAAACCAGCCCTCCAGAACTATGTGCCAAGGAAGATGAGTACTGTCATTGAGATAAGTGCATATCAATATTTTTCAGTCCTTGAATCATCACTTTGTTCATTCCAGGAACAGAGTGTAATGGACCGGCTAAGTTGAAGGGTCTGTGGTAGGCAGGATAATGGTCCCCCCAAAGATGTCCATGTCTTCATCCCTGGAGTCTGTTAATGTGACCTTACATCACAAAAGGGACTTTACAGATGTGATCAAGTTAAGGTCCTTGAGGTGGAAAGATTATCTTGCATTATTTGGGTGAGACCAGTTAATCACAAGGATCCTAAGAAGTGAGGAAACTTTCCCAATTGGATCCAAGAGATGTGACTATGAAAGCAGGATTAGAAAGATGTTACTAATTATGAGATTGCTGTTTTTGAAGAGGGAGGCAGGGGGTCACAAGCCCAGGAATGCAGACAGCCTTTAGGAGCTAGAAAGGGCAAAAAAAGGGGTCTTCTCTAGATCCTCCAGAAAGGAATGCAGCCTTGCTGACACCTTGATGAAAGTTTTGACCTACAGAGCTGTAAGATAGTAAATTTGTGTTGCTTTAAGTTGAATGATTTGTTAGGGCAGCAAATAGGAAACATATAAGGTTCATCCCTTGAGCTGGAGGGGACATTGCTTTGATTGACAATCTACCAAGGCTGTATCCCTTGGAGATGGGGGGACATTCCTGTATGAAGACAGTGTGCTACTAGCAAGTGAGGGAAAGGATGCTAGCCCAAAGGCTGAGAAGCAATGGAAAAGGATGTTGAATAAACAAAACATGGATGCCCACTGCAACCAACCACAATAGCCCCTTGCACATTGGTTAATCAAAATCTGCCTAGTTGAATTTTTAGCGCTGGAGATTGATTGGTTTAAATATTTTGGGTGAGAAGCCATGAAGAAATCGAAGAGAACTTTATAAAGAATGCAAATCTAATATATATATATTATATATGAAATATATATATATACACATATATCTGCATCTTTACAATGCCAAATTTCGGGGCATCTGGGTAGCTCAGTCGGTTGAGTGCCTGACTGTTAGCGTCGGCTCAGATCATGATCTCAGGGTCCTGGGATCCAGCCCTGCATCGGGCTCCATGCTCAGCAGGGAGCCTGCTTGAGATTCTTTCTCTCCCTCTTCCTCTGCCCCTCCCTCCAGCTCACGCACTCTTTCTCTATCTAAAATAAATAAATAAATATATATATATATATTTTTTATTTCTTTAAAATGCCAAATTTTTTTTTAAATGCCAGATTTCATCATAAGGAATCTCATGAAACTTGAAAAGGACTGCTTCCTCCTCAGCAAAGATGTATTGATTCAAACTGCCCTAACACCTAGACATGTGGACCTGTTTCATAAAGTGTTTAAGAATCACGGGCTGGGCAATTGCACTACTAGGTATTTAACCTAAAGATACAAATGTAGTGATCTGAAGGGGCACCTGTACCCCAATGTTCATAGCAGCAATGTCCACAATAGCCAAACTGTGGAAAGAGCCGAGATGTCCATCAACAGATGAATGGGTAAAGAAGATGTGGTCCATATATACAATGGAATATTAACCATCAGAAAGGATGAATACTGCCATTTACATCGACATGGTTGGAACTAGAGGGTGTTAAGCTAAGTGAAATAAGTCAATCAGAGAAAGACAATTAGCATATGGTTCCACTCATATGTGGAGTGTAAGAAACAGCACAGAGGATCATAAGGGAAGGGAGGGAAAACTGAATGGGAAGTCCTCAGAGAAGGAGAGAAACCATGAGACACTCTTTAACTATAGGAAACAAACTGAGGGCTGATGGAGGGGAGGTGGGTGGGGGGATGGGATAACTGGATGATGGGTATTAAGGAGAGTACATGATGTGATGAGCACTGGGTGTTATAGGCAACTGATGAATTATTGAACACTACATCTGAAACTAAGTATGTACTTTATGTTGGCTAATTGAACTTAAAAAAAAAAAAGGCGGCTGGGTGGCGCAGTCAGTTAAGCGTCTGACTCTTGGTATCTGCTCAGGTCTTGAGCTTCAAGCCCCACTGTGGGCTGTATGCTGGGTGTGGAGTCTACTTAAAAAAAAAAAAAAAAGAATCATGGGTTTAACTATGGCAAACAGTATGGAGGAGCCTCAAAAATTAAAAATAAAACTACCATATGATCCAGCAATTCCACTTCTGGGTATTTATTCAAAGGAAACAAAAACATTAACTCAAAAAGATATATGCACCCCCATATTCACAGCAGCATTATTTATAATAGCCAAGATATGGAAACAACTTAAGTGTCCGTCAGTGGATGAATGGATAAAGATGTGGTATGTGTGCATATATATGCGCACACACACACACACACACACACAGTGGAATATTATTCAGCCATAAAAAGACAGGAAACCCTACTATTTATGACAACAGGGATGGGCCTTGAGGGCATTACGCTAAGTGAAGTCAGACAAATACTGTATGATTTCACTTATATATGGAATCTTAAAAAAAAAATCATAGAGAAAAAAGATCAGACTTGCGGTCACCAGAGGTGGTGGGGCGAGGAGTGGGGAATTGGAGAAAGGTCAAAAGGTACAAACTTGCAGTTGTAAGATAAATAAGTACCAAGGCATGTGATGTACAATGTGATGACTAGTGCTGACACTGCTGTATTATATATAGGAAAGTGGTTAGCAGAGTAAATCCTAAGTGTTCTCATCACAAGGAGAAATTTCTTCTTTCTTCTTTTTTAACAATCATATCTATATGGGAAGACGGATGTTAGCTGAACCTACTGTGGTAATCATTTTACAATATATATAAATCAAACCATCATGCTGGACACCTTAAACTTATACAGTGAGATATGTCAATTATTTCTCAATAAAGCTGGAAAAATATCACTAGCTTAGTCACTAATTAGTTGTTGATAAATGAGGAACACAATGTAAACTTACTTAGAGGCAAATGAGGGAGAAGTGATGGCCCCCTAGCCTAAGAAGGCAAAACATAACTTAGGGGAGCCAGAAGGAGTAATTTATTGTACCTGTCCAAAAATCCTGATTGTGGTCGCTTGAAGTCAGTAGAAGATTAGAAAGAAGTGGTACAGGTCATTGGAAAAGCCAGGGCTGATGTCCAACACACTCCCGACTTTTTGCAGTCTTGGTCCAGCAGGGCAACAGTCTAACAGCAGGTCACAAAAATATAATTTGGGGCTATAGAATATCACTCTAAATTCAGTTAAGAGGTTTTGGTTCAACTGGGTGTTATACGCAAACAATGAATCATGGAACACTACATCACAAACTAATGATATAATGTATGGTGATTAACATAACATAATAAAATAAAATAAATAAATAAAAAGAGGTTTTGGCCCATAAAGGATCCTTTTCCTGAATTTAAGGAGACCATGCTCAGGTGGCAGTAAGGAATCTTGGTCACCTTTCTCAAGGTGAGTCTTTGTTCTGGTTGAAAACCATTTTGGCTGTGAGCATTCCCTTAGGAGTCTGTGTATTTACTTGTGTTGTGTTTTGCTGTTGCTGTTGCTGTTGTTGTTTTGTGTGTGTGATTGCGATTTGGGAAGGGTGGGAGGAAGAGGTTCCTTTCCCAGAAACCAGAGCTAGGTAGGCTTGCAAAGAGATAAACCTAGAATTATTCTTAGTGCTGACCATATGTTAGAATGATCTGGCAAGCTTTATAACCAACAAAAATTCCCGCGTTTGGGTTCAGAACTCTGGAGGTGGGACCCTGGCATCCAAATACTGCAGAAGCGCCTAGCTTATTTTCGCATCTGGCCAGCGCTGTCAGGGTTAAGAACCATTGTTTCAGAATTTTAGAATTTTCTAGTACGGATACCCTGTAGATCTTTCGTTTTTGGCACCCTCTCAGGGAGGTGTGGCCTAACGGTGCTTCTCAAACAAATGTGCGCGCTGGGCGCTGTTTAAAATTCAGACTCCCAGGCTTCATCCTTAGAGAGTACTAGAAGATCACCCTTGGCGCAGGGTCCAAGAAGCTTCATTTTATCCACAAGTAGTCCGGAGGGTCACAGTTCCGGAAAATTAAAGCTTGAGGGATAACAGTCGTGGGGAGATTAGGAACTGGGAGGGACTGGTGGAAGAAATAACCCAAACTTGTGAGGACAGACCCCCCCCCCCCCATTCCTGTTATTCGTTGGCCCCTTTTCCTCTGGGCAGTTTGGGCCGGGACCAGTGAGGGAGACGTGAGTGTGGCAAGGTGGGTGGCGCTGGATATAGTTGGCCCTACAGTCCGGAAAATTCCCTCCGGACCCGGGCGGGGGTGAGGTGAGGGGTCCTCCCTCCTCTAGGTCCCTTTGCTCCGCGCCGCCGCTTACCACCCTTACGCCTCGTTAGGGAGCGTCGGGCCCGCTCCCCGGCCACCTCGGAGCCGCGTCCCACAGGGGCGCCCGGGGCGGGGGGGGAGGGTGGGGGGCGTCGCGGCCGAGGAGGGGGCGCGACGCCGGCACCCGGGCTGGGGCAGAGGGGCGGCCGCGGGCCGGGGCGCGCGCACCGTGGGGCCGTCGTCCGGGCGGGGCCCCGGCCTTGCCTCCCCGCGCTCGCGGCACCGCCTCCTCCCCACGCCGCCGGCGCGGTCCGGGGGCGGGGACTCGCCGCTGCGGAGGCCGGAGACGCGGCGGCGCTGGGTGCGGCGCGGGCGCGCGGCGCTGAGCGGGCGAGAGCGCGAGGCCGGCGGCGGGAGAGCGGCGGGCGGTCGGGGCGCCGGGCCCGCAGCGCTGAGCGGCCGCCGGAGCCGCGGCAGAAGGTGAGTGCGCGGCGCGGGTGCCCCAGGTCCCGGGCCGCCCTGGCCGCCTTCCCTCTCCCTGGTTCTTCCCCGGCCCGGGGCCCGTGCCCCGGCCGTAGCCTGTCACCGGAGCCCCCGAGGGGCCCAAGCCTTCGCCCCGGGGCCGCCTCCGCCCCCAGGTCCCCGGCCGCAGCGAGGGGCTGTGTGAGGGTTCTCTGCCCCCGGCGGAGGCCGGTCCGGGGAGTGCGGGGCCTTTCTTTTTTGTTCTCCGCTTTGTCACGCGCGTCGGCATCCGAAGCCGAAAGCGTGCAGCCCCGAAGTCTCACTAGTGCGGGTCCCGCGGGGGTGACTGGCGCAAGGGGAGTGCGGGTGGCCGCCGCGCGCCTCTCACCTCCGCGTCCTGGGTGCCCACGTTGGCAGCGGTCGCGTCCGGGCAGGTGACCGGAGCCCGTCTCGGGGATGCTCCAGGTTCCCTCCTGGATGTGTGTTTCCCACCTATGACTGTGTGGAGCGTAGAACTTTTGCTCCGCTGTAAAAATAGCCCCCTGGGTTTATATACAGTTTCTGTTTCACACCCTGTTTGATGTTTGTAATGATTTTTTTCTTAAGGTAAAATAAGAAAATACCTACTTTGATGAATGTTCTTTTTAGCGGAATTTAAGGACCATTGTATTGGGAATGCCATGATGTTGCTGGTCATTTTCAGATATCCCTTTTCCAAATTTGCATAACCAAACTTGTGTGGCTTTCATGGGTCGGAGATTTTCTTTGTCTGGTTTGGGGTCTCCGAGGCCCTACAGCTTGAAATTCCGCAAAGGTTGAGGGACATTCCTAGGGGTGGATTATTAAGATGTCGCACAGTCTGATGAAATATTTAACAGCTTTCGAGTGACTCTGTTTGGCTTATAGCCATCAGATTGACTCAAATATAGGCAGTTTTAGTATTTTTGAAATTTTTGGAGCATGAAACCAGAAGAGCAGTGGAGTCTCTTGGCGGTGTGGTCCTTCCTGTTTATGTTATAGCAGATTAAGGTAAGCTCATGCATGGGAAGAATAATTTTATTTTATTTGTAAATAGAAAGCAGTAATTTGGTAAGACTTGCTGTCCCTAGGCCAGAACTCAATTTTTAAGGTATCAGTGGTCAAAAAGACATTGAATACTGAGGATGTTTAAGAAAACAATCAGCTCTTCCAGATGTATTTTGTTCTCCTATGGAGAGGTTATCACATTTTTCCCCCCATTGGTTTTGTTCAAAAATGAAGCACCAAGAATGGTTGGGGAGCTGGGGGCTATCAGATATGGACGATATTACTCTTGGGAGCTAAGGAAGCCATCTCCTTTCTAATTGCTGGCTGTGGGCCTAGTTATTGATGAAGGATGAAAAGATTTTGTATTATATTATTTTTTGAGGGGTGGGGCAGAAACAAGTGAGGGTGGTTGACTGTGTCAGGCCTGGGGGTTTTTGTGGCCACCCAGGAGGGAGGAAATTGCTGACCTTATTGAAAATCCTATGAATGTGCAGACAGGCTTTCTGCATCAGAAGCACAAAGGGTAGAAGGGCAGAGCCTGGGGAAACTGCCTCTCCAGGGAGGAGATGGAAGGTTGGGGTATCACTTCTAGCAGGCTGTGCTAAGCACAGTCCCCTGGCTGATACTTTAGTGAAAGGGAGCTTGAAGGTGGCCTGGCCCCCAGAGAAGGCCAGCCCCAGGAAGGGAGCGTGGGAGGCCAAGATGAGGGATGAGAGGCCCCATGCCCTGGCTTTAATGTAGTTGTATTGTTTCATTACCTTTTTTTTTTTTTTAAATGACCTAAGGTGAGAAATGACATCCATTATTTGGATAAGGGAAAAAGAAGCCCTTTTTTTGTTGTTGTAAAAAAAAAAAACTTAGATTTTTTTTTTTTTTTTGCGAAAAAGGAGGAGGAATGGTCTTGATATGCTTTTGTCTCACCTTATAAAAGTGTGAGTGTTATTTCATTTGCGTGCTCCCTGCTTCCTCTAGCAAAAAAACATTCTTAGGTTATGGCCATTTTCTTTTTTAGACTTTTCCAGTTACTGATGACATTACATGAAAAGACTTGGCTTGAAGTTTCAGAAGTGCTTACCAAGTTCCCAGAGAGTCTACTTTGTTTCCCACAGTGAATTTCCTACACTTTCAGAAGAAAAAAAAAATCATGCCTTCTCTGATTGTTACAATATTTTGATCTTATTTTTATTTAAAACCTTTCAGGGTTGTGTTAATAGAACTTCCCCTAGCTAAGATTTTGGAGACTAATTAATGCCTGACAGGAGGAAAAGATACCTAAGAGTACTATATAATATGATCATGGTGATACAGACGGTAGTTTGCTGTGATTTCCAAACTTTTTTGATCATTCTCATTAGTTTAAAAAACAACCTAAAATCAATTCGATGTTATATATCAATTTTCTCAATTAAACAAATGTTTAGCACTTGTCTGTATGTTACTAATTTATAAATTAGGTGCGTGTGCTATTGTGACTGTCTTGTATCTCAAGACCCAGGATACTCTTAGGGCTGGATTCATGTTTAGTGACAGTGGAGGTAAAGCCCTCTTTCATATACTCCTTGAACTGTGAGTATTTTTGGCTTGTTTCTTGTCAGATCTGATTATATCATCATAGGTTTTACTTTGTGACATGGCTCATGTAGAACTGAGGATAAGAAGCCTGTGCCTTCCCAGAGGTAGGCTTGTGTTTGCCCATGCTTACGTTTATTAGAATAACTTCAATTTGTGCTTTTCATATGAATCTTAAGGCTTCATAGTCTCTGTAAGGTCTAGTGTAGTTATAATTTGTCAGTCCACCTCACTGTGCTCAGTGCCGAACGAAGTCAGAGGGGTTTCTCAGGCACCTCAGAGGGTGGTGACTTGTGACCTTCAACAGAGGGACTTAGCATGCAGAGTCAGTTTCTACTTTTATTAGTGTTAGTATTTATTTTATGGTAGTATAATAGAACTAGCATAATGTTACATAGTATGAGATAATATAATTAGTGTACGTATATACTTGCAAGTTATTTTTATGTGATATTTACATTACTGAAACATAGTTGATATCACACTTTTTGGATACAAATTAATGTAACTTCTAGGATTTTCTTCCCTAGCCCCGCTGAGCATCTTCTATACCCTCTGGGATGCATGTGCCCTGCTGGTAGACTTAATTCTTGTAGCCTGACAGCCTTAGACGGGGCATAAATGAATGGGAGTGGTTGTGTCCCAATAAAACTTTATTTATGGACACCCATATTTTAATTGCATGTGCTGTTCACATGTGAACTTTTGATTTTTTTTTTTCAACCATTAAAAACTGTGAAGACTAGGCTTATGGGCAGTGTACAGAAACAGGTGCCTGGCAGGATTGAGCCTTTGGGCTGCAATTTGCCAACTCGTGAACTGGAGGAAAATTCAGGAGTTCCTGCCGAGATGTAGTCTTGGCATCCATGTGGGAGGCGGCCTTTCTTCAGAAAATTGCAAGTGCTGGAGAAAAAAACAATGGAATTTGGTTCCTCTCATTCATTTTCACTTGTCCATCTTGCTCTTTGGTATTTCCACTACATAGTACTAAACATGCACATGAATTTTTTAAAATTATTTATTTGAGAGGTGGGGGGGTGGGTTGGGGGAGAGAGCAAGCCCGAGCAGGGGTGGAAGGGTGGGGGAGGGGCAGAGGGAGAGGGGAAAAGCAGGCTCCCCGCTAAGCAGGGAGCCCCATGCCGGCCTTGATCCCAGGACTCTGGAATCATGACCTGAGCCAAAGGCAGATGCTTAACTGACTGAGCCCCCCAGGCGCCCTGTTCTGCACATGAATTTTAAGTTTCTTCTTCAAAAAACATTTGTGGTATAACTGACATATGCTAGTCTTAGGTGTACAACGTAATGATTCAGTATTTGTGTGTATTGCAAAATTATCACCACAATAAATCTAGTTAACGTCTGTCACCACAGTTACATTTTTTTCCTTGTGGTGAGAACTTTCAAGATGTACTCTCTTAGCAACTTTCAGATATGCAGTGTAGTGTTACGAACTGCAGTCCCTATGATGTTGAAGTTTTCTTCTTTATAAACTGTCAGCTTCCAGAGTTGGGGAAGCATGTTGTTTGTAATTGGGGATTGGGGGAGTGAGAGATTTTCTGCACTTCCTGGTAAGTTTTTAGAGAAATTTAAGGAGAATGCTGTGGACCTGGTCATTCAATCCTAATGGTTTAGAGCAGGAGTTGACAAACTTCTCTAAGGGGCCAGATAATAAGTACTTTGACCGGTTGAGTCCTCATAATAACTTTATGAGTAGATGTGGATCAACTCTGCCGTGTAGCCAGAAAACAGCTGTGGGCAATAAAGGAGCTGACTGGGGCCGTGTTTACAAAACAGGCCTATGAGGGCCTGTTGGCCTGGTATGCTGACCCCGGGCTTGGGGACATTCTTGGGGCATGGTAGAATATTTTTAAACCCTCAGAAAAATGTTGGTGACCGAGTTGTTCACCTGTGCTGAACAGGGCATTCTCAGATCTGTTTGCTTACTGCAGAGGGCCTTCTAGACTTCCTGCCGAGCACCTCCTGCTCTGAGTCTCCAAGATCCAGGTGAGGCCATTTCCTCTGAGAAGGAAGAAAGTTGGGGCTCTCCCACTGGAGAAGCTGTATTGTTTCTGCATTGGCCACGTTGGTCTAACAAGCTATTCTGATTTGATTGCTCTTAGGTGCACTATTTGCCTTTATGACTAAAACCCCCTATGGGGAGGGGCCCCCAGGCCATAGAGCTTGTGACTCTTGATCTCAGGGTTGTGAGTTTGAGCCCCACATTGGTTGTAGAGATTACTTAAAAATAAATTCTTGGGGCACCTGGGTGGCTCAGTTGGTTGTGCTCTTGATTTCAGCTCAGGTCATGATCTCAGGGTCCTGGGATCGAGCCCCAGGTCAGGTTCTGTGCTGAGTGTAGAACCTTCTTAAGAATCTCTCTCTCCAGGGCGCTTGGGCGGCACAGTCGGTTAAGCAGCTGCCTTTTTTTTTCTTTAAATTTTTTTATTGTTATGTTGATCACCATACATTACATCATTAGTTATTTGATGTAGTGTTCCATGATTCATTGTTTGCATATAACACCCAGTGTTCCACGCAGAACGTGCCCTCTTTAATACCAACACCAGGCTAACCCATCCCCTCACCCCCCTCCCCTCTAGAACCCTCAGTTTGTTTTTCAGAGTCCATCATCTCTCATGGTTCGTCTCCCCCTCCGATTTACCCCCCTTCATTCTTCCCCTATCTTTTTTTTTCTTAACATATATTGCATTATTTGTTTCAGAGGTACAGATCTGTGATTCAACAGTCTTGCACAATTCACAGCACTCGTCATAGCACATACCCTCCCCAATGTCTGTCATCCAGCTACCCCATCCCTCCCACCCCCCACCACTCCAGCAACCCTCAGTTTGTTTCCTGAGATTAAGAATTCCTCATATCAGTGAGGTCATATGATACATGTCTTTCTCTGACTGACTTATTTCACTCAGCATAACGCCCTCCAGTTCCATCCATGTCATTGCAAATGGCAAGATCTCATTCCTTTTGATGGCTGTATAATATTCCATTGTGTATATATACCACATCTTCTTTATCCATTCATCTGTCGATAGACATCTTGGCTCTTTCCACAGTTCAGCTATTGTGGACATTGCAAGCAGCTGCCTTTGGCTCAGGTCATGGTCCCAGGGTCCTGGGATCAAGCTCCGAGTGGGGCTCCTTCCTCAGTGGGGAAACCTGCTTCTCCCTCTCCCTCTCCCGCCTGCTTGTGTTCTCTCTCTGTCAAATAAATAAATAAATAAAATCTTAAAAAAATTCTCTCTCTCCCTCTGCCTATCCTGCCCCTGCTTGAGTGCTCTCTCTGGCTCTCTTGTAAAAAACAAAACAAAACAAAAGGACCTATGTGGGAATAAGGAAATGAGAAAAATAAAAGTAGTAGGTTCAGTGTATTTGGAAGGTTACTCATTTTCAGGTGCTTTTTCTTTTTTTTCTTTTTTTTAAGTAATTAGAAGTTTCTCTTCTTTTACAAAAAAAAATTTTGTCTTACGGGCAAATAATTTTAACCAGTAGGTTGAATTTTTTAAATTAAGCCAGTAGGAAAGAATGTGCAGTTTTTTCACATTTCCCATTTACCAAGACACTTTTAATGCAGAAACACACCACTTCCTTTTTCTCCAGGGAAGCCTGGGGTTTCACAGAGTTTAGCAGGTTAAGGTTAATCATTTTTCAATAAGTCAGATACTTAAATATGAGACAAAACACATTCTGAAGCCTCGGTTGTAATGATTATTAATATATCTGATGCAGGGCACCTGGGTGGCTCAGTTGGTTAAGCGACTGCCTTTGGCTCAGGTCATGATCCCGGAGTTCTGGGATCGAGTTCCACATCAGGTTCCCAGCTCAGCGGGGAGTCTGCTTCTCCCTCTGACCCTCTCCCCTCTCATGCTATTTCTCTCTCTCTCTCTCTCAAATAAATAAATAAAATCTTAAAAAAAAAATATATATATATCTGATGCAGGACGTCTCCTGCATCACCCCCTAGGTCCACAGGACTAAGGTGGGGGAAGGAGAGTCTTTGAGGTATCTGACACCTATAAACTGTGGCTCTGAGTTACCGCCTCCGTCTTCACTTCCCACCTGTGTCTGGCCTTTGGTTTTTCAGCAGCAGAGGTTTCTACAGTCTTGGAAGTCAGCGCCCAAGCACCTTGCTGCCCAGAGGTGCTGGCCTCCCTTCCTCCTGCTCGCCGCCTTAGCTGGGTGGCCCTGTGTCCAGTGGGAGCCCCGGGCTCTCCTAACTGTGCCCTCTGGGCCGCTGCATACCTTCCTGACCAGCCAAGCACTGGGACCTGGTGAGGGGCTGCCTCAAACCAATCTTGGCCATATTGTGGTCCTGGTCTGGGGCGTCCAGTGCCGCGTCGGGGAGTCAGCCCCAGGTGACGGCAGATACCGCTGCTTCATTGACAGCAGAGTCAATAGGACGAACGCACAAGGCTGGTTCCTCTAAAATAGAATCAAGGTGGAAGGGAGACATTCATCACCTTTTCTTTATAAAATGGGGAAAAGACTAGATCTAGAAGTGACTTCTTATTCATCTTTCTGTCTCTAATAATAATAATAGTTAAAATTTATTGAGCAATTACTATATGCCAGATGTGGTTCTAAGCACTTCTCATATCTTAACTCATTTAATCCTCAAATATCCTTATGAGGAGGATAGCGATGCTCAGACAGGTCCTGTGGCTCCTAAGAGGTGGAACCAGCGTCCAACACTGGCCAGTAGGTTCCAGAGTTTGTTCTCCTAACACTGCCCTGAGCTGCTTGGTGCCAGCACGGTACCTGTCTCATAGTAGCTGCTCACTACATTTTAACTGACTGGCTCAAGAAAGGAGCATTTTGAAAGATTATCAGAATACTTCCCTTGAAGTGAGAATTGATTTCAGAATTGTAGTATACCCATCCATTGACTTATATCTGTTGGAATAAAATAAAAGGTCAGACAAGGACCCCAATCTAGAAGTATATTGTTAGGGAATTAAGTACAAAGATAGGCTTTCAAAGCCCTAGGTAAAAATAGATTTTTCTGTAAAGGGTGCTGACAGAACTGGCTAGCCGTTATACACATGCACACACATAAAACCCAAACCTCATATTTTTGTATTTTTTACTCCTTACATCAAAAGTGAATTCCAAGTGGATGAAAGATTTAAATAAACATATGAGACCATAGGTATGTTGAGAGGAGATATGGGTAAATGTATTTCTAAAGTTAGAGTAGAAACGTCTAAGTGCAAACAAAATCCAGACAATAAAAGATTGACAAGATTAGGTTATTTTAAAAACACCACCAATAACCAAAAACTATGGGCAAAAAATTAGAAGAGAAAGTCCAAGAACAAATGAAAAATTGAGAATAAAAGATATTTCCATGAAAGACCAAAGATTTGTTTAACATACAAAGAGCTCTTACAAATCAACAAGATGAACGCCCAAGTTTAAGAATGGGCAGAAAATATGAAAAGACATTTCACCAAAATGAACAAATGGCCAGTAAATGAAAAGATGCTCATTTATGTTTGTAACTAAAGAAATGTATTTTTTTAAAGTAGGCTCTATGCGCAACATGGGGCTCAAACTCACAACCCCAAGATCAAGAGTTGCGTGCTGTATGGACTGAGCCAGCCATGTACTCCAAGAAATGTGTTTTAAAATATCATTACTGATGAGATTGCCAAATATTAAAAAGTTTTATTTTGATGTTACTGTGTGAGAAAACAGACATTTCTCATACTAGTAGAGTAAATTATTGGAACTACTTTGAAAGCCAATAGAGTAAGATCTATCAAAAAATTTTTAGTTGATTTGGATCTATGAATGAGTTACAAACATAGCACAGAAGGTTCCCATATATCTTTCACCTGCAGTTCCCTTGTCACATCTCTGTGACAGTTCCTCAGTCTTCTTGTTTTTCATGATTTTAACACTTTTTGAATATAGAATGTCCTTCAATTTAAGTTCCTCAGAACTTTTCTCCCCAGTGCATCCTATTAGGCGGTCTGTGATGCCGGTATGTCTCATTAGTAGTGACATTCACTTTGATCACCTGTCTAAGGTGGTGTCTGCCAGGGTTCTCCACTTTTTGCCCTCATATTTTGCTAAATATTTTGGAGGCAGTAAGATTTATCAGTTTTAAAGGCCTGTGACCCAGCAGGACCACTTACTGAAATTTACCTACAGCTGTCTGTGATGTATTCCATCACTTGCCAGATGGGGTGATCAGTGCCCCCTCAGAGCCTCTCAAGGCTTCAGGGAGTGCCGTATTTGAAACACTTGATCAATGCCTCACACCCAGCAAGCTTCTTGCTGGTTCCTTCTCCTTTCCCCAAACACCTGGAAGCCAGATGTGTTTGGAATTCAGAAATTTTTCAGAATTCAGAAGATGCACTTATTATATATTATGTGACAGCCCCAGCAGGATCTGCGGCAGCACCCCATAATCAAACACTAATCTTTCTGCAGCAAAATGTATGCATATTCACATAAAGGGAGAAAGAGACTATATAAGTAGCTTTGGGTGAGTTCTGATCAGACCTTGATCTGAGTTCAGGTCAGGTTTTGTTGCCGTAGATAAGTTTTTAAAAATCCCTTTGGGCTTTTAGAGCATTTTGGGTTTCAGAATTGTGTGTAAGGGCTCGCACACCAGGGTAGACGTTTGCAAACACAGGTGTGGACGTCAGGGGTGTTCATGGCAGAGTTGTTGTAAATAAGCCGAATGGCCCTCAGTAGGAGATTGGTTAAATAAATCCTGGCACACAGTGGAGCCCCATCCAGAACTTTAGAAAGAAAAGAGCAAACCGTAATGGGCTGCAAGGAAAAGTGCGATAAGATGTATGACTGACTGACTCACGACACAGAACAGTGTGAATGATCTTGTTTGGATTTAAAAACATGTATGACGATGCTTGTATAAGCATCAAGAAACATCTAGAATGACACCTAGAAGAGTGGCTGCATATTAGAATCACCTGGGGACACTGGAAACTACCAAAACCTTCTCTACAGCCATTGAATTGGAAGTGGAGGAGTGGGTCCCACGCCCCGATCCCAGGCGGTCTCAGGTGATGCTGGGGTCCTGTGAGGCCTGAGAGCTGCTGGAATGGGAGGATGCCACCATTTGGAGGGAGACTTCAAAGTTCATACTTTACTGTGTGGCTTTTCTCCCCAGTTGTATTTGTAGTAGCTTTATATATACTTCTTGAAGTTTAAAAATAGTTTTAAAAAACTATTTAAAAATAGTAAAGACTGTTTAGTGAACAAAATCAGATATAAGGCAGTGGAGACACATTTTCAGCAGACAGAATTTTCTAGAAGTTTAGTATTTCTGAGCATTACTCTCCTTTAATATGAACGGTGCTTGCTGATTTCAACTGATAATTGATCTTTAAAATTTTTTTTTCCTCTTTCATCCTGAGAGACCAGAGGCTGGTGAGGGAGGCACCAGCGGAGGCTAAGGTCAGTTCTGTGCTTCGAAATTCTGGTGGTACTTTATTTCAGGTGATTGCGGAGATTGCTCATTTACCCCATTTAGACGCCCACACTAGTACCTGATTATTCAGAAGGAAGAGGTCTCCCAGTGACACACCTGGCTAGGAACACCTTAGGGGGAGAGCTGGTCCTGACGGCTCTGCTCTGTTCTTGCTCGAATGAACTTAACCCAGAAGTTGAGTCCCTGAAGGGGGGGGAGGTCTTTCCTTTCCTCTGCCTTCCCCTCCCCCACTTCCTCCATTGTGGGCCACACCTGGCATAAAAGCATCCCTGTTCTCACAGATGCCCTTTATTGTGCATGCTGCCCTTCCTCTGATAAGGCCTGTTTTATCTGTCTCAGCAAAGCCACTTGGGAAAGTCGGCTCTCCTTGTGCTTGGTGCCCCGTGCTGATATCCAGGCAGAGCTGGTCTTGGGGTGAAGTCCATGAATGAACCTGATCACTTCCTTCTTGTAAACCGTATCTGGCTTTCTCTGGAGAAGGTGATACTCTCTGCGGCGCTCTTGCTAACGTGGACGCGCTGCGCGGGGGGAGAAACAGGCATTCGGAGGAAGCGGGGCCAACACCTCACTCCTGCCGCCAGCACCCTGTGTGGGGGGGCGCGTTTCCACGCTCCTCCAGGGTGCTTTCTGGCTTTGCTCAACAAATGCTTTAATTGGGTGTCATTAGTAATTCTGTCCAAGGTGAAAAACCCTCCCTTGTTAGGACTCAAATTAAAAAGGCCTCTTTGGGGAACAATGAGAAATGGGTTTTTTTCCCCCGAAGGTGTTGTGGAAGCATTTAATATTAGCTGTCACTGTTTACAAAGATGATTCATTCTTAATCTGTCCTGGAGTGGGAGGGAGGGACTGCACTTAACCCCATTTTACAGAAGAGGAAACTGAAGTGCGCGAGAAATTACCTGCAGGTGGTGGGTTTCCAGGATGGTGCTCCCTCCAACCAGCCTGTCCTGAGGCGCTGGCCCGCTGCCTGGGCCACAGACCCTTGTGGGCTCTGGGTGTGCCACTTACATGGTCTCCTTCCCACAGGTTCGTGTTCGAGACACAGATGCCTTCCTCCTGGTGCGGCGGCACTGCGAGTACAAGGGTTTCTTCACTTGTTTTGTTTGGCAGATTCTCCCCCAGCCTCTGAGATGATGGGACTGGGAAACGGGCGCCGGAGCATGAAGTCGCCGCCCCTCGTGCTGGCCGCCCTGGTGGCCTGCATCATTGTCCTGGGCTTCAACTACTGGATCGCCAGCTCCCGGAGTGTGGATCTCCAGGTACTTGGCTTGTCTGTGTGCGTGGGGGTCTTCAAGTATTTAAGGTCGCCGGGTGGTGGGGTCTGAGGGCTCTGCTGTTTACCGCCCCCTAAGGCATCACGCTCAGTGCCTTGTGCACTCTGTATCTCCAGTCTGGGCGTTCCGCATATCCCCACACCCCGCCTGGGGCCAGACTCTCCACATCCGCTCTGCCCTTGGGTGGGAGAGGACCTCTCTGTGACTTCGGATTGCCCCCAGAAGAGCCCTCTCGGCTCGGCCTGTGAGTGAACGATTTTTCATCAAGCCATGGGGGCTGGTTCTGGCAAGACTGCCTGCTTTGTCACACTGACAGCCCGTCGGGTCCTCCGGTCCACACCGGATCTCAGAGCGGTGTTGGAAATGTATTTGGGTAACAGGTGTGGGAAAGGGTTTTGTTTTTTTTTTTTATAGGTGCCGGTTGTTGAAATCCTCACTCGAGGATAACGATTGTACCTATCCCATTTATCACTGGGCATTGCGGGTCAGGTAGTGCTGAGCTTGACCACACTTCACTCAGGCACCTCTGACCCCTCTCCTCTAGGCCTCCGTCTTGGCTTCCCCCGCCATCCCGTCTTCAGCCTGCCCAGCCCACTTAGCAAAGAATCCTGCTAAGTCCTCCCCACCCCCTAGTCCCTGATCAGGCCCCTGCTCCCCCTTGCTGATGTCTGAGCTCTTTGCCTGCCTTTAGCAAGAAATCCCCCTGCTCTTGACGTCTCCCCTTGACGCTTTTCCTCCACTGACCCCTCCCTCTACTGTTGGTCCTTAGCTGTCTCAGCTGGGTTCAGGGTGCAGCCGGTTCTCTCCCCTGCTGCATAGACAGGACCTCTCTTGCAGGAGCCTTGAAGGAAGTTTTCCTTCCCATTTTCACAAGTGCCCGGATGGTTTTTCTTCAGCAATGCAGTGGATAACACTGTCTTGTTTTGTACGCCAACTCTGTGCGTTTGGGACTTCACTGTCCCCCTTCCCAGGCGGGCAGACGGAGACGCAGAGCGGTGCGGTCCATGAGGAGCGGGGATTCCAGCCCGGTCTCCGATGGCAGAGCTCGGGCTCTTAGCCGTGAAGCCCCATCGCGGCCGAGTGTCCTGTCGGGCCCGGCTGCCCCTGTGCGCTTCCACGGGAGCCCGCTGTCTGGGCAGACGTGGCCTCGGTGTCCCGAGTTAGAGACCTGAATCTGTTTCGAGAGGTTTTGTTTGCCCAGAGTTAAGCGCTCCGTCAGTGGCGGGAGGGAAGCTAAATATTTGTGCAGCTGCGAAAGCCTGAGGCACTTCGTGGACTTCCTCCTTCAGGCCTCACAGACGCCCTGGGAGGGTTGTGCTGGTATTTCCTGGGAGATAAGCCGTGCGACAGAGAAGCCCGGAGAAGTGATTTCCTCGCCCTGTAACACTGTTTCTCTGGAGAAAAAAAAATAGTCGCTTCTACACAATTGACTTCCAGGATTGTTCTTAACGGAACCCCTTCAAGCCCATTTTTGGGAGAAAGTAGAGTTTATTCTCCAGGAGCAGAGTTGACAGGATTCCCATCGCGGCTTTGCAGGACACGCAGAGGACGTGTCTGGCCGCCCACTGCTGCCCGGTTAGGAAGGAGGACGGGGATGGGAGCTGGGGAGCGTGGGGCTGCGGAGGGGGACCCAGGGGGGCCCAGCAGGACTGCCCGCGGGGCCTCGAGCACACCTCCGACTGTAGGGCTTGCTGCTGGCTCGGCCCGAGCCGGCTTCTCCCAGGGAGTGCCCTCCAGGGGCCGGGTGCGCGGGGACAGCTCGGGGTGCGCCCTCACGTGCTGCACTGTCCTTGCAGACCCGGATCCTGGAGCTGGAGGGCAGGGTCCGCAGGGCGGCGGCCGAGAGAGGCGCGGTGGAGCTGAAGAAGAACGAGTTCCAGGGAGAGCTGGAAAAGCAGCGGGAGCAGCTCGACCGCATCCAGTCCAGCCATGACTCGCAGCTGGAGAGCGTCAACAAGATCTACCAGGACGAGAAGGCAAGACCTGCTCTGTTCCCTCCGCCCCCTTTAATTCTGTTCCAGATGCCGGTTGAGACGGCGCTGAATTCTTCTGGATGGAGGATGAGTGGCCGTGAGGGTGTTTATGGGATGAGGTGGAAGGGGCCTCCTGATCAAGTGGCCACGTAGTACCCATCCACTGCCCGGTATGCGGCGTCCCTGTCTTACTTGTGCCCGCACGTTTGTACCTCCTCATCCCCTTCCCCGCTTCTACCCATCCCCCAGCCCTTCCGCTCGGGGACCACCGGATTCTCTCCATCTGCGAGCCGTTTTGTTTTGGTTTTAGATTCCACATGTATGTGAAATCATATGGCGTATTTGCCTACCTCGGATTTATTTTACTTAGTGTAATACCCTCCAAGTCCATCTGTGTTGTCCCAGATGGCAAGATTTTGTTCTTTTTTATGACTAATATTCCTGTGTGTGTGTGTGTGTACGTACGCACCCCCCATCTTCATCCATCCCGCGGTGGATGGACACTGGGCTGCTTCCCTATCTTGGCTGTTGTGAGCAATGCCGCGGTGCACATGGGGCACATAGACCTATTCAAATTAGTGTTGCTGTTCAGGTAAATACGCAGAAGTAGAATCGCTGGATCAAACAGTAGTTCTTTTACTGCTTTTCACAGCGGCTGCCCCAACGTCCGTTCCCACCGGCAGTGCGTGAGGGCTCCCTTCCGTCCACATCCTCGGCAATGCCTGTTCGATCTTGTCTCTTTGATCTTAGCCATTCTGACACGTGGAAGGTGGTATCTCACATGATTTCATTTGCCGTATTCACACATGTGTATTTCCTCTCTGAAAATTGTTCCAATCTTAATGTTATAGCAAAGCGCTTTCTAATTTTTCTTCACTTTATGGGTGGCACTGTGTATACTCCTTAAATCCTCGTAACTAGGCGGTGCTCACGGTGTGTACACAGATAGAACCTCTTCAAGCCCGTTTCTGGGAAGAAAGTAGAATTTATTCTCCAGGAGCCAGAGTTGACAGGATTTCCATTGGGGCTTTGCAGGACTTGCAGAGGATGTGTCTGGCCGCCGGCCATTGCCTGGCTAGGAAGGAGGAAAAGGATGGGAACTGGGGAGTGTGGGGCTGCAGAGGGGGACCCCGGAGGGAGGGCCCAACAGCACTGCCCTCGGGGCCTGGGCTGAGATGCGCTCCCGTGCTGGGCCGGATGGCGGGGGGGGCGGGGGGGGGCGGCCTCAGGGCCCAGCTGTGGTCTAGAACCAGTGTCCCATCTGCAGGGAGGGAGGGAAAGCAAGGAGGGTGTTTGCAGTGACTCTCCGCCTGCCTCCGCACCCCTGTGCATACGCATGTCCGTGCCTGAAAGTTCTGTTCTCTTCCCGAGGAAGGGTTGTCTTTTACTCTGAGCCTCTGGTTTTTTCTCCCTATGTTTTTACTTTTAAATCTGTCCTTTTTGAAATGGTGGCGATAGAAGATAGTATGGGTTTGTGGCTGTGAGTGGTGTTGGCTTGTTGCTCTTAAGTATTTGTTTTCTTAACTCCCATCAGTCTACCAGATGCTTCCGAAATTGCACTGCACTATGAAATCCCAAATTCTGGGAGGGATAATCTCTTTGTTCATTCTCCTCCAGGCTTCCGGAGATTTCTGTGTGTTGCGTGAAAGTGTGGGTACACATTTTGGGTGGGGAGAAGGAAAAGAGGTTGCAGGTGAATTTCAGCTCATGGGCATTCTGCTATGGTGTGGATTTGCACTAGTTTGGCTCCAGACACCTGTGAAATGCACTGCAGACAACGGGGCTTCCCGTACAGGGTGGGCAGACTCCTCAGAGAACATGCTGTGCACAGAACTGTTTGTTCTAGAGAATTCCTAGTCATGCAGTCTGTGAAGCATCATCCCACAGGTGTGTCCTTGAGTTAGAGATGCTGGTTCATTTGAGGATAATCTCACGTGGAGATAAGAGCACAAACTTGGAATTCTTTGAACTATGATTGAGTAGCTGTTTGCTGAACAGCTCTCCCTATATAGGAAGAAATGAGAGGGAATGTCTTCCAGCCAGAAACGAGGGGACTGTTTCACCTTGGTTCTTAATGCTTCAGCTTTATAGCTTCTTTTTAAAAAGGGGGCTTAGCTCTCCTGCTGCATCCACTCAAGAACTGTTTGGGGATCTAGGGGGTCCTCTTGTAGTTGCAATAAACAACTTAGCTATTGAAGATTGAGGAGTCCCAGTAAAGGGTGAAATACGCATTTGAAAGCAGGACAGACAGCCACTGGGGAGGAATGAGTGTCCCTTCTCATTTGAAGTTTTTAATCTTTAGAATATGTGATAGAAAGTTCTTCTAGGTTGGGGGGGGCGGCTAGTTTTTGGCTCCAGGAGGATTTTAGCTGTGCTTGCTATAGTGGTAAAAGGCATGGGGTGTCCGGGTCAGGCAGACCTGGCTTCTGATCCTGTTTTCCTCAGCTCCATGATTTTAGGCAAGCCACTTAAATTCTCTGGGTCTGTTTTCTCAGCTCTCTAGTGAGAATAACAACAGAATCCCCCTTACAGTGTAGCTTGTGAGGATTCAGTGAGATGATATTTATGGAGGGCTTGGCACAATGCTTAACATGGACTAGAAGCTCAAAAACTGGTAGCTGGTGTCATTACAACTAGTCCTAGTAATCGTAGTAACAGCAAAGGCCTAGAAGTAAACCACAGCATCGGTAGTGATAATACTTTTTTTTTTGGTATAGACTTTTTTTTTTTTAATTCCAAATTGAAAGCATGAAACAAAATTGCCCTACCTTTAGGAAAGGATTAAGAAGATGCTGGGGTGGCCATCAGAACAAAGACTGAACAGTGCTGCTGAGCCACAGGAAGAGTGACAGTGACAGCCTCCACAGCAGTGAGGAGAGCTCCCGCCTGCAAACCTCTGTTCAACCTGACACCAAGCTAAGCGTTCCGTGGGGATTGTTTCCTGCGTTTGTCTCAACAGCCTCATGAGACTGGTGCTTCAGCTCAGAGTTCGTAGCCATCACCCAGGATGAGGCCTAGACCCCCGACAGCCCTGCACAAGAGGGCCTCCCTCTGCTCTGTGCAGACACAGGGCCACGGTGTTGCGGGGGGGTGGTTCTCCAGAACCTTCCATTCCTAAAGAACACAAGGGGTGTGAGTGAGGCCGCAGGAAACCAGGCTGGCCAGAGCCCATATTTGTTGAAGCTAGGTGATGGGATCCTATATTTATCTCCATGACTCAAAAGGGCATGGTATTCCAGCTAGCTCTCTTTTGGCCCCAATTCCAAATTCTCAGGCAGTAAACACCTGATTCTTTATGGCCAGGCAGTTCCCAGAGAAGTAGGGCTGGCCTGTCACACCAGGACGTTCTCTCTCTCTCTCTCTCTCTTTTTTTTTTTTCTTCCCTTAGAAGGTTAGCACTTGTGGTTTGAATTGGAATGAGGCTCTTTTTCAGAATGTTAAAGAATCCTCTGGTGATCTAATAGAGCCTCTCAGCTGTGGGAGGACTTGGGGGTGCCGGCATCTGTGGGTGGGGGTGATTTGCAAATGTTTCGTGCCCTAGAGATTTCTGACCTCCTGGACCTCCCCCGCCCCCCGCCCTGGGTGGGCACTGTTGTTCTGGAGGGTATTGTAGCCATCAGATATTGGCGTGGATAGAAGCTTGAAGGCCAAGCCCACCGGGGATGATGTGGTCATGAAATGAATGCTTCGGGTGAGCACTGTGAAATAGAATTCCCTGGGATGAGGGGAATTTGCTGTTTGAGCTCTGCTGTACAATATCCCCTGGCTGCGTATGGCTGTTGAACACCGGAAATATGACTGGTGGGTCCGAGGAACTGAATTGTGAGTTTTATTTAGTCTTAACTACACTTAAGTGGCCAAATACCGAACAGCACGGGTTTGATTGATAGAGGCGGAACTCTGGTAGAAAGGCTGAGTGCCCTGTTCTGCGGGAGAGCAGGTGGGCCACGGCTGGGTCTCCTTTGCTTCTCGGCTGTCTTTTCCCTTTTGCTGTTTGGTCCAGAATCGGACCGTGGACGATGAGGTCACCTTGTGATCAGGCAGCTGTCCTCCCTGTTGCTCGGTAGGGGTCCGTGGCACGGAATTATCAGTTCAGCTTATCAAGTTGGCATTTATGAACTTAGTCGTTATGGAAGTTGTTTTAGAGAAATCAGGCCTTGCCGGGCAGCACATCACAATCGCCTGGGAATTTATGCAAACAGATACAGATTTAAAAAATACACTGGATCAGACTCTGTAGGTGTTGGGCCTTGGAGAATATTGAATTTTTCCAAAAAGATGATACACATACACATGCGGGTGCAAGATTTTCTCTAAGGGCTCACTAAGATCCTTGTGGTGCATGCGGCTCATCCAGAGACTGATGAGATACTGAGTGTTTTTGCAGTATTGCACTTTTAAAAATAAAATTGCCATATCAGGGTTTTCATTTTCATTTTTTTGACCCTTTCTCAATGATTTTAAAGTGGAGGGCATTATGATTAAGAGATATAATTCTTCAAAAATAATCTGGTACGGTTACAAAGTAATTGATGTGATACTCTTTTTTCTATTTCCTACATCTTTACCCACGTTTACTGGAATCCCTGACAATTTTTAGATGTGCCAAGTTGCAAACTTCCCGCTCACTCCTTTTTTTTTTTTTTCCGTAAGATTTCCAACTCCCCCAGACTTGGGATATGGGTGTGTCTGTAGGTCCTCAGTTCTGAGACCAGCCTCTCAGGCGCCCCTACAGATGTCACCTGGAATGGGTGGGCAAGTGTAGAAACATCAAGTGAGCTCTCGACAGCCTCGCTGTGGTGCTGGAATGAGCCCTAGAGCAGTTTTAGTAGAAAGAGCAGGGCATGTAGAGAGGTCAGAGGAATAATAAGCTAATACCTGTGTGCCCCTCCCCCAGAAATTATTTAAAACAAAAACCATTATCAAGGTGAGGTCCTCTGTATTCTCCTCTGTCCTTTCCTTCTTTCCCTCATGCCCAAAGATCGCCACTATGATGAATTTTTTTAAATTGTAATTCCAGTATAGTTAACACAGTGTTATGTTAGTTTCAGGTATACAATACAGTGATTCAGCACCTCCACACAACACGCGGTGCTCATCATGACAGGTGCCCTCCTTAGTCCCCATCGCCTGTTTCACCCCCATCATGAATTTTAGTGGTTATAGTTTATATTTCTCAACTTCCACAGATGTCCATTGGCCAGAGCATTGACCAATCAGATTCGGTCTTGATAATATGAACCAAATCCCACTGATTTTTTTTTTTAATCTGAACCAAAGCCTCTGATTTTTTTTTTATCAGAAACACTTCAGATGAGACTTCAGCTGATTCTTGAAGATAAACCTGTCATTTTCAGTTCCCTTAAAAAAAAATAGAGACTGTGAGAGAGAATGAGAACACGAGCAGGGGGAGAGGCAGAGGGAGAGGCAGAGGGAGAGTTCGAGAAGCGGACTCCCTGCTGAGGACCCTGGGATCATGACCTGAGCTGAAGGCAGACGCTTAATGGACTGAGCCACCCAGACGCCCTTTCATTTCCCTTTTCTGCCTCCCTGTGTGTTGCAAAAAGAGGTGTAGTGACGATGATTTACAGGAATGCGAGTCTGCAGGTTCATGCGTACTTCTAGAACTTCTAGTACTCGGTGGGAGCACTGGTGTGGTCTCTTTCTGAGCTTTAGATGATATTCAGTTTTCTGAAGCAAATACAAGTGATTGTGTATGGCAGCCTTAAGTAACTTTCAAAAATGTTGCCTTATACATTATCGAAATACTGTTGTTAGTTTTGAAAATACAAAAAAGATTAAAATCCCCTGTAACTCCATCACTCTGAGATTAACCACTGAGAACCCCTCATGCCTTTTTTAAAACCTACAGATTACACCTAGGCTTTTATAAATGATTGTTATACTCAAGCTTTTATAAATGTATGTCTGTTATGAAGATGGTAGAACATGAGGGAGCTTCTTTAAATGAGCAACACTTTTGAACACATCTAGTATTTGCACATCATTTAAAAGCCCAGACATTCTCAGCTTAGGGGCATGGAGGTGACCACTTCCAGAAAGAATATTCTTCATAAATGTTTGCTGAAGGGAGCTTTTGTAGACCACCTTGATCCGTAACAGGCACAGGTGACTGTGTTTTGAATCTGAAGATACACACGTCGTTCAGGTGAACAGGATTATATAGACGTGGGTTCTGCTTCTCTATTGTTGTATCACAAATTACCCCAAAACATAGGGGTTTAAAACCATGATGGCATTTATTTTGCTCACACACATCTGCAGTTGGGACGGCTCAGGGGAAACTTGTCTCTGTTCCACGTTTCACTGTCTGGGTGCCCGGAGGCTCAGAATCGCCTGAAGCTTCCCTCACTCGTGTGTCTGGTGTCCTTGACCCGAGATCTCGGTGGGGTCAAGGCCACAACACTTCTGTGTGGCTTTCACGGGGCTGCTAGGCCTCTTGAAGCTTGGAGGCTGGGTTCCTAGGGCGCCGTCCTGACAGGGAGGGAAGGAGAGAGCCTGCAGGACGCTGTCCCCTCTTGTATTCCCAGGGCTACCATGTAACAAAGTACCACAAACCGGGTGGCTTAAAACAACAAAAGTGTATTCTTTCCAGGTTCTGGAGGCTGAAGTTCAAAATCAAGGTGTCAGCAGGGCTGTGCTCCCTTGAAGGCTCTAGGGAGGCTCCTTCCTTAACTGATTCTGGCCCCCGGTGCCTGCCTGTGGCCTTTGATCCACAGGTGTGTCCCTTCAGCCTCTGCTCCTGCCCTCACCTGGCCGTCTGCTCCAGTGTCTCTGGACCTTCTCCTCTTCTGAGTCCTGCTGACTCTAGCCCACACTCAGGACTTCATTTTACCTTGATTATATCTGTAGAGACCCTTTCTCTAAATAGGGTGATTCTTAGGTTCTGGGTAGACATGAGTTTTGGGGGTACACGGTCCATCCCACAAGGCCTTTTACTGACTGCTTCAGGAATCCGCAGGGGCGCTTCTTCGGCATTCATGGGAGCGGGTCACTAAGGCCAGCCCAAATTGAAAAGGGCGGGAATTAGGCTCCACCTGTGGGAGCAGTGTCCGAGGCCTTGGAGTCACATTCTCAAGCCACCACATTTGTGGTGAAATCCTTTTTTTTTTTTTTTTTTTTAAGATTTATTTATTTGTGAGAGAGCACACGAGCGCAAGAACAGGGGGAGGGACAGAAGCAGAGGGAGAAGCAGACCCCACTGAGCAGGGAGCCTGACACGGAGCTCAATCCCAGGACCCCGGGATCATGACCTGAGCCAAAAGCAGATGCTTAACCGACTGAGCCACCCAGGTGCCTCCACCCCCTTTTTTTACAGGTAAATACGTGTTTACATATCAAACAAGTTTTTAAAGGGCCTAAGTAAAAACAGATCCTCAGGGGTGCCTGGGTGACTCAATCGGTTAAGCATCTGCCTTTGGCTCAGGTCATGATTCCAGGATCCTGGGATCAGTCGGGCTCCCTGTTCAGTGAGGGGCCTGCTTCTCCCTCTGCCCCTCCCTCCTGTGTGCGCACTTTCTCTCTCTCTCTTTTCTCTCTCTCTGTCATGCTCTCTCTCAAATCTTTAAAAAAAAAATCCTTAGATTTTAGTTTTTGCCAAAAGCTAATGGAGATTGACTTGTAAAGGTCTGCTTCTTTCCTAAAGTTGGCACAGGGTGCTTTAATTCAGTCTTTTTATTTTGTTGTCAGAAGGCTGATTATTATTTTTGGGTCTGAAGACTTACCAAGATCTCCGATGCCCCCTGAGCCCCCCACTAGTTGCTGCCCCAGAGCCATGAGGCGGCCCTAAAGGCCTGTGAGGGGCAGGTTCCTCTTCATCTCTGAAATGCTTGGAGGAGGAGCCTGAGAGCCCCCAGGACTGAACGGCCCTTCAGCCAGGGAAGGCCGAGCTTCCTGCTATGGTGTTCGCCTTTTTGCTCTCCAGAGTTAGTCCAAAATAGTTCCTTTTCCTCATCTGTGTCTGTGATCTTCCTGGCCCGTTTCTTGCAGCCATTTTTCCACCTTTGCACTTACGTGTTAAATACGTAAATTAACGCTGCACTAGTGCGAAGAATCACATCTGAGTAGCATTTCATTTATGATGGAAATACGGCTCCTGTATCATTCTGGGAGGGAAGCAGCTGACCTGGAAAAAAGCCGGAGCGCCAGGCTGCAGAGCAGGAGGGGATGGTGGCCACGCGTTAACGGTTTGGTGTCCAGAAAGAGGAAAGCTTGTATAGGCGGAGGGAGGAGTGGCCTGCAGCACCTTTGTCACGCACCTGTGTGACCCGTGCCTCAGTCCCGGGCAGACCTTTGCATCCGCGAGGGGCGCGTGTGGTCTGAGAACCCCCTGCTGCCCGGGCTTTGCTGCTGTAAGGGATCGGTCAGCAGGCCTTTCCCTCTGTTGGGCAGTACGGGTGGCCAGCCAGCCTGCTTTGGCTCGTGGGTTCCTGGGCCGGGTTTGGACTTGGGGCGGGGACCGCTCCCCGCGACTGTAGCTGCATTTAGTTCCGAGAGTGACTTTCTAAAGAGGAAGTGGTAACGTTAAGAAGTCCGGTCATTTGTCTTACCCGAGTGTTTCCTGAGAGCTTTCCCACCCTCCGGTAAGTGCCTGGCTGGCAGGCTGGCGGGGTGAGCTCTGAGCCCGAGGTGCAGACACAGTGGGGTGGCTGGCCTGCCAAGGGGCCCGCGGGGCTGCTGGGCCCTTCTGTCCCCCTGTATGAATTCTACCGCATTCGGAGTGTCCTGGCTGCTTCTCTCTGGGGCGGCTTCTCTTGCTGAGAGGGTGGTAATTTTCTTCTGGGGAGGCGGTTTTCTCAGGGGGGACCAGAGCAGACTTGTGTGGATAGAAACAGTTTCTCTGATTTTTATCATCTTTGATTGCCGTGATTGATTGAAGACCAAAAGGTTCTAGAAGAGCTTTTCTGTTTTTAATCCACACTGATTTTCCGTATCTTACTTCTGTGCGTTCGCTATTTACTCTGCAGGGTGCTGGGCTGTGCCCGGTGTCCGAGCTGTGCCTGTTGAGTGGCGGACAAAGACGAATCAATGGGTCTGTCAGGGCCACTTGCAGGCAGACACACCATTGCAGCTCTTTGAAGCAGAGAGGGCTTAGGGCAGGGAAGCCGGTGCCCACAGAGAGGTGGGAAGGGTCTGGAAGAGCATCCCATCCAGGGGCGGCTCCCAGATGGCTGGACCAGGAGGCTGCCACTGCAGCCTTAGCCCAGAGCCAGGGGCACCCTGCTTCTGGCTCCGTTCTGTACCTCCAACTGCCTGACTGCTCCACCTCTCAGGCTCCCAGGAATGCGTCTGATTGGAATCTAAATCCCATAGGGAAGGAGTCTGGAGAATTGTCGGGCAGCGGGAGGAGGTGGCCACCGGCCAGTGGCAGGTGGGCTGCGCAGTGGCAGACGGGAACGCACGGGAGGGGCGTCCGCCCAAAATCTGTGTCCCTGGGAACAAGGGGGTCTGTTCAGATTGCAGATTCTCTGGTTTACTGACGAGATGTGGCCTTCAGACAGCTTTGTGATTAAAGGCAAGTCATTTACCGCCCATGCAAAGGAGTGTGTGTTAGGAGAAACGCAGACTCCCTTTCCGGCACTGTCCCCACACTGCAGCGGCTGGCCTCCGTCTCCACCCCACCCCCACCCCCACGGGATGGGGCCTCGGGTTAATTCCTACCTTTTCATTTATTTTCCCTGTGGCTGGACCAGTGGGAGTCCGGGATTATTCATGTTTAAGAACAATAAGTGGGCTCTGTAACCCGATGCCCTTGAGTTCTGTTTTCTCTTTAGTCCCTGAGTATCTGTGGACCCCCTGTTTGCAGAACGTCAGAATTTGCAGAGCTGTGGCCTTTCCCACAGGTGAGGGTGGGGGAAATTGTTCAGATCCCCATCTGGAAACAGAAGAACTAAGGCCCACAGAAGGGGTTCAGCCCAGGGCTTCTGCTCCCGCCCCCCAAGCGAGGTCGGCATCAGCACTGGCGGCCCCTCGTGCCAGCCCCGCAGGGAGAGTGGGGCAGTTCCTCGGTTGGTTAGATTTAGGACAAGGGGAATGTTCCTCATCGCTGGTGCTGTCTCTGCTGCCATGAGGGCTTTTCTTCCTCTGAACACAGAGAAGATGTCCAGCTCCCCTCTCACCCCCCCAACCCCGGTCCAGGTCCAGCCAAGCCCATGTCATGTGCTCTTCTGTCGGAGCAACACTTCACAGCTGCGCTGTCTTTCCTGGGAAGCTGGAAAGTGTCGGGAAGGGAGACCGGGAAGAGCTGAGGGGTGGGGTAGTGCGAAGAGTGGGAGGTAAATGTGAGCTGCTCAGGGGAAGGGACCTAAGGTCTCTGGCAGCCAGCAGTTGGTGACAGAAAGATCTAGGGTTTGTGGACGGAGAAGGAGGTCCCTCGTTCTGCCTTAGTCAGCTGCTGGAGAAGCATCAAGGAACCTTCTGGAGTTCCCACTGCGTGTCCTGTTCAGGTCCTCCTGGGAGTTCTCTTTGACCCAGATTATTGAAGGCACGTGGATGGGTGTGATCCAAGAGGCAGTGTGGCAGGTGCTCCAAGGCAGGGGCCGTCTCCTCAGTTTGCCCCTCCCCTCCCCCCTGCCTTCCCCCCCTTCTCCCCCCTCTCCCTCCCCCCCTCCCTCCCTCCCCTCCTCCCTCCCCTCCCCATCTCCCTCCCCTCACCCCTTCCACGTCCCCCCTCCCTCTTCCATCCCCCCCTTCCCTCCTTCTCTCCTTCCCTCTCTCCAGCCTTGTGCCCCTTCCCAGGGGTGGGTGTGGACCATTCTGGGTCCAGAGCTCCCGCCCCTTGGGCCTCATGCTCATCCCCAGGATGGAAAGCACCCCACGGACCTTGCCCCGCAGAGCTGTGGGCACTGTGATCTGCCCCCAGGAATCCCGGCCTCAGCCCTGGGCCCCTCCAGCCATTCGCAGGTGGGGCTTTCCCAGCCGGCTGGGGCCCGGCATGTTGTTCCTTCTCCCGGGCAGCCGGGACCTTCTGGCAGGAGCCGTTCTGGGCATGTAGGGCAGCTATGCCCCGTGCGTAACTGGGTGTTTTCCTGAGTGGGGTTCTTTTTCCTCAGCTTCACACAGAGTTTGGCTTAATCCCCCACGACCTTCTCTCACAGCTCTGGCTTGAACCCATCGTGCTGTGGCCACGGCCCAGACCCACCTTCCTGCCCCCGCCGTGAGCCCGTTTGCCCGGTGCCTTGGCCCCCCTCTGACCCCACTCCTGCCCTCCCCACATCCTCACACAGTCCTTCACTGACCCACCGACCTGCTCTTTGTGGGGTTTTGCTCTCGTTTTTATTGTGGTAAAATGTGCATAATATAAAATGAGCATTTTAAGCATGTTGAAATGCACGAATCACACTCACGTTGCTATGTACCTGTCACACCGGCCGCCTCCAGGGCTTTCCCATCTCCTCCAGGGAAGCTCTGTCCCCATTAAACACGAACAGCCCATGCCCTCACCCCCAAGGCCTGGCAACCACGGTTTTTCCTCCTGTCTCTGAATCAGACTACCCTGCATTTCTCACGTAAGTGGGATCGTGCAATGTTTGTCCTTTTGTTCGGCTTTATTTCACGCAGTAGAATGTCTTCCATACATTAGTGTTCTTTGTTTTTTTTTAAGATTTTATTTATGTGAGAGAGAGCGAGCGAGCATGCATGTGCACAAGGGGAGGGAGGGTCAGAGGGAGAGGGAGAAGCAGACTAGGGGCTCGATCCCAGGACCCCAGGATCATGACCTGAGCGGAAGGCAGACGCCTAACCGACTGAGCCACCCAGGCGCCCCACACGCTGGTGTCCTTGCGTTGATACTCTCTGTCTCTGTCTGTCCGGCTCCTCCCCATGCGCGTACAGACACTCACTCCTGTGCCCCTGCCATTTGCTGGACCTAGAATCACCCAGGCTGCGAGTTCCTGTACTTTCTGGTGTCCTGGGTCTCTCACCCCCCAGAGTGGGTCTGGCACTTAGCACTTAGGCCCAGCCTCTCTGAGGACCTTCTCTGGGGGTTGGGACTCAGCCCCCCTCTGCTGTGGCCAGAGCCTGGGGGGACTTGTTGTCGTCTGTCCCCACACACCCCTCCCTTTGCCTTCTGTAGAGGGCCTGTCTGGCAAGCGGGGGTCAGCTGTGTGGATGGCCCACCTTTGTGCCTCCAGGCTGAGGCTCGTGCTGGACACCCGATGCCCATGCTGGGCAGGTTTGCTGAGTTCTGGAATTCTTCCTGTGGCTCCTTGGCCGGAGGACAGGCATACATCTCAGTGGCCTGCCTCTCCCAGTCTTTGGCCCACCAGGGCTGTCGGTGTAAAGAGTTTGGGGTGGCAGGGCTTATTTTGGTGGTGTGAGTGGTGATGGTGTGAGTGTGTAATCTTAGCGGGACACCATAAATAGTTAATTGGCACTTCTTTGCCATCGGGCTTGCTCTCTGCCCTCCCTTCCCATTCCTCAAGGTCTGTGCTGTCCCTATGGGCAAGTGGCTGGTGAGCACTGAAAATATCACATTTGAGATATGCTGTAAAAGTGTAAAAATATGCTAGATTTCAAAGGTTTGGTATGGAAAAAAGAAATTGCATTAATACTGTTCTATGTTGATGACATCCTGAAATGATAATTTGGTTATGCCAGATTAAATTCAGTATTTAATTTCACCTGTTTGTTTATTGGGACAGAGTTCACATAAGCTCAGCATTACCATGTTAATAATTTTACAGTGTATCATTCAGCAGCCTACAGTATGCTCATGATGTGGTGCAGCTTTCAGCGCCATCTCATTTCAGAACATTTTCATCACTCCCTAGAGAAATCCCGCACCCATGAAGCAGGCGCTCCCCACTTCCGCTTTCTCCCGCCCCTGGCTCCCACTAATTTACCTTCTGTCTCTCCAGATTTGCCTGCTCTGGGCATTTCCTATCTGCAAAATCCTACATTTTGTGGCCTTTGTGCCTGGCTTCTTGCACTCAGCATAGTGTTTTCAGGGCTCAGGGCATGTGTCAGGACCTCGTTCCTCTTTATGGCTGCGCCATGTTTATCCATTCTTCACTCGATGGACATTTGAGCTGTTCCCACCTTTTGGCAGTTATGAATAATTCTGCTGCGAACATCTGGGGACAGGTGTCGGACGAACATATATTTGTGATTCTCTTGGGTATAAACCCAGGAAGAGGAGTACTGGGTCATGAGACAACTGTTTAACTTTTGGGGAAACTGCTGAGTCGCTTTCCACAGTGAGTGAGCGCCATTTCCCGTTCTCCTCAGCTGCGTCTCAGGGTTCCAGTTTCTCTGCACTTTCTCCACATCCTTGTCCATACTTATTTTCCTTTTTGCTTTTTATTTATTAATTTTTAACTTGCAGCTCCATCCTCATGTGTGAGACGGTGTCTTCTCGTTTGGATTTGTGTTTCTGGGGAATGTGGGCATTTCTCTGGGGCTTATTGGCCATTTGTGTATCATCTTTGGGGGAATGTCTGTGCCAGTCCTTTACCCAGTCTGTTTCTCTTCACTTTAATGTGACTACTAGAAATGGTGAGCCTTCCATACAGGGCAGACATTTCGTTTCTCTTGGCTAGCGCTGCTCTGGGAGGTTTCCGAAATTGGTGAGGGGGACGGGGAAGACGAAGGAATATTTCATATTCTTCCTTCATTCTCCGTGTCCTTCACAGGTCACCAAGATTGCTTTCCATTTTGAGGTCCTCTCCCCAAGGCACTAACAGGAGGGTAATTTCATAGGGCTTCTCCAGGCACCGTGGGGTCAAGGGTTAGATAGTCTGAGGGGCCTGTGAATCCGGCTTAAGTGAAAGGGGCCTCTGGCCTTCAAAGCAGATTATTTCAATGAGCAAAACAGAGCAGTGGAGGGGGCCTTTTCTCCTTTATCACGTGATCTGCGTCCCCCTTGCAGTGAGCTTTCCAAAAGTTAGGATCTTAAAACGTAAGTCATTTACATTTTATGGAGCTTTTAGAGTGGTAGAATTTATTGTCAAATTACTGCTTTGAAAATTTACTTAAACGTCGAGCTTTTTTTTTCTTGGAATCTAACGCGGAAATAGCTTGATCGAGTATACTCGTTTCTCAGAACAGTTTTAATACGCTTGTGCGTGGGTGGTTCATCCTGCAGTCTTCTGAGTTCAGTTTCCGGTTACATTCTAGCGGCATTAGTGATGGCGAGCGTCCCCGGGGACGGTCCACACACCCTGGGAGGTGCAGCTTCGCCCAGAGTCACTCTGACTAAAATGTGAAAAATTAGCTCAACAGATGACTGGATAAAGAGAATGTGGCAGCTACATAAGGGTTGTTTAGAATATAAAATTCATTTAAAAATAGTATGATTTAATGCAGATTTTTTTCTTGAATCTCCGAAAAGCTAGAAGCATTTGCATTGTTCCCTGAAAATGATTTAACAAGATTTTCAATAAATATAAAACTGCATATGAAAGATCTTGATGGCGTTTTATGACCCTTTTCTCATTTACTTCAGTGCCGACTGTAGTTTTCCATGCACAGGTAAGCAGGTGGGGGAAGATAACTAAAATATTTTTTCTTTAGAAAATTAGAGTCACGTGGGAGACATTTCCTCAGATAGTTAACAGACTCCAGTGTGGGGTTTTAGGAGTGGGGCCAAGGGGAATGATGGAGAATGTCCTGGGGGAGCCTGTGTGGCTCAGTTGGTGAAGCCTCCAGCTCCTGGTTATGGCTCAGGTCACAATCTGAGGCTCATGAGATCGAGCCCCGTGTTGGGCTCCATGCTGGACGTGGAGCCTGCTTGAGTTTCTCTCTCCCTGTGCCCCCTCCCCTCATTCCCCTGCCCCTGCTCATGTGCGCTTTCTCTTTAAATACATATATATATAGGGGTGCCTGGGTGGCTCAGTTGGTTAAGCGACTGCCTTCGGCTCAGGTCATGATCCTGGAGTCTTGGGATCGAGTCCTGCATCAGGCTCCCTGCTCAGCGGGAAGCCTGCTTCTCCCTCTGACCCTCTTCCCTCTTGTGCTCTCTCTCATTCTCTCTCTCTCAAACAAATAAACAAAAATCTTTAAAAAAAAAATACATACATACATATATATATGTACGTATGAATATGTATGTATGTATATACAAATGGAATCAGACAGTATTTGTCCTTCCGTGACTGGCTTATGTGGCATTGCACAGTGTGCTCAAGGTTGATCCATGTTGTAACGGTGTATGGCAGACTTTTTTTTTTTTTTTAAGGCTGCATGATATTCCGTTGAATGTAGCTGCCACATTCTCTTTATCCAGTCATCTGTTGCGGATGGGTTGCTTCTAGCTCTTGGCTGTTGTAAGTAGTGCTGCTATGAACCCACAGGGGTGAACATCTCTTCAGGGTTCTGCTTTGAGTTCTTTTGGCTCTAGACTTAGAAGTGGGACCGTGGGATCCTGTGGTCTTTTGTGTCTGTGTTGAGCTTGTGCAAGTCTCTTCTGAGTGCAGCAGGCCTTCCCTGCGCTGTGCCCATCTGACTCCCTGCTACGTGCGCCACTGAGGGGTCTCCGCTCTCCCCTGCCCATTAGGGTATCTGCAGACACTCCTCTTGATAATCTTTCCCTGAGATACCATCGCTGTGACTTCCTTCCTTTTTTTTTTTTTTTTTTAATTCATTTGAGACACAGAGATAGCATGAGCAGGGAGAAAGGCAGAGGGAGAGGGAGAAGCAGGCTCCCTGCTGAGCCAGGAGCCCGATGTGGGGCTCAATCCCAGGACCCTGGGATCATGACCTGAGCCAAAGGCAGACGCTTAGCCATCTCAGCCACCCAGGTGCCCCACTTCCCTCTTTTGTACCAGGAAATGTTCCGAGTCCTCAGATCTCCCAAAATAAACATGGTTTGTTTGGCCACATTTCATTTCTGGGTGCACCCCTGTACTCCAGAAAGCTCTGTCCAAGCCACAGAAAAAGTAAGGGCTGGACAGAGGTCTAGGGGGAAGCCAGAGGCGCAGACGTAGGAGACGGTGCAGTTGTCATTGTCCCCCGTTAGGCAGGACCCAGGCAGAAACGTGTCCCCAAGTTGTGGGCCGCGTGTCCTGGGTGTGGTATCTTGCAAGCTTTGTTGCTTATGACACGGTATGAAATGTGCACATTTCACGGTGTGCACAGCTCTGTGTGTACAAAACAGCGGCCGTGTGATGTGCTCTAATAGTGAAGATCCCAGTCCCCTCTTTGTCAGGTTTTTGTTTGCTTTAGGCTCAGGGTACAGCCCACTAGCCTGGTATCCTGCTGGTGGGGGGGGGGGGTTAGATCCCAGCAGGGGATCTAACAAGTAGTGAGCAACAGCTTGCTTTCTGGATCAGGCTTTGCCTGTTGGCTGTGAAGAAAGCCCTGTGGCCTTGAGTCTCTTAAGCAATCTGTGCCTCAGTTTTCTGCCCTCTAAGATGGAATAATGTGCTGCCTGCCTCTTAGAACCCGGGATGAGGAGTAAGCGAGCGAGCGGACTGCAGAGCTCAGAAGGGCACCTGGAGACCGTGACCACTCGCTCATGCGCACGGGCTGCTTGTGACATACGCTCCACACTCCCTTTCCTCACTTTTCCCTCGGTTTTCACTGTTCGCTGAGTCCTGTGTTGTTCCTTCCTCTTCCTCTGTTTTCAGCCTCCCCAGCTTGTTGTCACTTCGTGTGAGCCCCTCTGTCCCCCACCCCCACCCCCACCGGCAGTAAGGAGCCCTTCCTCTGCTCTGCTCCCCACCCTGGGGTGCAGTCGGGCCTGTGGCTCAGGATGTGACCGCACCCGGCCCCCCAGAGAAAGTCCAGCTTTCGTGGAGGGGAGCATGTCTGGGGCGAAAACAGCGAGAGGATCCATTTAGCCCTTGCTCAGGTTATAGGCTGTTGTTGGGACAGCAAACCTCTCACCGTGTGAGCACCTTTTCCGGCTGCAGCGGTATCTGAGAGCTCAGCGGGAGAGCTGTGCCCAGTCCCTCCAACAGCTGCTGGGGTGCGGCAGGTGGGGCGGGGCTGTTGCTGCTCCCTTTTCCCAACGGGAACATCTTATCAAGGCTCTTCTAAGTTGTTAGTTTGCAGGCACGTTTCATTCTGTGTTTATCTTCCTTACAGGCCGTTTTGGTGAATAATATCACCACAGGTGAGAGGCTCATCAGAAGCCTGCAAGGTGAGTTCTCATCCCCTCCTTTACACCAGATGTTAGGCCTTTTAGGAAAAGCCCGCCTTTCCTCTTGTCCCTCTCTAGTGGCTCTCCTTCTAATCTAATGATGGGTAGGATCACGAGTAATTGAGCAATCTTTATTCTTCTTGCCAAATTACAGTTCCTTAAAGAGCTTTTTCCTTTTAAAAATGTTGCTGAACACATTGTAAGGTGTTAGGTACAGAATTCAGATTCTCAGTTTTTGATAGGTTAAGAAGTATACAGAACAGATCACCTATCACATACATATAAAATATGTGTAGTATATATAGGATTTCTTTTAAATGGGCCACCCTGAATTCAGATTTCCCTAATGAAAATTATAAAAATTATCTAGTCCAATTTAATTCCACTTCTTTCCTGCCCTGATTCAGTTTGGCAGCCAGGGCTGGTTTCTGTCGGGCCTTGGGAAGCAGCGGTGATGAGGGCAGTCACGGGGTGAGCCCCTCTGTGGTCGGCTCCCCCTTCCGCTCTGACTGAGGGGCTCCGCAGGCCCTGGGTGGTCCTGGGGCCTGGTGAAAGGGGGTCTCATGAGGCCGGCCTTTGCCGGGGGTAGGAAGCTCCCATGGGCCCCCCATCCTCACTTCTGCCTCTGGGACGGGAAGGTCTGTCTAGAGCCGTACCATCCAGAGTGGTGGCCACGAGCCATGTGGCCAGTGAACCCCTGAAACGTGGCTAGTGGGATGGAACTGGATTTTAAATTTTTGTGTAATTTTCAGTGATTTAAGTTAGAGACTGAAACTCGACTCTGTTGGGAGCACTAAGCATTTACAACTTATATATTAGTCTACTTTTTAACTGTACATTTGATGAAACCTAAATTCAGATCAAGCATTCCCAGTGCAGATTTAACGTCTGGATTGAGATAGGCTCTAATTGTACACACCAGATTTCAGAGACATAGTATGAAAGAATATAAAATATCTCGTTCATAATTTTTTTATATTCATTGTGTGTTAGCACGATAATGTTGCATAGCTGTCGAGTTCAATCAGATGTATTATTAAAAGTAATAATACACCTGGTTTAGATCTTAGAAATGTGGTTGCTAGAAAAATTATCTACGTGGCTTGCCTTGTAGTTCCGCTGGACAGTGCTGGCCTAGGATTCTCATTCCACATCTGGTTCTAAGACTATGAGTAGGGGAGATTCAGGGTTATACAAAGTTACATGGGTCACTGGACTGCTGGGGGCTTTGTAGAGCTCCCCTTTCTTGTCTGGCCTTTTGAGATGCATCCACGTTGTGGATGTCAGATTATTCCTTCTGTTGCCGAGCAGTATCCCCTTACCCCATACTTGGTTTGCTTGTGGGAGTTTTCTTAATGTGCAGTCATTATTGAGGTGTAACTTACACCTACTAAAGTGTACCCTTTGTGGTATAGAGTTCTGTGTTTGGACAAATGCACAGTCCCCTGGACCACCACAGCCACGACCAGACCCTGTCCCTCCAGGAAGTGCCCCCCCAACCTTTTGTAGTCAGTCCCCTGCCTCAGCCTCCAGCGCCCCAGGTGGTTCTACGACCCCAGAGTTTTAACTCTTCAAGGATCTCCTAGAACTGCTTATGAGATGGAGCCTTGTTGCTGTGTGTTTGGCATTTCATTGAGTCCTTCACTTTCATCTCATTTTCCCCCTAGAGAGCCCTGTAGGTGTAGAGTTACAGGGACAAACCTCGGGGATGCGGGTGTGTGTCTGGAGCTGAGTCCCAGGCCCCAGTGGCGGCCTTGTGGCCACTCTGCTGTCACCTCTGTGGCAGCCTTGGTCTGGCACTTAGTCAGCGGCTGCTATTTCTGCAAGGCTTTTAGGAGCCGAGAGGCCAGGGCAGCAGGGCTGGCTGATGAATCTCCTCAGGGAGGCTGCCGTTTCCCAGATGGGGGTAGGGGAGGTGGGGTGATTGGATGAGCACAGGCCTCCGGGAATGGCCGGTGTGGACGAGTGGGAGGAGGGGGCGGCTGGTAGGTAACCTGGTGGCCCAGGACGGGGGTCCGCCATGAGTGGCTGCTTACCTGAGCAGATGTTGATATCCGTGTTTCACAGGCTGAAGGGTAAGTCTGCTGGGGACCAGAGGACACGGTGGGACAGCTCAGGGTTTAGGATGTCTAAGAAACACCCGAACAGAACCTCTGAACGCATTTTAAAGGTCAGAGGTCAAAAAATCGATTTAAGAGAGAGGTTTGGAAAAGAGGGTGCAGGTTCCAGTTGGGTTGCAGATTCCCAAGGCTCCTCCACGGTTCTGGAATGTTCTCATCCCTCTCTCCTCCCCACCCTTACCCTCCTGTGTGCCATTGCCCACTGTGTTCTGACGCGTCTGCTGTTGTCATGATGGTCATGCCCGCGACCTGCCGGATTCTGGGTCATCCTCTTTCCTCAGACCAGTTGAAGGCCCTGCAGAAGAACTACGGCAGGCTGCAGCAGGATGTGCTCCAGTTCCAGAGGAACCAGACCAACCTGGAGCGGAAGTTCTCCTACGACCTGTAAGTATGCCTCCGCGTGTGGGGCACACCCTGGGGGACTGCCGTGGGGGTGAGCCGGGGGGGTGGGTGTGCGCTGCGCCCACCCTTCTGGTCCTGGCACGTTGGTGCTCTGCAGGAGGCCCGGTGCACTTTATTCTGTACGCGTGAGCCGTGCCTCAGAAAGCTGGGCAAGAGGGTTAGCCAGTGGCTCATGATACAGGATACACAAGAGGGTGGTGTTCCTGAGCAGGAAATGATTTATCAACATGCTTTGTAAAGTCACTTTAAGTTTTAAAATGCAGGTGTACCGGTTAAGTCAATAATGGAAAGCCTTTAAAAATATCTGAGCACGGAAGTGCTCAGACACGCCCCATGTCCACCTCCTAGACTGAAAGGCGTCTTGGCATCCTATGAGTGATTTATCTCTGGGTGTTGGCATGTGGACATTCTGTTTCTCTGAGACTTCTAGTGTCTTTCCAGATTTCTGCCGTGAGAATAGAGCACTTTTATTTTTCAGCTTTATTGAAGTATGAGTGACAGATACTCATTGTGTATATTTAAGATATAAAATATGAAATTTTGATATGCCTCTACATTGTGAAATCATGTCCCCAATGAAGCTAATTAACCATAAACTTCGTGCATGTGTGGTGAGAACACTTAGGATCTACGCTTTCAGCACATTCGAGGTGTATGTTGTTAGCAACTGTAGTCCCCATGCTGCCCATTCTCTCCCCAGCTTACAGTTAGGACCGTCCATTTTAAAAGGATGATAACCTCAGTTGCATACAAAAACCCTGCACGTTTACTTCTCAGAGTATTTTTATGACCAAAAAAACAATAAACTTTCAAAAGGTTAGCTAAACCGTATAGTAAGATAGTAAAAACCAATTTAGAGAGTGGAGAATAAATTCTAGTCTGTGTATTCCCCTCCCCCAAAAGCAGCATGGCTCAGGCACGGGGGGTCTGGGATTCAGGCAACCAGCCACCTGTGAGCCCATTCCTCTTTTCCATTTGCTGACTTCTCCCTAGTCCGTTTTCCAAGGTCATATGGATTTTTCACATCATTGCAGTCACTGGTAACATTTTTAAATCATTGTTTTCCACTTCACCTGTGTTATGTATAAATAAAAGTCCATACTGCTCCAAAATGTATCATTAAAAATGGCTGGTTAATACTGTGGAGGCATGGAATTTAATTCATGATTTCCCTGTTTTGGATAATTAGGTTACTTCTGAGTTTTGATTATTATAACTAGCCTGATATCACTGTGTGTAATTTTTAAAGATTATTATTTTGGATTATTTCCTTCTAAAACAGGACTTGGCTGTAGGTTCAGTGTCATAAATTGCCTAGTTGCCTTCTGAATGAGTTTCCTCACCCCACTGCCCTCATTGGGATTCTGAGGTCCTTCCAAAAGATTGTCCACTCACTGTGATATCTTCCTGATCACTTTAAAACCAAATACTACTAAAACCAGGAAGCCCCAAATATATAAATATGCAGAGGACATGCACCAACAGTCAATACAAAGGGAAACATAATTAGAAAATATGCATTTGGAACCTTCTTCAGCTAGGCCAGTGGTTCTCAATTTTGGGTGGCGATTTTGCTCCCAGGAGACCTTTGGCAATGTCCGGAGACCTGCGGCCAGCATCCTGCAATGCACAGGGCAGGCCCCATAACAGAGTTTTCTCTGGCCTCAAACATGGTAGTCTTCAGTTGAGAATCCCTGAGCTAGGCTAGTAATCAACGAGGTACATTCAGACAAAAATGAAGACGGCCCCAGTCTAATTATCATTCATCCTTAGAAGATACCTTCACACACCTTTCCCTTCCATTCATTCAAATAGGATAAGCCTTTAATGGCCTCACTTGATAAATATTGACTCAGAAGATGTTCACCTAGCTGGAAATCAGCAGTCCACCAGGCCCGGTGACGGGGAGGGTGGCCCTGCTCCCCATGTTGGGGCAGACAGCAGAATGGCTAGGCATGCTGGACTCACCCTTTTTCTCTTAGGAGGTTGATAGCTAGATTGAAACTCTTTCTGACTGATGTCAGTATTGAGGTAGCTGTCCCCAAAGTGTTATACCGGATACAGCGTGTTTCCTGGGGATGGTGTTCATGGAATGCTGGAAGCTTGAAAGAGTTATTCTTACTGCCTTTGGATTATAGACCCTTTTTGAGAATCTGATAAAGGTACGGACCCCTTGTTAGCAATATCTGCAAAGTTGTGCATTCAGTTTGTGGGACATCAGAAGCTTCCCTGCACACCCTCTGTGAAAGCATCCTGTCGGGTCTAAAGCCTTTTTAGAAGGCAGTGCTGGGAGTCAAAGAGCTGACAGCAAGGGCAGGTTTCCTTTTTTTTTTTTTTTTTTTTAAGATTTTATTTATCCATTTGAGAGAGAGAGAATGAGAGAGAGAGAGCACGAGAGGGAAGAGGGTCAGAGGGAGAAGCAGACTCCCCGCCGAGCAGGGAGCCTGATGTGGGACTCAATCCAGGGACTCCAGGATCATGACCTGAGCTGAAGGCAGTCGCTTAACCAACTGAGCCACCCAGGCGCCCCAAGGGCAGGTTTCCTGATGCAGAGGTTAGTTCTTCCATATCAGTCAGTGTCCCCGCTTCTCACTCCTACACCTGTGGCAGACATTACTAAGTGATCACTGTTCTTGGTCGTTCTTGGTCCACACACTGCCTTGCAGGCTTTCTCCCCAGAGCACTTAGGGTTGGTTTCTCACGTGAACTGCTTGTCATCTCCTCTCCACTCCATGAGGAAATAGTTTGCAAAAGCTGTTACTGGAATAGAACAGCACTGCTCTGATGCTTGGCGTCCTGGACGATCGGGTCGTCCACCTTCATAGATTCCCGTATGGCATACATTCCATTTACAGTACTCCACCCATCGATCGCACGGGTTAGAATAACCCTGGCAGCAGGTCCTGTGTGTCTCTACGTTGTAGCTCTAGTTGATGACTGAATGGTTACCATGTGCATGTAAGCAGAAGCTCACCTGAGGCCTTCGGGAAGTCACACCGTCACTGTCCACATGACCTGAGTCGCAGGATTTGAGCTTCATTCTGAGGTTGTTCCCTTCCTGCTGTGGAGCTGGAATGTGGAAAGCTGGCTTTCACCCGCAAGGCTGGGAGAGAGAGGCTCTTTATACTTGATTTTGGCAGGGCTGAGAGCAGGTGAAAACAGTACAGATTTCCCATTTGTAGGTTTTTAAAGGTTCAGGAATGGCTATGCCCCTGTTCATTGGCTGGTACTGAGCTTCTGGGATACTGTCTGCTAACTGAACTGGATGTTTAGTATGTTCAGGATATAGATGTCTCTGTGTTTAAGCTACTGTGGGCTAGTCTACCACCTGTGACTTGCATGTTTGTGAGAATTTTATTTAAATGAACTTTTCAGCGAGTCTTCTCTTGATCTGTATGCTGTCCAAGGTCCAGAAGTCTGTCTTTCACTCTCTGCAATACCTGATGCCCTTCTCTGCGTGTGGTTCACAGAGGCCCACATAGTCCTTTGAACTGCAGGTCACATTACAAAGTTAGGGGCTGAGTGCTGCACAGCTGGCTCTGAAGGGCCCGTGACCCAGAAGAGAGTGCGGCGCAGAGCCAGGAAACCCCAAGTTGGGCTTCTGCTTTCAGCCTTATCACTCTCTCTCTCTCTGACCCTGGTCACCTTCCCAGCTTCCTTATGTGTACAAGTGGGTAATTCTCTCAATTACTTTACAACCCTGACACCCAAGATACTCTTAAATTCTAGGCTGAAATGTGCAGTGATGCTTCAGAATATTTTAGCTAAATGGGGGCTCAGTCTGAGTTAGTGATCTCCATCAACAACTCTCTGATACTGGCTGGGCGTCCTCCAGTTCAGTTTCTTTTTCTTTTTAAAAAATGAATCTTAAATTTTGGAAGTTTCAGTTTTACAGAATTATTATAAGAGTTCCTGTATACTGCAGACCCAGTTTCCCTACTGTTAACACTTGACATTGAGTGTTATTTGGCACAGTTAATGAACCAGTATGGATACATCATTATTAACTAAAGTTCCTACTTTATCTGTGTTTCCTCAGTTTTCCCCTAATGTCCTTTTTCTTTTTCAGGACCCCACAATCCATCTGTTCATGTTTTCCTAGCGTCCTCTTGGCTATGACCGTTTCTCAGACTTATTTTTTATAATCTTGTTAGTTTTAAGGAGTGCTGGTCAGGTGTTTTGTAGAATGTTTTCCGGTTGGGATTTATTTGGTGTTTTTTTCATGGTTAAACTGGGACAGCACATTTCTGGGAGGAAGGCCACAGAGGTAAAGTGCCACTTTCATTACTTTGTATCAGGGGCACATACCATCCATATGACCTGTCGCTGTTGATGTTAATCTTGATTACCTTGCTGAGGTAAGTTTTGTCTGGTTTCTTCACCAAAAAGTTACTCTGGTATTTCTCCCTCTGTACTATAGTCTTAGGAAGGAAGTCAGCATGTACAGCCTACACCTAAAGATTGGGGAGTTATGCTCCATTTCCTAAGGGCAGAGTGTCTGTATCAGCTGTTTGGAATTTTCCTGCACAGGAGAGCTGGCTCTTCGTAACTACCAAGTTATTTATATCAATATGGACTTTGGGTTATAATCCAGTACTATTCTAATTTTTGCTCCCATTGTTCCAGCTTTGGTCACATCCCCAGCATTGTGCCCCTGCCCCCTTTTTGGGCACTTTGTTATACCATCTGGCACCAAAAGATGCTGTGGGCTCATCTCTTGTATATCCTGTTCCAATCCTAGAATCACCCAATCAACCATTTCTTTTTTTTTTTTTTTTTAATTGGAGACTGGTATTAAGCCAAGATCTGGGTATTAGGTGTGTTGTTGCTGGGCCCTATATCAGCTGCAGAGTAAAGAGACCTGTGTGTGTACTAACCTGTGTTATATACAGACATTGATGAATATAGGTTTCCAGCTGTATTCATACTAACCAAGCATAAGTTCATACTGGTGTCTCCAATTCGAAGTTAACACAATAGTATATAATTGGATATGTTCTCAACTAGGGACAATATGCAAATATTAATATTTTGTGGCTCAAAATATTTTTATATATTTTTTTAAATAATTTTTTATTGCTTTGTTAATCACCATACATTACATCATTAGTTTTTGATATAGTGTTCCGTGATTCATTGTTTGTGCATTAACACCCAGTGCTCCATGCAGAATGTGCCCTCTTTAATACCCATCACCAGGCTAACCCATCCCCCCACGCCCCCTCCCCTCTAGAACCCTCAGTTTGTTTTTCAGAGTCCATCGTCTCTCATGGTTCGTCTCCCCCTCCGACTTACTCCCCTTCATTCTTCCCCTCCTGCTATCTTCTTCTTTTTTTTTTCTTAACATATATTGCATTATTTGTTTCAGAAGTACAGATCCGTGATTCATCAGTCTTGTACAATTCACAGTGCTCACCATAGCACATACCCTCCCCAATGTCTATCACCCAGCCACCCAATCCCTCCCACCCCCCACCACTCCAGCAACCCTCAGTTTGTTTCCTGAGATTAAGAATTCCTCATATCAGTGAGGTCATATGATACATGTTTTTCTCTGATTGACTTATTTCACTCAGCATAACACCCTCCAGTTCCATCCACGTCGTTGCAAATGGCAAGATCTCATTCCTTTTGATGGCTGCATAATATTCCATTGTGTATATATACCACTTCTTCTTTATCCATTCATCTGTCGATGGACATCTTGGCTCTTTCCACAGTTTGGCTATCGTGGACGTTGCTGCTATAAACATTGGGGTGCACGTACCCCTTCGGATCCCTACATTTGTATCTTTGTGGTAAATACCCAGTAGTGCAATTGCTGGATCGTATAGTACCTCTATTTTCAACTGTTTGAGGAACCTCCATACTGTTTTCCAGAGTGGTTGCACCAGTTGCTTTCCCACCAACAGTGTAGGAGGGTTCCCCTTTCTCCGCATCCCCGCCAACATCTGTCGTTTCCCGACTTGTTAATTTTAGCCATTATGACAGGTGTGAGGTGGTATCTCATTGAGGTTTTGATTTGGATTTCCCCGATGCCAAGCGATGTTGAGCACTTTTTCATGTGTCTGTTGGCCATTTGGATGTCTTCTTTAGAAAAATGTCTGTTCATGTCTTCTGCCCACTTCTTGATTGGATTATTTGTTCTTTGGGTGTTGAGTTTGATAAGTTCTTTATAGATTTTGGATACTAGCCCTTTATCTGATATGTCATTTGCAGATATTTTCTCCCATTCTGTCGTTTGTCTTTTGGTTTTGTGGACTGTTTCTTTTGCTGTGCAAAAGCTTTTTATCTTGATGAAATCCCAATAGTTCATTTTTGCCCTGGCTTCCCGTGCCTTTGGCAATGTTTCTAGGAAGAAGTTACTGTGGCTGAGGTCGAAGAGGTTGCTGCCTGTATTCTCCTTTAGGATTTGGATGGACTCCTGTCTCACGTTTAGGTCTTTCAACCATTTGGAGTCTCTTTTTGTGTGTGGTGTAAGGAAATGGTCCAGTTTCATTCTTCTGCATGTGGCTGTCCAATATTCCCAACACCATTTGTTGAAGAGACTGTCTTTTTTCCATTGGACATTCTTTCCTGCTTTGTCAAAGAGGAGTTGACCATAGAGTTGAGGGTCCATTTCTGGGCTCTCTGTTCTGTTCCATTGATCTATGTGTCTGTTTTTGTGCCAGTACCATACTGTCTTGATGATGACAGCTTGGTAATAGAGCTGGAAGTCTGGAATTGTGATGCTGCCAGCTTTGCTTTTCTTTTTCAATATTCCTCTGGCTATTCGGGGTCTCTTCTGGTTCCATACAAATTTTAGAATTATTTGTTCCATTTCTTTGAAAAAGGTGGATGGTATTTTGATGGGGATTGCATTGAATGTGTAGATTGCTCTAGGTAGCATTGACATCTTCACAATGTTTGTTCTTCCAATCCATGAGCATGGAACGTTTTTCCATTTCTTTGTGTCTTCTTCAGTTTCTTTCATGAGTATTTTATAGTTTTCTGAGTACAGATCCTTTGCCTCTTTGGTTAAATTTATTCCTAGGTATCTTACTGTTTTGGGTGCAATTTAAATTGGATCGACTCATTGATTTGTCTCTCTTCTATCTTGGTGGTGGTGTATAGGAATGCCACTGATTTCTGTGCATTGATATTATATCCTGCTACTTTACTGAATTCCTGTATGAGTTCTAGCAGTTTTGCAGTGGAGTCTTTTGGGTTTTCCACATACAGTATCATATCATCTGCAAAGAGTGAGAGTTTGACTTCCTCTTTGCCGATTTGGATGCCTTTGATTTCTTTGTGTTGTCTGATTGCTGTGGCTAGGACTTCTAATACTATGTTGAATAGCAGGGGTGAGAGTGGACATCCCTGCTGCATTCCTGACCTTAGGGGAAAAGCTCTCAGCTTTTCCTCATTGAGAATGATATTTGCTGTAGGTTTTTCATAGATGGCTTTTATGATATTGAGGTATGTACCCTCTATCCCTATACTCTGAAGAGTTTTGATCAAGAAAGGATGCTGTACTTTGTCAAATGCTTTTCTGTATCTGTTGAGAGGATCATATGATTCTTGTTCTTTCTTTTGTTAATGTATTGTATCACGTTGATTTGCGGATGTTGAACCAGCCTTGCAGCCCAGGGATAAATCCCACTTGGTCATGGTGAATAATCCTTTTAATGTACTGTTGGATCCTATTGGCTAGTATTTTGGTGAGAATTTTTGCATCCATCTTCATCAAGGATATTGGTCTGTAACTCTCCTTTTTGATGGGGTCTTTGTCTGGTTTTGGGATCAAGGTAATGCTGGCCTCATAAAATGAGTTTGGAAGTTTTCCTTCCATTTCTATTTTTTGGAACAGTTTCCAGAAAATAGGTATTAATTCTTCTTGAAATGTTTGGTAGAATTCCCCTGGGAAGCCATCTGGCCCTGGGCTTTTGTTTGTTGGGAGATGTTTGATGACTGCTTCAATTTCCTTAGTGGTTATAGGTCTGTTCAGGTTTGCTATCTCTTCCTGGTTCAATTTTGGTAGTTGATACATCTCTAGGAATGCACCCATTTCTTCCAGGTTATCTAATTTGCTGGCATAGAGTTGCTCATAACATGTTCTTATAATTGTTTGTATTTCTTTGGTGTTGGTTGTGATCTCTCCTCTTTCATTCATGATTTTGTTGATTTGGGTCCTTTCTCTTTTCTTTTTGATAAGTCTGGCCAGGGATTTATCAATCTTGTTAATTCTTTCAAAGAACCAGCTCCTAGTTTCGTTGATCTGTTCTACTGTTCTTTTGGTTTCTATTTCATTGATTTCTGCTCTGATCTTTATTATTTCTCTTCTCCTGCTGGGTTTAGGCTTTATTTGCTGTTCTTTCTCCAGCTCCTTTAGGTGTAGGGTTAGGTTGTGTATTTGAGACCTTTCTTGTTTCTTGAGAAAGGCTTGTATTGCTATATACTTTCCCCTTAGGACCGCCTTTGCTGTATCCCAAAGATTTTGAACAGTTGTGTTTTCATTTTCATTGGTTTCCATGAATTTTTTTAATTCTTCTTTAATTTCCTGGTTGACCCATTCATTCTTTAGTAGGATGCTCTTTAGCCTCCATGTATTTGAGTTCTTTCTGACTTTCCTCTTGTGATTGAGTTCTAGTTTCAAAGCACTGTGGTCTGAAAATATGCAGGGAATAATCCCAATCTTTTGGTACCAGTTGAGACCTGATTTGTGACCTAGGATGTGATCAATTCTGGAGAATGTTCCATGGGCACTAGAGAAGAATGTGTATTCCGTTGCTTTGGGATGGAATGTTCTGAATATGTCTGTGAAGTCCATTTGGTCCAGTGTGTCATTTAAAGTCTTTATTTCCTTGTTGATCTTTGGCTTAGATGATCTGTCCATTTCAGTCAGGGGTGTATTAAAGTCCCCCACTATTATTGTATTTTTGTCAATGTGTTTCTTCACTTTTGTTATTAATTGTCTTATATAATTGGCTGCTCCCCTGTTTGGGGCATAGATATTTACAATTGTTAGATCTTCTTGTTGGATAGACCCTTTAAGTAGGATATAGTGTCCTTCCTCATCTCTTATTACAGTCTTTGTTTTAAAAATCTATTTTGTCTGATATAAGGATTGCCACCCCAGCTTTCTTTTGGTGTCCATTAGCATGGTAAATGGTTTTCCACCCCCTCACTTTCAATCTGGGGGTGTCTTTGGGTCTAAAATGAGTCTCTTGCAGACAGCATATCGATGGGTCTTGTTTTTTAATCCAATCTGATAGCCTGTGTCTTTTGATTGGGGCATTTAGCCCATTTACATTCAGGGTAACTATTGAAAGGTATGAATTTAGTGCCATTGTATTGCCTGTAAGGTGACTGTTACTGTATATTTTCTGTGTACCTTTCTGATCTATGCTGCTTTTAGGCTCTCTTTTTGCTTAGAGGACCTCTTTCAATATTTCTTGGAGGGCTGGTTTTGTGTTTGCAAATTCCTTTAGTTTTTGTTTGTCCTGGAAGCTTTTTATCTCTCCTTCTATTTTCAATGATAGCCTAGCTGGATATAGTATTGTTGGCTGCATATTTTTCTCGTTTAGTGCTCTGAAGATATCATGCCGGTCCTTTCTGGCCTGTCAGGTCTCTGTGGATAGGTCTGTTGCCAATCTAATGTTTCTACCATTGTAGGTTACATATCTCTTCTCCCGAGCTGCTTTCAGGATTTTCTCTTTGTCTCTGAGACTCGTAAGTTTTACTATTAGATGTCGGGGTGTTGACCTATTTTTATTGATTTTTGAGAGGGGTTCTCTGTGCCTCCTGGATTTTGATGCCTGTTTCCTTCCCCACATTAGGGAAGTTCTCTGCTATTATTTGCTCCAATATACCTTCTGCCCCTCTCTCTCTTTCTTCTTCTTCTGGGATCCCAATTATTCTAATGTTGTTTCGTCTTATCTTATCGCTTATCTCTCGAATTCTGCCCTCGTGATCCTGTAGTTGTTTCTCTCTCTTTTTCTCAGCCTCTTTATTTTCCATCATTTGGTCTTCTATATCGCTGATTCTCCTGCCTCAATTATCCTAGCGGTTAGTGCCCCCATTTTTGATTGCACCTCATTAATAGCATTTTTGATTTCAACTTGGTTAGATTTTAGTTCTTTTATTTCTCCAGAAAGGGTTTCTGTAATAACTTCCACACTTTTTTCAAGCCCAGCTAGTATCTTTAAGGTCATGATTCTGAACTCTAGGTCTGACATCGTACTAATGTCAGTATTGAGTAGGTCCCTGGCAGACGGTACTACCTCTTGTTCTTTTTGCTGAGGTGATATTTTTCGTCTTGTCATTTTGTCCAGAGGAGAACAGATGAATGAGAGAACAGAATGCTAACAGGTTAACAACGTCTCCAGCAAATATACTCTATACAAATCAGAAAAGACCTGAAACCAGGGGACAAGAAAGGGAAAGAAGAGAAAAATAAAAAGGAAAAAGAAAAAGATAAAAACAAAGAAAAACAGAACAAAACAAGAAAAACAGAATATGATCAAATATGATCAGGCTAGTGCATAGATCAGTGCCACACACTAGCTTTTGGGCATATTTTGGTGTGTTTGAAGAAAGTGCCTGCTAAAATTTTAAAGGAAGAAAGACATACATGTACAAAATAAGGGTTGATACAATGAAGGGATGGCAGATGACTGTAAAGATGAAAATTATAAAAGATTTTATAAAAGGAATTGATAAGTTGTTTTTAAAAAGAAAGAAGAGGATTTAAAAAGAAAAAGAAAAAAAAAGGGAGAGAATGTGATCAGGCAGAATAGAACAAAGCCATACGCTAGTGATTTAGGTTATATTTTGATCTGTTAGAAGAAATTGTATCTCAAAATTTTAAAGAGAGAACAACTTACATATATGCCAAAAATAAGGGTAACTACTATGAAGGGATAAAAATATGACTCTAAAGATGAAAAATAAAAAATGTTTTTTTTTAAAGGGATTGATAAGATGTTTGAAAAAGGGAATAAGAAAAATTCAAAAAAAAGTTAAAAAAATTAACTTTGAAAAACTAATGAATTATGGTAAAAAAGCCATGAATTCTATGTGCAGTATTCCCCTAGCGCTGGAGTTCTGCTGTTCTCCTTGATCGGTAAACTTGGTCTTGGCTTGCTGGCTGTTCGTGCTGATCTTCTGGGGGAGGGGCCTGTTGCCGGAGGCGGAATTGCCCCACCCTTGTGAGTCTGGGCTAAGCAAGCTGCTCCGGTTTGCTCTCAGGAGCTTTTGTTCCCTGCAAGGTCTCGGTACAGCTTTGGAGGACCAGGGTGAAAATGGTGGCCTCCCAATCTCTGCCCGGAGGAGCTGAGAACTCGGGGCCCCGCTCCTCAGGGCGCCCCCAGAGAAAAGCAGTCACTCCTGTCTCCCCTGTCTCTGGCCGCACTCCGTGCTCACCCGGCCTGTGACCGAGCGTTTTATCTCTGGCACCCGACCCCGTGTGGAGTCTCCAAACCCAGCAGATCCCTGCGGTGCGCTCCCGCCCTGCTCCTCCCGGGGGAGGAAGGGGAGTTTCCCCGGCTCTGCCGCTTGTTGGGTCCCTGCTGGAGGAGCAGTGGCCCGACTGCGGTGCGGATCACAGTTTTTGGCAACCCCGAGCTGAGAGCCCGCGCCTCGGCTCCGTCTCTGCAGCCGGCTTCCCCGCTCCGATACCTGGGAGCTCTGCCGCACTCAGGCACCCCCGGTCTTTCTGTGACCCCGAGGGTCCTGAGACCACACTGTCCTGCGAGGGTTCCACCCTGCTTAGCCACTGGAGCAACGTCCCTCCGCGGAGCTGACTTCTAAAAGTTCTGATTTTGTGCTCCACGGCTCTAGCACTTGCCAGAAGCGGCCGACAGAGGCCCCCTCCCCTGCTGTCTATCCTCCCGAATATCGCCTCGGATTCACTTCTCCGCACGTCCTACCTTCCAGAAAGTGGTCACTTTTCTGTTCAGAGTGTTGTTATTCTTCTTATTTTCGATCTCCTGTTGAGTTCGTAGGTGTTCAGAATGGTTTGATCCCTATTCAGCCGAATTCCTGAGACCAGACGAAATCCAGGTCTCCTACTCCTCCGCCATCTTGCTCCGCCCCCCCCTCAAAATATTTTTAAAACTGCCTGTGGCAAAGACTGGCCATTGCTTATCCAGATCCATTATTTTCTCCCCCAATGTAATTCCTGGATTTCCAAACCCTCCTTGCAGTTAAGTATGGCCTTGTGACTAATTTCTGGCCAGTGGGGAAAGGAAATGGTAGTGTAGGACTTTAGGAAGGCTTCTGAAAGTGAGGACGGTCCACTGTAACCCCTCTCCTTTACCTTTCCCCCTTGTTCCTTCCTGCTGCCTGGGACTCATGCAAGATGGCTGGGCCACTGTAGCCATCTTGGATCATGAGGCTAGAAACCAGTGCCAGGATCATGAAACAGAGAAGTCTCTATCCCTGATGACTCAGAGCTGCCATCCTGGCGCTGGGCAACCTACATCAGACTTTGTTTTGCGGAAGAAGCAGATTGCTATCACTTGCCCTTTCTGTTTCACCCAGCCAAACCTGATATGCTAACTTACCCACTTTTTGAAAGTGCCTTTAGATACTGTTCTTAAACAGTCATTTTCATGAATCCTTATCTATTACCCAAAAAAAGACTTCTTAGGGAAGGTCATTTAGAATGGAATCCTACCAACTGGGGAGTAGAGAAGGGTGGCTAGGACTTGTGCTGGAAAGGAGGAGGACATGAGGAGCTTGGAGTCATCTGGGCGAGGCAGACTGTATCCTGTGATCCCCGAGATGAGTGAAGAGGAGGAATATTTGGGGCATGGTTGTAAAGGTGGCTAGTTATGTGGGCCCTGCTGGGAAAGTCTTCTTCTCCTTCCTGGATTCTGAGGACAGGCATGTTAGATCTCTGTCATAGTCGTACGGATCCCCCATGCAGGTTTGTTTGTTTTTCTTTTTTTTACCCCAGTCTGTTTTCTCTCTGTTCCTTTGATTAGGTAATGTCTATTGTTCTGTTTTCCATTTCAAAGATTCTTGCCTCCATTCTGCTATTTGCACTCATTCTTTAAGTTCTTTAATTTTGGTTATTGCATTTTTCAGTCCCACGACTCTCCCCTCTTCAGATGATACCCACAAATTCCAGGTGTCCCCAAGGTACCTGTACTCTGCCTCCTCGCTACAAGTTCAGTGCCTCCTGAACCCCTCAGGGTTGGTAATTCTGTAGGATGACTCACAGAACTCTGCCAAGTGCTGTACTCATGACTACAGTTTTATTATAAGGGCTGTATCTCAGGAACAGCTATATGGTAGAGTCTTGGTTGTGGGGCAGTTGTAGGGGAGACAGCTCCTTTCCTGGTGGAGTTGGGGTGCCACCTTTCTAGTACATTGATGTTAACCAACTGAGAAGCTTGCCAAGCCTCATCACCCAGAGATTTTGTCTGAGGTTTTACTACATAAATTCCATCTCTACTTTCCCCATTCCTGGAGTTTAGGTGGCGGTAGGGCTGAAAGTTCCAACCCTGTAATTATGGGGGTGGTTCCTCTGGCCACCAGCCCCATCCTAAGGCTGTGTAAGCCAGCACATTAGCGTAAACTCAGGTGTGGTCCAGAGGGTTCCTTTGACTGACAGAAGACCCATCCATTACTCCAGAAATTCCAAGGGCTTTAGGAGCTCTGTGCTAATAGCTGGGGACAAGATCATATATATATATTTATTTTGCCACAGATTGTATTTTTAAAAAGTTTTTTAAAGGTTTTATTTATTTGAGAGGGGGAGGGAGAGAGAGCAGAGAGGGAAAGTGAGAGGGAGAAGCAGACTCCCCAATGAGCAGAGAGCCTGACGGGGCTCGATCCCAACCTGAGCCAAAGGCAGATGCTTAACTAACTGAGTCACCCAGGTGTCCCTAAAAATTATTTTTTCTAACCACTAAAGTTCAGCTGTTTTAGAACAGTGTGACAAATTTGTAGTAAGTTTCAGCAAACTCCAGTTTTCTTGCCATTTAGTAACTGAAACCCACATGCCTTATGTGCCCTCTTGATATCAAGAGCCGGAACCAGGAACAAGATGAGCTATGTCTTACTGACATGGTGGATGCCACGGTCATGGCAGGAAATCCTTGCTGAATAGACACATCCCTAAATATTTGTCTTTCCTTTCGCTTTCTTTCACCAAAGGAGCCAGTGCATCAGTCAGATGAAAGAGCTGAAGGAGCAGTGTGAGGAGCGAATAGAAGAAGTCACTAAAAAGGGAAATGAAGCTGTTGCTTCTAGAGACCTCAGTGAAAAAAAGGATCAAAGCCAGCAGGTAATTTGGCTTCTGGAAGGCATTCTGTTCCCTTGTCTGCTGTCTGATTTGCTCTTATCTCTGCTCTCCCTTGCGGGTTTGGCTCCAGAGCTGAGACACGCCAGCCAGTCCCGGGATGCTGCGACTCTGACAGGGCATGCTGGGCTCTGGCCTTGTCCTTGGGCTCAGAGCTTTACCAGGGTTTCTTCATTTAAAGTTTACAGCCACCGTGGGAAAGAGTTGCTGTTCTGTTTTGAAAGCCCTGAGCCCCATGGGGAGGGTTCAGTACTGTGGCCCCCACACCATCTGGTCAGTGGTGGGGCTGATGAGCACCCACATAGGCAGGGTTCACGCTCGACCCATGAAGCCGCTGCTCAAAGCCTTCAGGAAATCTGTGTTTGTTGGTTTTAAATATAGCAGCTTTATTGAGAGAGAATTCACAGACCATACAATTCACCCATGTAATAGTTACAATTTGTTGGTTGTTAGTATAGTCACAAAATTGTGCAGCCATCCTCACAGTCAATTTTAGAACATTTTCATTCCCCCAAATAAACCCTATAACCATTAGCTCTCCCTGTTCACTCCTAGAAAACCATTAATTTACTTTCTGTCTCTGTTTTGCTTTATCTGGACATTTCATATCAGTAGAATCATATGCTGTGTGACTTCTTGTGTTTGTATCCTTTCACTTAGTGTAATGCTTTCAAGGTTCATCCACGTGTTTGCATGTATGAATACTTCATTCCTATTTGTGGCTGGATAATATTGTGTGGATAGGCCACATTTTGTTGATTCATTTGTCAGTTGATAGGTATTTGGGTTATTTCTAGTTTTAGGCTTATGAATAATGCTATGAATATTCATGTAGACTTTTTTTTTAAAGAAAGATTTTATTTGACAGAGATACAGTGAGAGTGGGAACACAAGCGGGGTAGTGGGAGAGGGAGAAGCAAAACTGTTCAGGGAGCCCGATGTGGGGCTCGAAGGCAGGCACTTAACTGGCTGAGCTACCCAGGTGCCACCTTTTTTAAATTTTAATTTTTTAAAAAGATTTATTTATCTTAGGGAGTGGGGGGCGTGGGGGGCAGAGAGAGAGAATCTCAAGCAAACTCCCCACTGAGCACAGAGCCTGATGCGAGGCTGGATCTTACGACCATATCATGACCTGAACCAAAACCAAGAGTCAGATGCTTCACTGACTGTGCCACCCAGGCACCCCTCCAACGTTGTTCTTTTTAAAGACATTTTGGCTATTCTGTGCCAGTTGACTTTCCATATGAATTTTAGGATCTCAATTTCTTCAAAGCCAGGTGGGATAGAATTTGAAATTATATTGAATCTGTTGATCAGTTTGGAAGTACTGCCATCTTAACAACATTAAGTGTACTGTTCTATGAATGTGGGATGTCCTTCCATTTATTTAAGTCCTTTAAAAATCTCTCAAATAATGTTTTGTAGTTTACAGAAGTCTTGTACTTTTTTTGTTCAATTTATTTGTATTTTTTATGCTATTATAAGTGGAATTGTTTTATTTTCATATTCATTGCTAGTGTGTAGAAATACAGTTCATCTTTTTATATTTATCTGCTATATTGCAACCTTGCTGAACTTTAATAGTATTTTTTGGTAGGTGATTCCTTTGAATTTTATATATATGGTATAGGAGGGAGAGTTTTACATTTTCCTTCCCAATCTGGATACCTTTTGTTTCTTTTTATTGCCTAAATGCCCTGGCTAGAATCTCCATTCAGTGTTAAACAGAAGTGGAAGAACAGATATCCTCTTGATCATGGAGGGAAAACATTCAGTTTTTACCATTAAGTTTGATGTTAGCAGTGTGTTTTCATAAATGGACTTTATCAAATTGAGGAAGTTCCCTTCTTTTCTTTTGTGTTTTTTTTTTTAAAGATTTCTTTATTTTAGAGAGAGCATGTGTGAGAGGTGGGAGGGGCAGAGGGAGAGGGAGAGCGAGAGTCTCAAGCAGACGCCCCACTGAGCACAGAATCTGAAGCAGAGCGCCCATCTTATGACCCTGAGATCATGACTGGAGCCTGGAACTGAAACCAAAAGTCAGATGCTTAATCGACTGAGCCACCCAGGCACCCCTTCCCTTCTGTTCTTAATTGTTGAGTGTCTTTATCAACAGGTGTTGGATTTGGTCAAATTCTTTTTCTCCATCTGTTGAGATGATCATGTGTTTTTTGTCTTTCATGCTATTGAAATGGTACTACACTAACTGATTTTTAGATGTTTCACCTTGCATTCATGGGATTTATCCTACTTGGTCATGGTATATAATCCTTTTATACGTTAGATTTGATTTGCTAGTATTTTGTTAAGGATTTTGGTGTCTATATTCATAAGAGATATTGGCCTGTAGTCTTCTTGTAATGTTTTTGGTTTTGATATCCAGTAATATTGGGCTCATAGAATAAGCTGGCATATTCCTTTCTCTCTCTCTCTTTTTTTTTTGTTAGACTTTGTGAAGATCTGGTATTGATTCTTTAAATTCTTTAAATGCTTGGTGAGATTCACTAGTGAAGTCATCTGGGCTTGGGCTTTCCTTTCCTTTTTTTTTTTAAATTTTTTATTGTTATGTTAATCACCATACATTACATCATTAGTTTTTGATGTAGTGTTCCATGATTCATTGTTTGTGCATAACACCCAGTGCTCCACGTAGAATGTGCCCTCTTTAATACCCATCACCAGGCTAACCCATCCCCCCACGCCCCCTCCCCTCTAGAACCCTCAGTTTGTTTTTCAGAGTCCATCGTCTCTCATGGTTCGTCTCCCCCTCCGACTTACTCCCCTTCATTCTTCCCCTCCTGCTATCTTCTTCTTTTTCTTTTTTCTTAACATATGTTGCATTATTTGTTTCAGAAGTACAGATCTGTGATTCAACAGTCTTGCACAATTCACAGCGCTCACCACAGCACATACCCTACCCAATGTCTACCACCCAGCCACCCCATCCCTCCCACCCCCCACCACTCTAGCAATCCTGTTTGTTTCCTGAGATTAAGAATTCCTCATATCAGTGAGGTCATATCATACATGTCTTTCTCTGATTGACTTATTTCGCTCAGCATAACACCCTCCAGTTCTATCCACGTCGTTGCAAATGGCAAGATCTCATTCCTTTTGATAGCTGCATAATATTCCATTGTGTATATATACCACCTCTTCTTCATCCATTCATCTGTCGATGGACATCTTGGCTCTTTCCACAGCTTGGCTATTGTGGACATTGCTGCTATAAACATTGGGGTGCACGGACCCCTTCGGGTCCCTACATTTGTATCTTTGTGGTAAATACCCAGTAGTGCAATTGCTGGATCGTATGGTAGCTCTATTTTCAACTTTTTGAGGAACCTCCATACTGTTTTCCAGAGTGGTTGCACCAGCTTGCATTCCCACCAAAAGTGTGGGAGGGTTCCCCTTTCTCCGCATCCCCGCCAACATCTGTCGTTTCCTGACTTAATTTTAGCCATTCTGACGGGTGTGAGGTGGTATCTCATTGAGGTTTTGATTTGGATTTCCCTGATGCCGAGCGATGTTGAGCACTTTTTCATGTGCCTGTTGGCCATTTGGATGTCTTCTTTGGAAAAATGTCTGTTCATGTCTTCTGCCCACTTGATTGGATTATTTGTTCTTTGGGTGTTGAGTTTGATAAGTTCTTTATAGATTTTGGATACTAGCCCTTTATCTGATATGTCATTTGCAAATATTTTCTCCCATTCTGTCGGCTGTCTTTTGGTTTTGTGGACTGTTTCTTTTGCTGTGCAAAAGCTTTTTATCTTGATGAAATCCCAATAGTTCATTTTTGCCCTTCCCTTGCCTTTGGCGATGTTTCTAGGAAGAAGTTACTGCAGCTGAGGTCAAAGAGGTTGCTGCCTGTGTTCTCCTTTAGGATTTTGATGGACTCCTGTCTCACGTTTAGGTCTTTCAACCATTTGGAGTCTCTTTTTGTGTGTGGTGTAAGGAAATGGTCCAGTTTCATTCTTCTGCATGTGGCTGTCCAATATTCCCAACACCATTTGTTGAAGAGACTGTCTTTTTTCCATTGGACATTCTTTCCTGCTTTGTCAAAGAGGAGTTGACCATAGAGTTGAGGGTCTATTTCTGGGCTCTCTATTCTGTTCCATTGATCTATGTGTCTGTTTTTGTGCCAGTACCATACTGTCTTGATGATGACAGCTTGGTAATAGAGCTGGAAGTCTGGAATTGTGATGCTGCCAGCTTTGCTTTTCTTTTTCAATATTCCTCTGGCTATTTGGGGTCTCTTCTGGTTCCATTTCTTTGAAAAAGGTGGATGGTATTTTGATGGGGATTGCATTGAATGTGTAGATTGCTCTAGGTAGCACTGACATCTTCACAATGTTTGTTCTTCCAATCCATGAGCATGGAACGTTTTTCCATTTCTTTGTGTCTTCTTCAATTTCTTTCATGAGTATTTTATAGTTTTCTGAGTACAGATCCTTTGCCTCTTTGGTTAAATTTATTCCTAGGTATCTTACTGTTTTGGGTGCAATTGTAAATGGGATCGACTCCTTGATTTGTCTCTCTTCTGTCTTGGTGGTGGTGTATAGGAATGCCACTGATTTCTGTGCATTGATTTTATATCCTGCTACTTTACTGAATTCCTGTATGAATTCTAGCAGTTTTGGGGTGGAGTCTTTTGGGTTTTCCACATACGGTATCATATCATCTGCAAAGAGTGGGAGTTTGACTTCTTCTTTGCCCATTTGGATGCCTTTGATTTCTTTTTGTTGTCTGATTGCTGTGGCTAGGACTTCTAATACTATGTTGAATAGCAGGGGTGAGAGTGGACATCCCTGCTGCATTCCTGACCTTAGGGGAAAAGCTTTCAGCTTTTCCTCATTGAGAATGATATTTGCTGTAGGTTTTTCATAGAGGGCTTTTATGATATTGAGGTATGTACCCTCTATCCCTATACTCTGAAGCGTTTTGATCAAGAAAGGATGCTGTACTTTGTCAAATGCTTTTCTGCATCTGTTGAGAGGATCATATGATTCTTGTTCTTTCTTTTGTTAATGTATTGTATCACGTTGATTTGCGGATGTTGAACCAGCCTTGCAGCCCAGGGATAAATCCCACTTGGTCATGGTGAATAATCCTTTTAATGTACTGTTGGATCCTATTGGCTAGTATTTTGGTGAGAATTTTTGCATCCATCTTCATCAAGGATATTGGTCTGTAACTCTCCTTTTTGATGGGGTCTTTGTCTGGTTTGGGGATCAAGGTAATGCTGGCCTCATAAAATGAGTTTGGAAGTTTTCCTTCCATTTCTATTTTTTGGAACAGTTTCCAGAAAATAGGTATTAATTCTTCTTGAAATGTTTGGTAGAATTCCCCTGGGAAGCCATCTGGCCCTGGGCTTTTGTTTGTTGGGAGATGTTTGATGACTGCTTCAATTTCCTTAGTGGTTATAGGTCTGTTCAGGTTTGCTATTTCTTCCTGGTTCAATTTTGGTAGTTGATACATCTCTAGGAATGCACCCATTTCTTCCAGGTTATCTAATTTGCTGGCATAGAGTTGCTCATAACATGTTCTTATAATTGTTTGTATTTCTTTGGTGTTGGTTGTGATCTCTCCTCTTTCATTCATGATTTTGTTGATTTGGGTCCTTTCTCTTTTCTTTTTGATAAGTCTGGCCAGGGGTTTATCAATCTTGTTAATTCTTTCAAAGAACCAGCTCCTAGTTTCGTTGATCTGTTCTACTGTTCTTTTGGTTTCTATTTCATTGATTTCTGCTCTGATCTTTATTATTTCTCTTCTCCTGCTGGGTTTAGGCTTTATTTGCTGTTCTTTCTCCAGCTCCTTTAGGTGTAGGGTTAGGTTGTGTATTTGAGACCTTTCTTGTTTCTTGAGAAAGGCTTGTATTGCTATATACTTTCCCCTTAGGACCGCCTTTGCTGTATCCCAAAGATTTTGAACAGTTGTGTTTTCATTTTCATTGGTTTCCATGAATTTTTTTAATTCTTCTTTAATTTCCTGGTTGACCCATTCATTCTTTAGTAGGATGCTCTTTAGCCTCCATGTATTTGAGTTCTTTCTGACTTTCCTCTTGTGATTGAGTTCTAGTTTCAAAGCACTGTGGTCTGAAAATATGCAGGGAATAATCTGGGCTTGGGCTTTTCTTTGGGGGAGGTTTTTAAATTACTAATTCAGTCTCTTGTTTTAAGTCTATTCACATTTTCTATTTTTAAAAAAAATAATCTGAGACCGAGGGAGATGGTGCAGAGGCAGAGGGAGAGAATCTTCAAGTACACTCCTGGCTGAGTGTGGAGCCCAACGTGGGGCTTGATCTCACGGCCCATGAGATCATAATCTGAGCCGAAACCAAGAGTCAGACACAACCGACTGAGCTACCCAGGCGCCTCTCACATTTTCTATTTCTTGAGGCCATTTTGGTAGCTTGTATTGTTCTAGGAACTTGCCTTATGTCCTCTAAGTCATCAAAGTTGACATACAGTTATGCATGGTGTTCCTTTTTAATATTCTTATTTGTGTAAGTTCAGTAGTGTTATCCCATCTTATTTTTTTAGTAATTTTTCTCTTTTTCTTGGTTAATCTAGCTGAAGTTTTGCCAATTTTGTTCAACTTTTCAAAGAACTTTGATTTCATTGATATTCTTTATTGTTTTTCTATTCTGTATTCCATTAATTCCTGTTCCAACCTTTATTATGTCCTTCTTAGGTTCCGTTTGCTCTTCTTTTTCCAGTATCTGAAGGTGGAAGATTAGGTTACTGATTTGAGATCTTTCTTTTTTCTTAATAAAGACCTGCAAATTTCCCCCTAAGCACTGCTTTAACAGCCTCCCATAAGTTTCGTATGTCATTTATTTGTTTTTTCTCAAGATACTCTCTTATTTGCCTTGTGATTTCTTTCACCCATTGGTTTAATTTAGGAGTATGTTGTCTAATTTCCACGTTCATGAATTTCTCAAATTTTATTGTCACTGATAATCTCATTCCCTTGTGATTGACATCATACAAAGTATGTTCTCCAATTATTTCAAATTTGTTAAGGCTTCTTTCATTGCCTAACATCTGTCCTGGGGAATGTTCCATGTGCACTTGAAGAATGTGTTTTGCTCTTGTTGGGTCAGTGTTTTATAGAAGTCAGCCTGGTCTGGTTTATCATTCAGGGTACCCTTGTCCTTGTTGATCAGACTGTTAGAAACCTACTTGTTAATCCATTACTGAAAGTACTTTCTGGGAGATCGTAACATCAGAGCTTTGGATTTATGCCAGATGGTATGGTACAATTGGGATAGATCATGGCGTTTCTCAGGGTTTTGGTGTTTTGTCAGAAGGATGTCCATTGCATTGCTTGGGTTTGTTGTGAGGTGTAAAGTCATAGAGCCTTGGCTGTCGTGTGATCCTGTTTCAGCTCCGAGCCCCCAGTGAGCCTCAGCCCAGGCCAGAGGAAGTGGACCTGCCACAGGCAGAGGTGCCTCAAGTGAAAGGAAACGTGCCCAGCAATGGTGAGCCCCAGACACCAGCCCCCAGTTCTGAGGCGGCTTTGGCTTTGAAGAGACAAGGTGAGAAAAGTAAGTGAAGCTTGGTAATTAAACATTTAAGCTCTCTCCAAAATAAACATTGTGGTGGTTTGTGTCCAACATCTTTGCACATGGCCTCACGACAGAGTATCCTTGTGGGAGGCAATTGGTGACCTGGGTTTGGGCTGCCAGAGGCAGGTGAAGGTCTCTCTGGGGACCTGGAATTGGGGCCCTAGGGCTTTCCTTGTCTTACTGTCATCCTTGTAAAGCGAGTGCCTTGTTCTTTGGCAGCTGTGTAAAGGTCCGGGCTGTGCCTTACTGAGGACATCACTGGGACTGTGTGATAGGGGAGATGGTTGAGACCTGGGCAGCCGTCCCGGGAACGGGGGCTGCTGTGTCTCTGGGGAGTGAGTCCTTGGTAGACTGGCAGGCCCTGCACCCAAGTACTTGTCCAGACATACAGGAGGGTCAGATAACTTCAGCTGATAGGTTGTCACTGAAATCAGGAGAATTTGTCCAGACTTTTTTCCTAAACCACTTCTCTCTTATGGTTCTGAAGATGAGCTGCAGGTATAGAGAAGCCTGCAGTCTTTGCAGTCACAGAATAAGTTACCCAGTTGCTCCCCATCCAGCCCTTGGGGAGACTCTGGGAATTGAGGGGTATGGGGGGTGGTTGTGTTTAATTTTTTTGATTTTTTTTTTTTTTAAAGATTTTATTTATTTGACACAGCACACAAGCAGGGGGAGTGGCAGTCAGAGGCAGAGGGAGAAGCAGTCTCCCCATAGAGCAGGGGAAGCCCGATGCAGGACTCGATCCCAGGACCCCGGGATCATGACCTGAGCCGAAGGCAGTCGCTTAACCAACTGAGCCACCCAGGCACCCTGTTTTTGTTTTAAACTAAATGCTAGTGAGGTCACAGCTAACTCTGTTCTCTGTACAGAGGAAACCAACGAGATTCAGGTCGCCAGTGAGGAGCTTCCGAGGGACAGCCTGGGGCTGCCCCAGGAGCCACGCCGAGAGCAGGCTGTGGAGGAACACAGACCCGTGGGTGGAAGAGGCATTGGAGAAGCTGAAGCAGTTGGCCAAACGCCACAGGTGCCAGGAGTGATGCTGGCGAGCCAAGAAAATCAGGACACGGAGGACCTGGAGCGGGACCAGCTTGTCATCCCCGATGGGCAGGAGGAGGAGCAGGGTGCTGATGAGGAAGGTGGGTGAGCTGCTCCAGTGAGCTGTCTGCTCATTCCTTTCCACTGCTCTTCGTCTGACACTGGAAGGGCCCCTGTGAAAGCCCGCTTGCGATTTGGTAGTTCTTCTGGTTTGTTGGGTCTCTTACCATGGAGGAGGCGGGAGGGAAGAGCAGTGTGCTCACCAGCAGTTGGATTTGTCAGAATTAATATTCACAGGGAGTCCGCAGTGTTTGGGGTGGGGGGGGCTTTCAGGCGGAAGGCCTTGAGGTGGGCGCTTAGCATCAAGTGAACGTAGCCCCCACACTGGACCCTGTGTCCTGCCTGTGTGTCTGCATTCACACCCACACGTGGTGTCACCACCAGTGCCCAGTGAATGGAATTGGGTAGATGGGGTTTCATGCATATTTGAGCATGGCAGCAAAGTGACCTGTGAATCCTATCTGGTTTGGTGGACTTTTTTTTTTTTTTAAGATACAGGAAAGTGGGGAAACTGAGATCACGATATTCTGGGATGTATTTCGGTCCCTAAAAGCTGTGGAAGACGTCACTCCCAGCTGAGCCAGGAACACCTGTGAAGGGAAGATACCTGTGCTCTGGGACGAGCCACTAACAAGAGTGGGGGAATGTGCCAATTTGTGGAAATCACCCTGTTTCTAGATCTCGTTTGCACTTGAGTTTCTCTTTCTGAAGACTGTGCTCTCACAAGGTTTTGGTTAAAGAATTAAAAAGAAGAAACTCTGGTGGCCAATCCAGTGGCACTCAGGTTTCAGACTGGCCACAGAGGGTAATATCTGAGGATTGGCTTGAGGTCCTGCAGGATACACGTCATCCTGGTGCAGCTGTCAAATAAAGCGGCAGGGCCCAAAGATGTGGGCTTTGCCTCCACTTCAGGCAGTGAGTGCAGGGGGATGTAACTAGAGCTAACTCTCCCAGACCCGCATTTTAAAAAATGATTTTGTTTACCTACCTGTATGTGTATATAAGACATTCACAGGAAAGCCTATGAATATAGTATGTCTCTTGAACGCCTTTTGTCCTGATCTTTTGTGGTGGTGGTTCTCTGCAGGGCTGAATGTGGTGATGCACGATCCCTAATTATGTAGGGATGATGGAAAATCCTTCGGCACCCAGTAGCCTCTCCATTTGCTTCCGTCAGAGCCACAAGCCATTCCGAGGAGGTGCCGTCATTAACTAGAAAGCTGTTGTTTCCAGCAACAGCAGTGCCTTCCTTTAACCTCGAGTTGATGGTCTTTAAAAAAAAAAAAAAAAACAAAAAAAAAACACCACCCAGGATTTGGGGTTAATTAGCTTGTTTCCCTAGTTCCAGCCCAGAATACAGCCCTGTGTCGAGGGCCACGGTTTCCATGGACTCCGTCGAAGCAGGGCTGCTAGGGAAGTGGAGAACTTGCACTTGCTATTCGTACTGGCGCAGGCACGCAAGTGCCCGCCATTCTCCCAGAGGTCGCAAGAGGACCTGATTGTTGAGCCGTGACTGGGAGAAACCCCGGTTCCTGGGCTCTGGTGCCCCTGCGGCCTCCAGAGTCATGTGGGTTGTGCTCTCTGTGCCTGTGCTCACTTTACAGGAAGACACCAGCAAAAGCTGGGAGGAGAGGAGGACTACAACATGGATGAAAACGAGGCAGAATCGGAAACAGATAAGCAGGCAGCCCTTGCAGGGAACGACAGAAACCTGAACGGTAAGAGGTGTGCCGAGGCAGTGGGCCTGCCTTGAATTTCACATTGTGGTCCTTCATTCACTTTGGCAGTGACTAAACAATCCCAGCACTAATGTTGTAAATAATCCATCCAATCCAGAAGCCTTTGAACATGGGGCCATGGAGGGAGGGGAGGATTGAGAAGTCCAAGGTGAAGACCTTTCAGAAGGTCTGTGTGTTTAGGGGGCTCCAGCCCTCAGGTGTTGGCTGGAGGATTTGTCTTCATGACATCTAGGGATTTCCCATTTCTAGTATATGTGCTGCCGAAGCGAGCACGGGATTTCCCAACAGATGGCTAGGTCACCACTTGATCACTCTGTATCAGCAATCAAAAAGCCCTAACATCTGCACAATACTTCCAAGCAGCTTCTTATAGTAGCATTTTGTATCATTTTGAATTTTGAAGGGTCTGGGCCAGTGGGATGTATCAGATTCTGGATTTGTCCATTTGCTTGTGATTGGATTCAGGTTGGCTGATATTTGCAGCTGCAGTGTGCTCTTCTTGCTTCCCACCAAGAGGCAGGCCCTGGCAGGTTGATGGCTTGGTTAAGGCACTGTCCGCCGGGTCTCTCCCATCACAAAGGGCCATTTTCCCTTTGTAACTGAGAAGTCATGTAGAAGGGGATGCTTTGAAATGGTGTGGCTTTAGCGTCCATTGAAAACCCTTGTCTGATGGTGACTTTTCTAATGCTGTCACCCTGCCACATATCCTCTTGTTGTAGTATCATGTGGTTTCATGGTTCCCTTTTTTAAAATTCATTTTTCTATCAGATTCTTAGTGTTTCCTTTCCTAGTTGTTAAGAGCTCTTTATATGCTAGGGAGATTGCCCTTTATCTGTGGTGTAAGTTGCAAATACTTCTTCCCAGTTTGTGTTTTGGTTTTATGTATGGTGTTTTTTGCCATGTGAATGTTTCAAAACTTTTATGTCTTGTCTTTTATTGCCTCTGGATATTGAGTCATAGCAAGTTTTCCCATCTAGTTTTGGAAGGAATTCATCTGTGTGTTTTAAGTACACTTTCACATTTTTCTTTTAGTTCTATTAAAAAGTTAAAACACAAATTCAGAAAAGCACACAAATGTCTTTAGAAGGTAAATACCTTGTAACTGTGTCCCCACCCACCTCAAGGACTAGAACCTTACCAGCCCTCCAGAGGCCGGTCTCTCCCCATAATAGCACCCCCTATCCTGACCTAATAGGCATTTTCTTGCATTTATTTATGGGCTTATCACTCAAGTGGGCATCCCTGGACACCAGTTTAGTTTTGCCCGTTTTCTTAAAATTGATAGCTCTTTAAATGTCTCTTAGTCTACAGGTTTCCCCTCCATTCCTTTCCTCCATTTGCCCTAGAGTTTTCCAGTCCGTATAGTGCTGATTGTACATTCATAGTGCTGTTTAGTATGTTCTTTCCTTTCTATTTCCCGAATATTGGCAGCTGATATCCAGAGGCTTGGTTCAGGTTTGGGCTCAAGCCCTTGGTAAAGTGGGAGGCAGTGGTGTGTTCTTTCATCAGGAGGCAAGGAACACCTTTCTTTTTGTGATATAAGTAGCAGTTGTTGTTCAGTACCTTCATTAATTCTTTCATGGTATTCTAATTCAGCTTTTTCTATTCCATTGGTTAACTGGGATATTTTTATAAATAGGTAAGTCAGTAGTTTTAGTCCTATAATATAGAATAAAAATGCTTGATTCTTTTTATTTACCCATTTTCAAAATAATGAATTATTTCCCTGTCATCCTCTGAGGGTGATATTTAAAATACAAACTCAGTGGATTTAAACCTATTTGATGGGTTATGTTCAATTGTATTTATTACCGTTTTTGAAGTTCAGGTTGTCCCATCTTCTTTGGCCAGTGGGACCTTCCCCACTTTAATCTGAACCTTCAGGTCCTTTGTCCCTTGTTCCTGTCCTGCTTAGCCACGGCTCTCCTCCACACTCAGCTGTTCTCCTCCCCCTACCCCCATGGGGCTCTACCCAGGAAGGAGCCCCAGAAAGGAGTCCTGGTAAATGCATTTCAGAAGTTCATGGGGCTCAGCCTCCCCTGGCCCCTCAATCCTTACCATAGCTACTTTGTGGTCACCTGCTGCGGGAGTAGCAGAAAGTCTCCTGCTTTCCAGTTGCAGTTTGTCCATGGGCCCAGGTACTTTCGGGTGTAAATCTTTTGGTTGTTTGGGGTTATCCTCTTCTGTTCTCAGGTCCATCAGGTGCTCCATTGCTCCTGTTTTCTTTCTAGACAGTGTTAGCGTACAGGCACTGGCCATTGTCTTTGTCTCTGCTTGTATTTTGGGGTCTGCAGGATTCCTTGCCATCTACTCTTGTAAATGTCTGATTTGAGGTTTTCAGGGTAGTCACTTTATGTAGGGACCCTGAAATTCAAAAACTATGCCACTGTTGTCACCATTTTTCCAGGATCATCATTATGTTTTTATATTTTACATTTAGATCTCTAATTCATAACTAATTTCAAGTGTATTCAGGTAGTGTGGCACAAGGTTGGGTCCAATTTTCTTGTTCCTAAGGGCTGTCTAATTGGCCAAACACCAGCTCAAAGCCACTGATTTGAGGTGCCACCTTTACCAAATAGATTTCTGTATGTATTCAGGTCTACTTTTCAGACTTTGTGTGCCATTAATTTCTCTGCTGACTCACACTATACCACACTGTTCTAAAAGCTCCGCCCCCCCCGCCTTTTTTTTTTTTTTTTAAAATATCTGACAAGGCTACTTCTGGAAGATTTCAGTCAAGATATCTTTGAATAATGCTTCTTCCCATTTTGATTCCTTCTTAAACTCAGATCAGAAATGTTAGATCTTACCATTCTATTCATGTCTCTTACCCTTTTTTCCATATTACCCATTTCTGCTTCCCTGATGTACATTCAGAATGATTTCCTGACATAGCTTCCAGTTCACCAATTTTTCCTTCAGCTATGCCTTATCTGTTCTTTTTAATTTTTTTATTTCTAAACTTTATTCTTTGCTTATGTTTACAAACATCTTCTATTTCTTTAAATGTTTCAGACTTTATCTTCCAGCTGCAGTATCTGAAAACCTTGTGGGTATTTCTTTTATCAGACTGTCCTTAGGATCCCTTCTTTCCTTGTGTTTTGTGCTTTTAACTGTGAGCTACAAGTTTCCTGGGAACTTTTATCTGTAGGAAGCCTCTGGGGCCTGAGTTAGAGCAGTACTGCACTAGAGGCTGTTTGCCTCTATCGGTCTCAAGAAGGGCACTACAAAATCACCACCTCTTTAATAACGTAAATTCTCTTCAGATATTTTTTGGATCACACAGGAAATGTGAGTTCTAACTGTATACTTGCAATGTCATCTCATATAGTTGAGAAGTCCTCCTCCCCGGTCTAACCACTAGGGTTTCTTGCTGTCCCATTTTCACTGCAGACTTATTCTCCATTACCTTGAATCCAAGGACACAATCCTTTGGGAGTTTCAGCTCTATTTAGGAGTCCCCTTCTGGAGTGGAGCCCTCATCTTTGGAAGCTGTAAAGGGAGAAGGCCGGTATCTTCAGGCTTCAGAAGTCCTCAGGGCAGAGCTAGCTTTGATGTTTATTACCTTCAGGAGTTGGAACTTTTCACTCCACGTTTGGCCTCACAGATTCCTTCTTCTATTGCCATTACAGACAGTGCATTTTAGTGTCTTACTTTAAAATTTTTAACTTTTCAATTTGAAAATAATTGATTTTAATTTAAAATAGAGTTTCCATATACCTCTCACCCAGGTTCCCCAAATATTAATATCTTATATAACCATAGTACAGTTATTGAAATGACATTAGTATTGATAAAACGTTATTACTCAAATTTAGTGAACTGTCCAACTTAATATCCCTTTTCTGGTCCAATATATAATAATCCAGGATTATATACTGCATTTATTGTCACACCTCCCTAGGGTCCTTTAACCCAAAACCATCTGTTTTTATCTTATGACGTTGATAGTTTTTAAGTGTTCTGGCCAGTTATTTGGTAGAAAGTCTCTCAGCTTGGGTTTGATTCAACAGTGTGTTCTTTAAAATATCTTTTCATATTTCATCTAGCATGTCAGTTATTACAGTTGGCAGAGTTGTCTGAGGTTTCTAGAAATAGTTCTAACTTGATTTTTAAATTATTTTCTTAGGCTATACTTAAAACACGAACATATTATCAAGTCAGAATTTTAAACAAATACAAAGTCTCTTTTTCTGTTCCTGTCATCGAGTCCACTCATTTTTGTACCTCAGTCCTTGACTATTTGCTGGTATGGTTACTGTCTTAACATCTCTTTTACTGTCCTTTCAAATCAGTCTAGTATCCTAAATGTTTGGCTTTGCAGTAGAGCCCTGGGATCTTTCATCCCCTACACACAGGTGTCCCATGAATTTGACCTTGTACAAGGCTTCAAACAAAGGACGCAGGCAAAGAAAAATGCTCTCTAAGCTTTGTTTCAAGAATTGTCATCACCATCATTTTAACATTCTATCATTAAAATAGTGTAAGACCCTCCCTGCTTGCTCCAGGGAAATTAGAAGAAAAAGGCATTAGTTCCAACTTTATTAGAGAACTTTTTAAAAGACAATATTTAAGGCAGTCATTTAATTCATTTAATAAAATCATTAACCATTTAATGTGTTGTAGTTGTAAATCAGCATGGTGGTTTTAGGTTTTGTGAGGTCTTTGTATGTCCTTTGTATGTCAAAGGAGAGTAAGGATGATGGGAGCCACATACAGTCTTCAGCTCTGTAAAGGAGAAGCTTTGGAGTAGTAAGAGCTGACTGAAGCTGCAGGTAGCTCTTAGGGCATTGTGTTTCCTGTTGGAGGGATACCAACAGGGATGCATGGAGCACAGGAGAGCTGTGGTTGTATCACAAATCTTATATTTTATATTGTCCACTTTAGAGGACATGGGGCATTATTTCAGTATTTTAAATAGGAAGTTTTTATATGTTTTAGCTTTATTTCATGGCACCATGTTGGCCATACATGTAGTTTCTTCACTGTCTTGTCCTTGATTAGGAATGCAATCCCCCATTATGTTGCTGACGGAGATACTGTCCTCTTGAGGCAGTCTCTCGATACTTAGGTCAAATAGAACCTGCCTGGCTGGTTTCCCCTACATGTTTTAATGTTAGATTATGCTTTTTATTTTTTTTCTTTTTTAGTTCTTAATGCTGAAAATCAGAAAGGAGACATAAATTTACTTGATCAGCGTGAAAAGAGGAATCACACACTCTGAATCAACTGGAATTACATACTTCATGTCAGGATTGAAAAGAGATCACTACGAAGTATTTATGAGGGGTTGAATACTGTGAAATGTACTAAGTAAAATATACATCTAAAGATGATTATTGTGGAGTTTTAATATGTACTTTATGTAGGAAAATGATTGTGTTGTAGATGGTTTTTTCGAAGTATTTATACTAAGGTATCAGAATTTGTCAGCTAATAGGTATGAGAAGATCAATATCAAAAACAGAACCCAAGTTCTCCAAGTATGGTGACAGTGGCGCTTAAAAAATTCTGGAATGTAACTTTGTTTAAAAAAAAAAATCAAAGCCTGTAGAAGAGTCTGTCTTCTGACACCAAGAGACCCACCGCACCTGAGAATTCTTCTCTGGTCCCTTTGGTGTCCCGCTTCACACGCTGTGCTGAGTGGCTGGTACCAGCCCGATATTTCTGTTCTCACAGGTCAGTGCTGAACGATTCCTGGCTTATACTCTCATGTGCTCACTTCTGGTTCCGACAGTCAGTGGCCTGGAGTACAAAACTGTTAACACAAACATCACTAGCAACAGTTTTGAACAAGTCTATATACAAAGACATTTTATGTGAGAATTTTTTAAAAAACTTATATAACCTTTGTCATTAATGTACAAAAATGCTTCTAAGTGACTTGTAATTTGAACATTTGTGATCTATTTTTACTTTGCTTAGTATGTGCGGGCAAAGCAAAATCTTCTGTATTAAGTCCCTATTACCAAGAGCCATGAGTGGATTAGACTTTTGACACAACAGGGGCCAAACCAGAGCTGACCCTGGGGCCTGTAGCAGAGCACTGTGGGGGCATGTTTGCTGTGGACTGCCCAATGCACCATTACAGGAAAAGGAGAGGAAGTTGATGTTAAGAGTATATGGTGTTACACAGGGGGAAAGTTTAGAAAGGCAAGAGAAATTAACAGTTGTTTTTGCCATAGTCTGTACGTTTGGCTTATGGTAAATGACTATCAACAGTGATTTAAAAATCAATGTTAATTTGAAAAGGACTAATCATAATTCACCTTGAGTTGCTTCTCTGTATTTCCAGTAAGTAGGCTCTTGCCACTTACGAATGACTGGCAAAGTCACACTAATGACTCTCAGGTCTTAAGGGTAAGTGGGTAGTGATACTTACTCTTACAAGTCAGAGGATTTGAGATGCAGGAGCCTCAGATCACCTGGTATAACCCCTCAACTTGAGAGGAACTGGGGGTCCAGAGAAGTTAAAGAACTACGCAGGCCAGACAGCTGGTGAGCTGGATGCCTGGCCCCTCACCTGCTCTGGACTCATGGTGCCCCTGGCTGGCACTGAAGGCAGGACCTGGTTTGCATTCAGGTTAAGATCTCCAATGTGAATGTTACTCGTGTAGGTACCTTTTTACTTAATTGCTAGGATTAAACTTTTCTACCCGGAAAAGGCAACTAAAGGGTGTTAAAAATAGCTTTGTAAGATTTTATCTAAGCCCTTGTCCAACTTCTCTTTGTGTCTTAGCCTTAGGGTTGATAATCTCTCTTGCCTTTTCAATAAAACATCTATTCATTCCATCTTTAATCAGTGTGCACAGAGTTCTAAGAAACAAGACTCTTAAGTTCAGCTGCTTTGTTTTCCTTTACTGCCCTATTGGACTCCTGAAGAATCAGCTTGCAAATTATAGATTAAGAATGGTTTGCCTTAACCCTTTTGTGGACTGAGATGGGATGTCAATATAAATAAAAAATGACCACACTGTTTCCATCTTCATGTAGAGGCACCAAAGGCCATTCGTTCGGGAGGTGTGTACTGTGAGTAATCTCTCCAGTCATGCTTTCTTACCACCGGCTTACCTTGACATCACATAGGCAACCATTTATAGCGGTGTCATGGTTTTTTTTTTTTTTTAAAGCAAAACAAAAACCTGTGTAATACATAAGTAGATGGCAAACCCTCCACTTTGGTCTTATGGTTTCATCCAAAATTAGCAGCTATTCCAATTTTTAATAGGTATGAACTATTTAATTTACACCTTCCTCTGTTTTCTCAAATGGTATGTAGACAGGAATGTGAAGACCCACCTTTTCTTCTGCAGATGGGACTGCAGATTCCCTGCACAATACTCAGATTTCTTGAGTAATGAAAGCACTGCACATACTTAATGTACTTTTGTGTGATGGAATTTGACAAATAAACCAATACCTGTTAAGTCAGTGTGCAGTCATTAAATAACTAGATCGGTTAACTGGCATGATTGTTTTAATTGGTAGTAGTTGGTTAGCTATTTTTAGCAGAACCCAGAGTGGTGTAAGACAAGTGTGAATTCAGGAGCCTTTAAGGTCCAAGGGCTCGGTCTACCCCAAGAGATTACTATAAATAATTGATAGTTTATAGAACACTCAACAACTTCTAATCCTTGTCTCTGAATTTTACAAAAAATACAAAAAGATTCCATGAATTGTAGGGTTTTTTCCCACATTGTTAGCTTAGATTTTGAAAATGTTCGTTAGTGTCAGAGTTGGGGAAATAAATAGTTGTGTATTTAAATGTTTGTGTACGAAGCCACTCTCCCTTAAAAACTGGCTTATAAAAATCTGATGATAATGTATAGATTGAAGGATTACTCAAAGCTGGTATCATCACATGCACTCTTGAAAAAGCTAAAGTAAAATGCTTCCATCCTTGTTGGTGTGCCTGTGAAACACATCTCTGGGAAAGTTAAAGGACTTGAAATATTTTCTTTAAATTTATGCATAAACTTCACATAATACGTTTTATAAACCAAGGCCCTAGCCAGTTGAAACAAATGCTTGTTTTCCTATCTTTACTGCTTAGAATAAAATGATACCATCTAATGTAGAATAAAAACCCACGGCAGCATGAGCCAGGAAGAGGAATGGGCAGCAAAGGAAGGGCAGGGCCTCTGGTGCTGGGCACTTACAGGGTACAGGTGGATTTAAGTCTGTTTCTGAAGGCAGCAGATACTGGAAAGATCCCCACTTGAAAACACTGCGTGGGTTAAAATGAATATTTAGCAGTGAACAAAAACTATGCCACACTGAAACCTAACCCTAAAAATTAACAATCTATGCATTCCTACCTCTTGAATAATGTCACTAGCAAACATTTTGCATGTTTTAAAGGTGCCAAAAGGAACAGTTAAAGGATGTTTTTTAAAAAACCTCTATATTCTTACAGGTATATAATTTAAGACATCATGACACACAAAATCACAATCCCCATGTAATTTAGTCTCCCTAGATAGTTTAGAGGTTCCCCCCACCCCACATATTCCCTTTTAAATGTATTTTACCAAAACCCCATCCAAATGTTTGATCGTTTTTGAAACTTTTGAATCTGTTTGAACTATTCAAGAGTAAACACCTTCAGTCCTTAACATGCATCAACAAAGTGCTGTTGTTTTTCATTTCCAGTAGTGCATTTTTTGTCAAGAAATTTATTAACCTTTACAAACACTATTTTCACTCATTCATAAAAAAATGATTTATGATTAAATCTGTAATAAAACCATATAACATTCATCACTGCATTAAGCCCAGTTTCATCCATGGAACATAACAAACCACTTTAAAACAGCAGTTTTCATTCACGTCGTATAAGGCTGTCAAATTAAAAGTATTTCTTATAATAGGCTGTCATCCAAGAAATCCATTTCACTTCGTGTTATGTGCTGAGACTGACAGATGGATCCCCTTAGAATCTGAAAGTAGATTCTGCCCCTTGATGTCCCCCCTTTCAGTGTCTTTCAAACAAGTTTCACAACAGGAAAGTATTTGTGAGCAGAGAAATCAAATTCAGGAGGAACCTGTAAAGAAAGGCAGAAAGTAAACAAATGTATCTACAAATATTCAGACAGTACAGTATTTTAGTTTCTCGCAATTTTGGAGGTAAGGCAGCACGAGAGAGGGGAAAAAAAAAAAAACCTGGTTTAATGACAAAGACAACAGGAACTAACCTGGAGGGAAAACAACAAGCTTATCTCTGGGTTTATGAAAGAGAACAGTTAACAAAGGCAAATGGACTTAAATCACAGGGAAGGGTGGTGGGTCAGCACACTTTTTAGTTCCTGGGTCATGGATAGTACTAAGCAATGAAACCGTGTCTAGTAAAGCACGGCAGAAGATGAGGAAGGAAGATAGCAAGCCGCGATGGGAGTCGACAGACAGAGGTACATGTAGTGTGCCAATGCTCAGCAGGCACATGTTGATAACAACATCAGTAAGGGAAGCTGAGAGAATTTACCATCTCTCAAGCCATTAAACAAAGACTTCAATTACTGAAGCATTCACTTTTCTAAAGGCAGATGACTTTTTAAATATCTCTCCCATAATAAATTTGTTTTCACACATTTTCTGTTTTACTCTTTTACTCATTCACAGTAATTTACACAATTACACAGTAAATTACACAGTAATTTACACAAAGAGGGGAATGGGAGGGAGGGGAATGGAAGGGCAGACTTTAGAAATTTTAAGTCAATAAAATCTCAAGTTTCAAAGCAAAATGGCAAGCTCTAGTTACTTTCTGCCACTGAACCTCTTATTTTTTATTTTCTTTTAAGATTTTATTTATTTGACAGAGAGGTAGAGAAAGAGAGGGCACAAGCAGCAGGAGCGGCAGAGGGAGAGAGGGAGAAGCAGGCTTCCCGCCGAGCAGGGAGCCCGATGTGGGGCTCGATCCCAGGATCATGACCTGAGCCCAAGGCAGCTGCTTAACTGACCCAGCACCCAGGCGCCCCTGAACCTCTTTTAAAGGGATGATTTTTGAATGTTTTACCTTTTTGTAATATTTGTGCATCTTATTTTTTAAAAAGTTCTACAATAATTTAACACCCATTTACTTTCCCCACAATGCGCTTACCTTAGATTCCTTTTTGTGTCCTCCTGCCAGTAACTTCATGACCACAAAGTTGGGTTTGGCAACCTTTAAAATTCTATTGACCTAAACAATGAGCAACATTAAGCTATCAAAACATAAAATTCAGAGTCAAAATGTCTTTATAAGATAGGAACTTCACATAAGGTAAATGTTGATTTTTTTTTTTTTAAGATTTTATTTATTTGACAGACAGCAAGGGAGGAACACAAGCAGGGGGAGTGGGAGAGGGAGAGGCAGGCTTCCTGCTGAGCAGGGAGCCCAATGTGGGGCTCAATCCCAGGGCCCTGGGACCATGACCTGAGCCGAAGGCAGACACTTAACGACTGAGCCACCCAGGCACCCGATATTTTATTAAATAAAGGCAACTTAACAACACGAACAGACATACTTTTCCGTGACCACAGAGCTCTACTTTGGTCAGCAGGGCTGCCCTGGAGGGGCCCCTGGGTCTCGCTCTCACTAAGCCTGAAGAGTGTCCGGCTGCAAAGAGAGCAGCAGAGCACTTGGGGTGCAGACTACGCAGCTGGAGTGCTTGCACTTCAGGTACTCGTCATGAAACCTCTGGCAAGTTCTCTAGGATCTCTGTTCCCCAGCTGCTTCATCTGTAAGCGTGGGGACATTAACTTGACTCCCATGCCCGCACAGACCTGCTAAGAGGATTACTAAGTGAGCTAATCCATACTACGAGCTGAGAACCACGCCTGGCAGGTAGGAGGTGTCCTGTGTTTACTGTCACTCCTGACTACGCTTGGCCGAAAAGTTTCACCTGAACAAATGAACAGCAGAGGACTGGAATGCTGCATTCCTCCTAAGAGGGAGTAACGTGCAACCTGAAGAAAAAAGCTCCCACTACTCCTCGTTGCTGACTGACCTCTCTCCAGAAACACACCTCAACACAGGTTTGGAACAGCTTCTCCTCAGCCCCAGATAACACATCCGCCTGTCCGGATGACAACTCCGTCTAGGCCTCCAACAGGCACGTCCCAACCTGAGCTCCTGACTTCTCGGTCCAGTCTCCCACCTGCCCCTGCTCCACCCGCAGCCCTCTCCACTGGTTCCATCCACTCAGGGGCTCAGGCCCAAACCCTGAAAGTCCTCCTTAACGCCTCTTTTCCTCACCCACATCCAGTCCATCTTGCTTCAGATCACCTCCATGGTCCACACCATCTCTCACCAGATCACTGCTGTGGGTACCTGCTCCTACCTTTGCCCCTACCACAGTCTATTTTCAGCACCGGGGCCAGAGTGAACCTTTACAACAAAAATCCAATCTGGTCATTCCTCTGCTCAAAAACCTCCCAGTGGCTCACCTTGTTCGTCGTACTCCAGCCACATCAGTCCGTGCCCTTGGGGTCTTTACATGTGCAGATCCCTCTGCCCATAGGGTTCCATCCCCAGTGGCCATGCAACTTGCTTTTTCACCTTCTTCAGAGATTTGCTCACAGACCACCTTAACTTAAAAATGCCTAATCCTCCGCTACCTCCCTACTCATAGTATTCACTATCCCCATTCCCAGCTTGATTTTTCATAGTCCTTATGACCTTCTAATATACTAGGTAATTTATTTACTGTCTGCAACCTCCACCACCCTCAGGAGGGCTGAGATTTGTCTAGTTTTCTTCATTAGTTTTTACCACAGGGCTGGGGACATATTAGGCACTCAACAAGTATTTGTTGAGTAAACAAATTAAGTTCATGGAAAGAAATATACCATCTATTATAGGTACCTTCCTCTAATTTTTACATTCCCCCTTGTATTTTCTTTTATTACATGATTATATAGAACAAAAAGTCATCTCTCTCCTATCCCTGTTTCCCAAGGCACTAGGCTCCCCTCCCAGGAAGCAAACACTGTTATCAATTCTTACATAATTCTTACATCTCTTTCTGGAGATATATTATACTCCTATAGTATTTGCACACATACAGAGTTCCTGGGCCTCTTCTGATTGAAATGGCAGCATACTCATCGCAGTTTAGTACTTTGCTCTTTAAACTTCTTATATCCTGAAGAACATTCCATTACAGTATTTAACAACCGTCCTTTTCAAGACTACACAGTATTATATGATGGATCATCACTCATTTGACAGTCTCTGTTGAGGGACAGTGAAGTTTCCTTCTTTGCTATGAGAATCCTGCTGCAATGAGGACTCCTGCGTAAACCACTTGCTTCCCTCACTGCCCACACGTGCACATGTGTTAGATAAATCCCAAGCAGCAGCACTGCTTGGCCTAAGCATCTGTGCTTTTTTAACAGTAACTGCTATTAAATTCCCTTTCATGGAGGTTGTACCAAGATATACTCCCCAAAACAGTCTGAGTGTTAAAGGCAAAGCACTCTCATTTGTGGAATCCATGCATGTCAATATAATCAGGCATACAGCAAACTGTGAAAGCAACAAGAGGCTGCAACTCAGTATTCTGCAAGTTCCAAGGTCTGTAGAATAATATCTCAAAATAAAGTCTTCGAACAGTAGGCCTGATTTTAAATGGTCAAGTGGAATAAGGTTTTTACTTCCTGTGATAATTGACCAGAGCATTTTTCATATTTTTAAGATTTATATAATTAGATTTTAATATAGTAAACTATACATTAAAATAAATTTTAAATGTCACCATTTCCGAACAGTGGATCACTCCTGGATCCTATTTCTGTTCTGCCTACACACTTTATGGTTCTATGTCTTAATTTCTCTTTGCATTGATCTCTAAATTTACACAAAGGAGCTATTTGCTTTCTTTCATCAGATAATTTACGTCTTGCAAGGTTAGGTTAGCAAAGCCATTTAAAATCCTTGCCAGAAACATGAGAGGCTTCACTATTAATACTGTAAGGTTCATTTTTATAAACTGTCATCCAATAGTAAGATACCTATTTCCTGCCAAGCTTTTCCTCCAGAATTACTGTGACTGCAGTCTTACCTCATGGTCTGGGTTTGGGATATTTTCCAGGATCATTTTTGCCTGCTGAAAGTGCTTACTAGCTGCCACATACAGTTCTGGAGACTGAGGAGGAGGGCTGTATTTATTGAGGTCAGACATTTCCTAAAAAGGGGGGGAAATACTATATTATTCAAAACATGTTTAATATGAAAAACTCTAAAACAGCTTTTGTAATTAAAGAATTCTACCTGATTCACGATTCATATAGAGACACTAAAGCAAACACTCAGCATATGTCCCTATTTTTCCCTACGTAATATTCAATTCCCAACCTTCGTATGCTACCTCATATTATCCTCATACTTAAAATAACTCTTAATGGGATGAGTGCATCCAAAAAGAGCCAAATAATTTTCACACTAATTAAAGCTGCTGTTTTATCGCCTTGTTGCTGGCCCAATAATAGTCTGATTTGACTATTTTAATGAAATGGCTAGGTACAAACAGCCTATCTCTAAGGTCTAAGACTACTTCCTTTACAATTGCTTTAATAAGCAGAGTCACCTTGAACTGCAGATAGTGCACCGGTGGTGGTGTCATTACACTGTTGAATGGAGCAAATCTGTGCTCGTATCGAACTTGTTCACTATCAAGCTCAAACTTGGGTTTTCGTACTTTGCCATCCATGTCAAATGCTACCATGGTCTAAAAGAAAATGAAAGAAAAGACTGTATCATTTTGAAAAAGTGAACTCATTAGTACAGAATAGAAACAGCTATTTACACAAAGTTAAAACAATTTTAAGGTTCAGAAATCAGGAACAGGAAGAGAAAAACTGGCTTTAGTATTTTTATGTCATGTGCCATATTTACATAAAAAATTTTCAAGTTCCAGTGTTTAATCCATTACTGTATTTCCCAGTGAAATTGTACCACGTGCACATTATTCTGCTATGACACATGCTTTTACAGTTGCTTGAAACCTTCAAGTAAAAGCTTCTAAAGAAAAGAAGTCATATATAATAAAAGCATAGGTCCTGTTTCTCAAACATAAGTCCATGTTCTGTTTCATATATTTTAACATAAGTTGTCTCAAATAATTTCTTGAATTGCCAAGTACAGCTTAAGAGTTAGCACTTGCTACCACGTGAAAATGCTTGCTTTTGCTTAAGCCATTCATTGTGGAGCCTACCCCCTTCCTAGTATGCTCCTTACACAAACCTCATCTCTTCTAAGAAACCTTTTCTGATCATGAATCAGAAATAAACTCTGCCTTGTCTTATTACTTGTGTCACACATGTCACCTGACCTGTCATTACCTAGACACTTAAGACTTGGTATCCTTAAATGTACTCCATAGAAGATACCTGACACATGGCAAGGATGTTAAATTAATACTTGTCTACAAATACTTGCTAAACAAAATTAATGAAAACTAGACTGGAAAAAAAGGTAATTTAAGCAGATGGTTAGTAAACACAAAGGTAAAATTAGAATCTGGAAAGAATCACAGAAAAGAGTCCATTTTAATTAAACTATGTAACAGCAATGTAGTTAAAAAGCAAAAGGAACTTCATTTGTGACGACTTACTTTAAACATTCCAGCACACATGTTCTGATATGCCTGGCTCATTGTGATCTCTCGGCTCAAGGGGCGAACTGTAATTAAAAAGAAAATTACCCACACTCTTTTCCCCCTCCTCTTGCATTACTGCAGGAGAAAATCTAATTAAAAAAAAAACTTCTACCTTGTTTACTAAAATTAAAAATTCAAAGTTTGTTCCTACAGGTTAAATTTTCTGGCCCAAATCTACAAATAATAAAATAAAACTGAAAGCCTTTTTAAAAAGCCATATTCCCTAAATAAGTAATACCATAAAATTCTAGTATGAAGTAATTTTAACTTATTTTGAATTCACCATGCAGACTTAATTTCTGAATTAGGAAACCCATGCATATAGTCATTTAAAAACCCACCCAAACCGTTGAAATCCTAATGATATACACAGTAATATTCTGTAACATTTGTAGCAGTATCTGTACCCTTCCACTAGTGATCGAGAGAGCAGTGCCTCTGAAACATTTCTTTCTCCTCCTGGGCTTTGGGTGTTACACCAAGGCCCTCTGTGATCACCGTTCTGTGCCACTGTAACAGCACAGCTCCAGATCGACTCCCCTCCAAGTGGTCAGCCTTCTGTCAAAAGATCAAGGGTCTTCTGCTGCCTTGTTCCTTGACTTACCCTACTCGCACACTCCATGTGGCCTACTTCTTCTTGTCCTAAGGTCCTCTAACACACAAAATAGCCAAGAAGTAAAAGAAATGCAAGGGAAGGCACCAAAGAGGCTTGTGTCACTAACACTGGGACTCAGTTTATACCTTATACTTTCTGAAGAGAAGATGGGCAAGAACTGAGATGTAAGGACTAATTCACCCATAACAAGGCATAGGCAGCTCTCCATCTACTTGCAGAAATTAAAGTGCACTCCAATGTTTGTTACTTCTTAAATTTAAAAAGAATCCACGGTACCTTTCTTCTTTTTTTTTGTTTTTTTACTACTCCGGCCTTTCTGCTGCTCTTCCATGATCCTTTCCTCTGCCATCTGAGAGCCATCAGCACGACTTAATGTAGACATCAACCATGCATAAAGGAATTCTGAGAGATACCTTCAAGGGTACCAAATGTTAGTTAATGGAAGATGTCTACATGAGATAGCTTCATCACCACAGGTATTGGTATTAATAAAGAGATACTTTTAATACTGCTTTAAAAGTTAAAAAAAAAAACCCCAAAATCCAGATTATCCAATTAGATAACTGATACATTAGATTTTACAAGAAATTAGCACTACACATGAGTAACTTTTCCTTTCTTGTAGCCTTATATTGCTGGACAATGCTGAAAAATGCTTAATTCCTACAATGATACGCATTTTACAATTTTTCAAAAGACTTCTTGATAATTATATTTATGTATGTAAATCAAATGAATGCACACTAAATTGTTCTTTTTTATTATATCAGGACACATTTCACCTTAGCCTATTAAGAAAATATTTCATTTTCCCATTAACTGCAAGAGAATGCAAATACAGAAAAAAAATGTAAAACTGTAGGCATTATACCAAAGCATTCTAAAAAATTAAGAACATTCAAGCTTATAATTTACTTGAGTTTATTCAATAAATGAAGTGTGAAACAGATTATTCCACCTGATACTAACTTTTCAGAAGCTTAACCAACATTACATTCTCCTATGCCCAGAAAAAGTGGTTCAAATCTAGGATATGAATATATATAGTTTATAATATAACCCATAATAAATAAAATTAAGGACCACTATTACATTAAGCTAAAATCAAAGATTAGAAATTTTATTATGGGGGCGCCTGGGTGGCTCAGTGGTTAAGCATCTGCCTTCAGCTCAGGTCATGATCCCAGGGTCCTGGGATCGAGCCCCACATCGGGCTCCCTGCTCAGTGGAGAGTCTGCTTCTCCCTCTCCCACTCCCCCTGCTTGTGTTCCTGCTCTCACTGTGTCTCTCTCTGTCAAATAAATAAATAAAATGAGCACATAATGCCTATTTCCAAAATTCTCCAAAAAGTTGTAAGGCAGGTTACAATATTAAAATGCTGACCTTCCCACCAAAAAAAAAAAAGAAAAACAAAGAGAGAAAGAAAATTTAAAGCAAAACAGTAACTAGTCAAAAGATACACCTGAGGATAAACATCGTTCCTTTTTGTTGTAGCAAAACAAAAGCCTCACAGTCAATAAATCAAAACTGTACTGGCAAAAAACAAACAAACAAAAAAACTCTCCAAAACCGCCTGGAATGGCTTAGGTGCTGTGTTTTAAAGCTAAACTGAGCACTATGCAGAACTCCTGGCAACTAAGGCAAACTGGGAAATATCTTTTCATTAAAAAAAAAAAAAAAGGCAAATAGTTCACATGAAGAGAAAATAATTTCTGACAATGAATTTAAGAAAAGCGTTTAGAATATCCTTTTACAGGGTACAAATGATTTTTTCCCTATTACACTACAAAATCTGAGGGTCTATATCTTAACGAAAGGATTTCTACAGGGAATTAATGCTGCTGTCTTCCAAATATCAAACACAAGGATAGATGAGTGAAGGATATAGTTGGCACAAGTCAGGCTTTTCTTGTCAAATATCAGATATCTCAGTGAGCTTTTATTAAATGCATTATCAAAATTAATACACAATTATATCTAAGGAGAATCAGAGTACAGTATTCTAGACCAGTGGTTCTCAAATTGTGATCTCTGGACCACCAGCAGTATCACCAGAACTAGTTAGAAATGCAAATGACTGGTCCTATCCCAGACCTACTGTACCAGGAACTCAAGGGACCATGCCTAGCAAGTCACCATGATGCACTTGAAAGTTTAAGAATCAGTGTTTTCTACTGTTCATTTTTAAAGGGCCCACATGCTTTAGGAATGATTATATTCATGAACAATAACAACAACAAGCTTATCTTGTGAAAATGCTGGAGGCCAATCTATAATTTTGAAATTGAAAAGCAGTTAAAACTAACATGAAAGTAGACCACAAGGGTATTTATAGGCAAAAACTAAAATTTCTTTCATTAAAATGTAATGAATCTGCTCAAATATGCAGACACATTTCTAATGGAGTGTTTATGTGATTATCATTCATTTGCTGAATTAAGAGCCCAATTCTTTGTGCCAAAAAGCATATGAAAATTTTATTTTGAGGAATCAAGAGCACAAAGGCTTCCCATTAGCTGCCTCAAACCTCGGAGACAGAACTTGAGCATGTTCCCCTACAAAATGGTTTGAATACTGCGTCTACTGTGAGTTAATAACAAAACGTATGCCAAATAGCTATATCAACACCTGTTGGTAAGACTTGTTACCTACATAAATATTGGAGAGTATACCAAATAATATTATTCTCATATTACTTTAGTTCATGTTCAAATTCAAGTTTCATAGTCAAAAGAGTTATGTTAGGAGCCCTAGCAGCCATGATAACAAAACCATGTCAGTGTGGAAGAGAATTACTTTCCTTCCTTCATAGCGGCGATTCCAAGGGATATACAGTATCTTAATTTACTATGTTAAATAATTCAAATATGAGTTAAAAAGATGAACCATATTAAGATCTTATATACTAAACTTAGCTGTTTGCCATGAGCAACACTGGTTAATCTTATTTTAATAAATTACTACCGTCCTTGGCCAGACTAAGAAAAAGATATATTGGCTCTTAATTTATTTTGTTTCTGTGGCAGCTTTCCCATGTGTAAAGTATTTCCAAGAATCCTCTTACTAGGTTTCTTCATCTCATCTTCAAGTGAAAGTGAAGAACTACTGGCTGGGGATGGTGAGCTCTTATCAGCTCCTTCCAAGCTCCTGAGATAAATCCCCAGGGCGGCAGTTTGCAAAAGTTATGTTCCCAATGATAATTTTAGCCACAATTTCTTCTCTGAGCAAAGATCTGGTTCAGATTTCGAACTTTAATTCAGTTAAGTACATGCCACAGCTAGCACCTAGCGTCACTGAAGTCAGGACTAAATCTGTGTTAATTTTTCTCTCTAGAAACAGACAAAAGCTCTTCAATTAATCCATTTACTTTGGAGCCACTTCTATTAATTTTTAAATAAATATTCAATGGCTGGAAAAAACATATTTGTATGATGTTACAGCACTTAAAGATGTTCAAAACGATCTGGCTCTAATTTTTAATAGATATTTTTCAATTGTCCCACAACTAAAATTAAAATACATTAAATAAAAAAGTACCCTGAAATGATATTCTTTTCTAGAGATGCTCTCTCAGATCTTATCTACTCTACCCACCACCAATTTTAACTCACGTTGTTCTCTTACCAATATATGTAGTAGTACTCGTGCATGCTGTAGAGCTCCAATTCAAAGCCACTCAGAAGATACTGGATCATAATTCGAAGGTTATGATAAAGGACCCAGGTACCTAAACAGGCCAAATGTTGCCTTTGGGGTTCCTGTTTCAACAGCATAGTGTGAAGGGCTGCATCAACCTTCTCTGCCTATCAGAATAAAATGTCATAACATTGACTTTCTTTTCAAGGTAATGAGAGAATTAAAAAAAAAAAAACAACAAACAGCTAAAATAAAAATGTAAAACTTGTCACGTAAAGAACTCATACTTTCAAAACATTTTTCGTTAGATTTAACGTTAGATTTCACAGCGGGTAACATTTACATAAACAAAAATACAAAATACTGACTTCAGGTCTCTAGTTATGTTATCAATTAATATTGCTGCTTACAAATTAAAATTTTTATTAGAATGTGAATTTGTTATAAAACTATAGTTCTACATATATTTTACAATTTATTCTGATTATCAAAGATATTATATATATATTATCTCAGTTTGGATTATTGTTCTTTTTGTAAACTCTTTGATACATGAAACTGTTACACTGAAGTTAAAAATAAATTCATCACACTGAAAAATTAAATAGTCAAAATACCATTCCAAAGAATTATTTTTGAAAAATCAGATCAAGGTACGTGAGTATCTTAGTTGGCTCTTACCTCATCCTGCAAGGTAGCGAATTCCTCAAGAATATGACCGAGCTTATCTCTCTGTCGAGCCCTATTATGTCCATGGATCTGAATAAGACTACAGAAGGGCTGTAATACACACACAGTTTGTTAACTGTCAATGTAAAACTACTTGACACTAAATAAAATTAACATTCCAAGTTTTCAAACTTGAGTTTAAGGGGGAAAAAAAAACCTGTTGATGTAAGAATCAGGACTGTGCATATTTCTTACATAGGCATTTCTTTTTAAGGAAACTCAACATGAGAATTTATTAAAAGCCAGAAGAAAGTGGCTGTTAATGAAACTTGCTTTCATACGGCAAAAAAATCTTACTTTGATCTTTAGTTATCTTCCCACAGTTTCAAGAGAACGGTTTCTTTTCTGCTTATTTCACGCTATAAGCCAATGTTCAAGGGTGACATTTCTGTGCTGCTTTAAACACACCAGAACAATTACAAGGCTTGAACCCTGAATAACACAAGGGTTAGGGGCACTTATACCCCAGTCAAAAATCCATGTACAACTTCTGACTCTCCAAAAACTTAACTACTAATAGCCTACTGTTGACTGGAAGCCTTACTGAGAACATACACAGTCGGTTAACTCCTATTTTGTATATGTATTATATACTGTATTCTTACAACAAAGTAAGCTAGAGGAAGGAAAATGTTATTAAGAAAATCTTAAGAAAGACAAAATGCATTTATAGTACTGTTACTATATTGAAAATCGGTGTATAAGTGGACCTGTACAGTTCAAACCTATGTTGTTCAAGGGTCAGTTGTTATCTAGAAACCCTAAGGTTCTTCTATTCCTATTCTACATCATAAAATACTTCACTAATCAGACAGTACTGAATGATAGTATGCTCTAAGAAATACGAATTAGAAGGTATAATTTTAAATTTGTACAGTTTGACAGATATTCTCTCACTTGATCAATAGCTAGCCTCTAAGAAGTACAGGGGCAGTATTAACACCTCACTTTTTAAAGACTGGGAAGTGTATAGAAAACTAAAGTGATCTGCACGATAATAAAATGTTAATGATAAAAATGAAATCTGGCCTTTTAGTTCTGCTTTCACCATCCCACGCTGGCTTCCTATATATATGTATATATATATTTTAGTAACTGGAATTAGGCCCCCCAAAACTTGTGCTTCAGTTCTCCAAGAGAAATGTTTATATAATTAAATAAGAATGATTTATGATTAATTTAATCCACTACAAGATCTGTATTTTTTCCTAATTACCTGAGATTTGAAAAAAATTTGTGATCTTATCTACATTAATAATTTTAATTTTATTATATTCAAATAGTACAAAAAGAAGGTATCTGGGACTGTTACAAACATTCCTTGTTTATAAGATCAAAAGTAGTTTTTGTGCCCATTTACAAAAAATGTGTACAACTTGTTCTGTTTCTGTGGTCCCTGGGGGTTACAGTGAAGACATCAAAGGTGCCTCAGTAGCTAACAACCTGCCAGGAAGACTTGAGGTTAGAAAGCTATCTACTTGAGTGTAAGAGGAGACAGAAATGTTTTATTTATTCAATGAAAATGAATAAGAAATGTCAGATGAAAAAAATAACACAAATTAGTGCTACTGAAAGAATTACACCCCACAATTTTTAAAGTATCCATCACAATGATCCAAATTGTAGTTCTTACCCGAACACAGTGAGTAACAAAGGAGTCAATACAGTCCTTAGCCTGGTGATTATTATATAGGCAGCACCTGTAAGATAATACTCATTAAAATCAAACTATTTGGCCTATAAAAAGCAGCAGTGATTACTATAGGTGCTACCAACAAAGGCGGTGGGAAAAAGAGAAAATGGAATCAAATACATTACTAAATTAAAAACTAGCATTAGATTAAGAAATATTACTGTGTTATTCACATAAATGTACACTATTTCCAATTCTTTTCAGTTCTGTATTTGGACAGAGTTGGATCCAACGAGATCAAATTAACATGAGAAGAAAAACTCCAAAATGCCACTTTTTCATGACCCTACTGCAATGTTATTTTTCTACAACTGACACTCTCATGGACTGTGTAATAGTAATTACAAAGAAAATACTGTACAGAATCCTAATTTTTTCAAGATGTACCCACATTTCCAACCACTGGCCAAAATCATCACCTATACATTTCTGGTACCTCATCGTCTATCCTCATGAAGTGGTTTCCTTGTGTTCCTTATCTCAGTTAACAGCATCACTTCTTGACTAAAGCCCTCCTGAGCACAGTCTGGGAGGATCTGCTACTTGCCTAGCCCTGGAGGAACTACAGGGGCCGGATAGATGGGAAGATTGTTTTTTTCTATCCCTGAGGTGGGAGGTCAGTAGTCCTTTGCACCTAAGAAGATGGGAAAAAGCAAAGACTTTCCCCTGGCACACTGCAGGGGCAGACAATGTACTACTCCTCAGTGTTTGCCATAACTGAACAATCTGACCAGAACCTCAAAGATAAACAGAGCCATAGTCATGCAACGGAAAATGATAGTGCCTGCAGCAGCCAAGTGAAAAGAAAAGGTGGAATGCCTGGAATAGGTGGTGGCAAGAGAAAAGGCGATCAAAATAAAACTCTTAAAAAAAAAAAAAAAAAGACTTTCTGGATCCCCAAATCAGGCTTTTCAAATTTAAACATTCAATAGAAGACAGACACTCACTAAAGCCTTGAAGGTCAAGAGGAAGAACTTTCTCACATCATGGCAAAAAACAACAAAAGAGAGAAATAAATATAAATAAAAGAGATAAATATGAAGAATATGGAGAAGAGATGTAAAGACAATATATGAGGGGCTCTAAGAAAAAAACATGAAGGTGAAGCAATAATTACATAAAAAATAATAAAGGATAATTATTGATTGGAAGACATGAGGCTTTAATGACTGAGTTTCTGAAATGATTAGCTGAAAATCACACAAGTACATTCTGGTAAAACCCTTAAACTCAAAAAAGAAAAAGAAAAAAAGAAAAGAAACTTTACAATCTTCCAGAAGAAAGTGTCAAATCACTTATGAAGGAAAAAAATAACCAGATCAGGATCACATTTCTTTCTTTTTTTCTTTTTTTTTTCAGGATCACATTTCTTATCTGTAACACTGGAATTTTAAACAGTGGAATAACAGGCGTGCCTGGGTGGCTCAGTCGGCTAAGCATCCGACTCTTGGTTTCAGCTCAGGTCATGATCTCAGGGTTGTGGGATCAAGCCCAGCAGGCTCCATGCTCAGAAGTCTACTTGAAATTCTTTCCCTCTTCCTTTGCCCCTCCCCACGCTCTCCCTCTCTCCCCCTCTAAAATAAATAAAATCTTTAAAAAAACCAGTGGAATAACATTTACAGATTATCATGCAATGAACTTTGTTATATATACAGTCAGTTCTTGATATTCATGGTAGTTCTGTTCTTTAAAGTTGTGGTGGACACTGAATTAGACAATACAGAAACACTGCTGCTAGGGTAAAATACAGGGTTAGGTTCCTGCCAGCCTCTGGTGATGCCATTTTCATCAACTGATCACTATATAACTTGTATTTTAAGATGCCTTATGTAATGTACATTGCTGATTCATTAGCAAACTCAGGCCTGAGTGAAGCTTATCTAACACACATACTCTCTCTGAAAGGCACACTACAGCCTTCCTGTGCTGAGGAATACTAGACAGCATATCATTACACATGGAGGCTATCTGAAACTATGAAATCACCATAAAAAGGACAGAAATGTGGAGACTGTGGTATCTAATGGAGCTGTTTACAGAGCTGCCTTGTTCAACACTGGGTGACTCATTATTTTGCTGCTCTGCATATGTCCATAAATTCAGCGAGAGTGGAGCAAATACCGATTTGAGGGTTACAAATACATTTTAGCAAGTAAGCAAGATTTGCAAATATGGAATCCTCAAACAATGTAGGCTGAACTGTAATTAAACCTAAATGGCTAACAATAAAAGTGCAAAAGGAGGATTGTTAAATAGAAAAGGAAAAAAAGCAAATTAGACATAGACACTATTTCACATACATCAGATTGTCAAAAATTCTGAAGTCTGATAATGACGAAGTCCAAAGTCTGGGAAAACTAGAATTCTTATACACTGTTTTCTGGCATACAAATTGGTTTAATTATTTCAGAAAGCAATTCGGCAAAACTAGTAAGGTTGAAGATGCACATATTCTATGATCAGCAATTAATCTCAATTTTTGTTTTTTCTTAAGATTTTATTTGAGAGAGAGATAGCGAGAGAGAGAGCACTAGTAGGGAGGAGAGGCAGAAGCAGGCTCCCTGTTGAGCAGGGAGCCCCATGTGGGGCTTGATCCCAGGATCCTGAGATCATGACCTGAGCTGAAGGCAGCCACTTAACCAAATGAGCCACCCAGGCACCCTTTAACTTCAGTTCTAAGTATATACAGCACATGTGCATAAGGAGACATATTCAAAAAAGTTCACCCCAGTATTTTTTTTTTTTTTTTTGAGAGAGAAAGTGCACAAGCTGGGGGTTGGGGGTTGGGGGAGATGGGGAAAGAGAGAGAGAATCCCAAGCAGGCTCCACATTCAGTGAGGAGTCTGACACAGAACTCAATCCCATGACCCCGAGATCAAGAGGCAGACACCCTGAGCCTAAGTCAAGAGGCAGACACCCAACCAACTGAGCCATCCAGGTGCCCCCAGCACTGTTTTCAACAGCAATAAATTAGAAACAACTTAAATGTCCGATTGTAGACAAACAACAAAAACAAACTATGTTCAAAGGGTGGATTTTAATGAATGAAGTAAGTCTGTGTGGATCAAACTGGATGATTTCAAAACCCTAATGCTGAATGAAAAAATCATGTTGCAAAAGGATGTATACAGTGTGACATTTATGTGAGGTCTTAAAATATATAAAATAAATGGATGTATCATTTCCGGATACACATATCTGGGTGAAGCATACAAGTATTCATAAGAGTGAGACACAAACTGTAGTGCAATGGTCACTCTAGGACCAGAGTGGGAGTAAAGGATGGAGTTGGGGAGGATTTGAAATTTTTTTTTGTAGGAGTAGTTCTCAAAATGTGGCCCAGGTTCCCCGAGTCGGGGTGGTGACCCTGGGATACTTTCCAGGGGAATACAAGGTCAAAACTATTCTCACAATAATGTTAAAATGTTATTTGACTTTTGCACTCATTCTCTCACAAGTGTATAGCAGTTGTTCCCAGAATACGTGGCATGCAGTATTACAACAAACTGAAAGCAGAAGCAGGTCAAAAAAATCCAGCTATCTTCTATTAAGACAGAAAAGAGATTTGCAAACATGTAAAACTGCCACTTTTATCATAATTTTTCTTAAAAACAGTTATTTTCCATAAAAATGTTATTTAGATTAATGTAATGGGTCTCTTATTTTTAAAAAATATTTTTAAAGTATTGTTTTAATTTCTAAAACAGTAGGTAGCAATATATATGACCTATATAAACAAAAGCTACTTGAGTCTTTAATAACTTTTAAGAATGTAAAGGTGTCCCAAGACAAAAAAGCTTGAGAACTGCTGATTTAGAGGTTAACTCTACTAATTTAATTAGTTTAAATTAGTGCTCCTTGATACTCAAGCTCAGCTCTACTCTGGGACCTTACAGATATTGCTGTCAGGAAGCCCCACTCCCCTGATTCTGCACAGCTCACTCCCTCAGTTCACTCGCATGTATCACCACTTGCAATAGGCCTTCCACAACTATCACGCCTAAGAGAACCATCTATCCCTTTATCTTTCTACAAAGCACTTATCATGACCTCACATTATGTATTTATCTACTGTTCAGTCTCTCCCAGTGCACTGGAAGTGGAAGACGCACATATTCTATGATCAGCAATTAATTTCAATTTTTGTTTTTTAAAGATTTATTTGAGAGAGAGATAGCAAGAGAGAGAGCGTTAGCAGGGAGGAGAGGCAGAAGGTATGTTCTTCTTTTCCCTAGAACCCAGAAAGGTGCCTGGCAATAGCAGGTACTAACTTACTGTATTTATTACAAAAGGGAACTGATAAAATTTATTAATTCATATAAATATACATTAAGTAGTTATCAAGTTTTATCAATCCTCCAAAAGGGGAATTTATAAAAACCAAGTAAAAATGTTGCTTAAAATGGATGGTAGTATAGGTAGCTGTCACAGTTTATACATCTGAGTCTTTGATATATTTAATTATAAATTTTAAAATAACTTTTGTCTCCATTTGCAGATAACATATATGCAGAAAACCTAAAGATTCCATTAAAAAAAAACTGTTAGAACTAATAAATTTAGTAAAGTTGCAGGGTACAAAAATCAATATACAAAAATCTGTTGCATTTTTATACATTAACAATAAACTATCAGAGAAATTAAGAAAACAATACCATTTACAACAGCACCAAAAAGAATAAAATATTTAGGAAAAATTTAACCAAGGAGGTGAAAGATCTATACATTAAAAACTGTAAGATACTGATTAGAGAAACTGAAGACACAAATAAATGGGAAGATATTCTGTGCTTATGGGTTGGAAGAATATTGTTAAAATGTCCATACTACCCAAAGTGATCTAGAGAGTCAATGCAATCCTCATCGAAATTCACAGATAGACAGAAAACAATCCTAAAATTTATATGGAACCACAAACACTCTGAATACCCAAAGAACAAAAAAGCTAGAGGTATCACAGTCCCTGATTTCAAACTTCACTACAAAAGCTACAGTAATCAACACAGAATGATACTGGGCATAGAAACAGACACACAGATCAATAAAACAGAAAAGAGAGCCAAGGGAAAAAAGCACGCATATATGGTCAATTAATTTTTGACAAAGAAGCCAAGAATACACAATGGGGAAAAGACAGTCTCTTCAATAAATAATATTGGGAATGCTGGACAGCTACATGTAAAACAATGACAACTGGACCCTTATCTTACACCATATACAAAAATTAACTCAAATGCATTGAAGAACATAAAAACACTTTTGTATGTAAGACCTGAAACTGTGTATTAGAAGAAAGCATAGGGGATAAGCTCCTTCACACTGATGCTGGCAATGATTTTTTGGTTTTGCACCAAAAGCAAAGGCAATAAAAGCAAAAATAAACAGTGGGATTACATCAGAGGGAAAAGCTCCTGCTCAGCAAACAATCAACAAAATGAAAAGGCAACCTACAGAATGGGAGAAAATATTCGCAAACCACACATCCAATAAAGGGTTAACCAGGGAAGAGCCAAGAAAATCCTGAAAAAGAATGCCACCAGACGACATGTCTTAGTGGATATTACTACTTAAGACAAAGCTACAATAATAAGTATCATCACTGGAACTGAAATAACTCCTAATACATAAAGGATTTTCAAGTAAAACAAAGACGGTCTTTTAATCCAGTGGGAAATGATGGGTTTATACTGTAGGTGATGCTCACCCAACCAGCTTTCTCCCTAGAAGGAAATCAAGTTGAACTTCTATCTTCATACCATTTAGAGGAAAAGAATTCATATTTAAAATCTTAAATGTACAAGAATAAAATAAAAATCTTTGGGAAAAGATTTAAGTGCCTAACAGTACAACCTGTGAACTGGGGAGATTCACCTCAAACAAGAAATCTACAAGTTATATAGGACAAAATAAGTAGAAAAAGCTACCTTATAGAAAGCAAAATTTTGATGCAAAAGAAAGCTTAAGGAAAAAAAGCTGCAACGCCTATCACAGATTAAGGAACTGAAAGATAATTTTGTTAAGTACCTGCGCATTATGAGAAGCTATATATACTGTAGGATAGATACTGTATAACAATGTGTATTATGTACTCATAAAGTACGAGGAGTTCATATAAATTCTCCAAAAAAGGTAAACCACTTAGTAAAAGTCAAGGGCAAACGATATAAACAATTCATAGAAAAGTATTTCTAAATGTCCAATAAATATTGCATTAAATGCTCACATTAAAGTAACAATGAGATACTGCTTCCTGCTAATCACATTGGAAAAAATTAAAAAGATAACACCTACTGCCTGCTAGTCAGGATGTAGGGAATGTGCACTCTCATATATTGCTAAGAGGAACAGAAATTGCTACAATCTTTCTGAATGCAATCCAATAATGTCTATTAAAAGTAAACATGCCCCCACCCAGTAACCCCAATCCACAGAATACATTCATATTATATTTGGCAGCCATTAAAAAGAATTAATTAGATCTACATCAGGTAATGTGAGACATAAATTCATGATGTATCTTTGAGTGGAAAAAAATTTATTTCTAAAGGTTTGATTTATTTGAGACAGTGAGAGAGAACACAGCATGGGGGAGGGGCAGAGGGAGAGGGAGAGGGAGAAGCAGGCTCCCCACTAAGCAGGGAGCACGACCTGGGATCATGACCTGAGCCAAAGGCAGATGCTTAACGACCGAGACACCCAGGCGACCCCCTTGTGGAGTTTATATGCTAACAGGAGTGGGAGGGAGGAGGCAGAGAGGGAAATAAATAAACATAATGAAGAATTGTATGGTACATATAGACATAAACACAGCAAAGAAGTAAATTATATAGTATGTAAGGAAATAGTTGTTATGGGAGAAAGGCAGTGACGGGCTGAGGCAGAGTGGAGGATGCACTTTTTAAATAGTCTAATCAAAGCAGACATTACTGAGGTGAAGTTAAACAGACTTGAAGGTTGTGAGGGAGTCAGTCCTGGGCATTTCTATAAAATACCCTCCACCCCAGACTCTGTGTAAAGGCTGTAGAGTGAGAGCTGGCCTCTATGTTCCCAGAATAACAAGGAAGGCAAAGTGGCTGAAGCAAAGGAGATGAGGAGAGAGGGCTAAGAAATGATGAAGCCAGAGTGGCATCTGGACAAGAGTCTAGACCGGAGAATATGGGACCTCCTAGGCTCAATCATAAGGACTTTGGCTTTCACTGTGAATGAAACAGGAAATATAACCAACATTGAATGCCTGGGAATTTACCTCTTCCCAGGAGCAGTCCTTAACTGATTCCTATGAGGGTAAACTCTCAGGCTCCCTTGTTTTTTGTCCCTGACAAGGACAACTCTGAGCTGCAACCCACACTGCGTCTCCACAGTTCCCCAATAGGACCCAATCAGAGTTGCTTCCCATGAAGTATACCTCTGCATGGTTTTCTTCCTTTTCATGTCCCACTTGCCCACAACCCTGCTGGTTTTTTCTGGAAATACTTTCTAAGGTTCTATGAACTGTCTCAGGATCTGCTTCTGGGAAACCCAAGTTAAGCAAGAAAAAGGTTTTATGTGAGACGTGGCATGATTTATTCAACAAATTAAATGCTGAACCACTAACTGTTCTTAAAATATATAATTCATATGCCCATGTCTTCAGACATGCTGGTTTTTTTGCTGAGTAATAACAGCACCTTTCTTCCCTCCCCTTTGGGAAAGCTCTACTCATTTTCCAAAATGCCAATACAAGTGATGATTTCTTGTTGCATGTAATCCTTTCCAGCTTCTTTGGCAACATGTTTCTGGTAGAGCCACTTCTCTAATGCTAACTAAAGGATCAATTATTTGCATTTTCTACTTCTAGATTCAGATCATTGAGAAGAGACCTTATCTTGTTTTCTTATAATTATTCCCAAAGTGCTTCCCTGACACAGTGCTTTGCGCACAGTAAGAATCAATGCAACTTACTGAATCTGGTAATTCTTTATAAGGTTTTCTTCTCATATTGGGCCTCATGTCAACCTCACAAAAACCTCAGTTTAAATCTAAATAATATGCAGCAGGACCTGATCCAGGGACTCCAGGATCATGACCTGAGCCGAAGGCAGCCGCTCAACCAACTGAGCCACCCAGGCGCCCCAGAAATCAATTAATTTTAATATGACTGAGTTTTTTGGTTTTTACACGAAGATTTGATTACAACAGTTTTTATGCCTTGGCTATAAAGGAGCACTGAGAATTGGAGCTTTTAGGAAATACATACACTGTAAAAAGTCTTAGGGTACTTACTTCGGGGAGAGCACCGGAGGACTGACAAAAGACCGAAGTGCATCCTTCACCATGTCTTGCATGAGATGGGTTCCAAAGACCTTTTTGTTATCCACCAAGAAAGTGGTCTTAAAACAAACGTTATATATTAGTAATGCTATCACAATTTTAATATACTGTACATATAACTGTCTTTACTGTGACATGAACACACTTCTTATAAATACTGCAGAATACAGAAGAGATTAAAGTATAAAAACCTGGTGGAAATCAATCAATAAATAAATGACTGTTTCAACAATGGGAATTACCTATTAATCCTTATTAAGATGCATTCTGATGGAGGAAAATAAAAAAATGTGCAAGAAAATATATTTCCCACATCCAGGGTAGTGACAGTACACTAGTCAAAATGAACTGACTAGTGTGAATATGTCAAATAAGCTAATATGTAAGAAAGAGGGCTTCCTAATATCAATATTAGTTGATAATCTTTGTCTCTAATAAACATTTTGGAATACATACACACTTTCTGAAATTGGAAAAACAGATTTCATGATTAAATTTAAAGTAATAAATTATTTAATAATAATTTGCATTTAATTTTCTCCCCTTAATGACCTCAGTGTGTTTTAATATTTGCTCTACTACCCCTTCCTTGATTTCCCAACACATTTGGGTGGTTTCCACTTTTGGGTGATCATGAACCAAACAGCTATAAACATTTGCAGACAAGTTTCCAGGAGAACACAGGATTTCACTTTTCATAGGAAAATATTAAGCAGGAGTGGGATTTGTATATTTAATTTTATAAGAACCTGACAAATTGTTTTACAAAGTGGCTGTAGCACTTCACATTCTTGTCAGTAAATGCATCCTCACAAGCACTTGGTATTGTCACTTTTTTTTTTAAAGATATTATAAAAGGTGGATAGTGGTATTTCACTGTGGTTTTAATTTGCATATCTCTAATACCAATTATGTTCAGTATGTTTTCATACTGAAGTGTTTAAATTTGTTGCTCATTTTAAAAACTGGGCTGTCTGTTCTTACTGTTGTGTTTATAGAGTTCTTTGTATAAGTCCTTTGCCACACATGGATATGCAAATATTTTCTCCACTCTGTAGAGTCTCTTTTCATTTTCTTAACAATGTCTTCCACAGAATTAAAGTTCTAAACTGATCATTTTTTATGAATTGTTTTTGATGCCATACCTAAGAATTCTGTCTTCTAAAGTCACAAAGATTTTCTCCTATCCCTTCTTATAAAAGTATTATAGTTTTACCTTTTAGATTTACGATGCATGAGTCAATTTTTTTGCATATGTCTGTCCAACTGTTCTTGTACCATTGTTGAAAAGACTACCGTTTCTCCACTGATCTGCCTTTGAATTTTGTCAAAAATTACTGACCATATTAATAAATGATCAGCTGACCATGTTAATAAAGGACTATGAAATATTATATATAAATGACTACAGAATACTATATAATAGTATATAGTACTATATAATAAAGACTAATTAAAGAATAGGACTTTTCTAGACTCCCCTCTTCGTTCCACTGATCCATTTTGCCAATACCACACCTGTCCTACAGTCAGATAGCATGAGTTCCCCAACTCTGCTTTTTTGCACCATTGGTTTGGCTATTCTAGTTCCTTTGCCTTTCCATATAAATTTTAGAATCAACTTGTTGACATCTACAAAAATACTATGATTTTGACTGAGATTGCTCTGAATCTGCAGATCAATTCTGGGAAGAACTAACATCTTAGAAATATTAATTCTTCCAATCCACAAACAAGGTATATTTCTCCATTTATTTAAGTCTTTGATTTCTTCCACCAATGCTTTGTAGTTTTTTTCCAGCATACAGGTCCTATAAACAGGCGTTAGATTAATACCTAATTATCTCATTTTGTGTTATTGTAAATAGTACTGTTTTTAAATGTTTTACTTCCCATTGTTCATTGCAAATATATAGAAATACAACTGCTTTTTGTATATTGACCTATATCCTGTATTCTTCTTAAACTCACCCATCTGGTCTAGGAACTTCTTTGTAGATTCCTTGACATTCTATATAGAAAATAATGTTGTCTATAAAAATGTATTTTTTCCTTTTTCAACTGTATGCCTTTTATTTCTTTTTCCTTCCTTTTTTCACTGGCTAAAATTTCCAGTACAGCTCTCCCTCAACTTATGATGATTGGCTTATGTCCCAATAAGCCCCACTGTAAGTTGAAAATACTCTTAAGTTGCAATGCATTTAATACATCTAACATACTGAACATCATAGCTTAGCCTAACCTACCTTAAACATGCTCAGAACACTTACATTAGCCTACTGTTGGGCAAAATCATCTAACACAAAGCTTATTTGATAATAAAGTGTTGATTATCTCCTGTAATTTATTGAATGCTATATTGAAAGTGAAAAACAGAATGGTTAAATCAGTTGTTTACCCTTGTGATCGTGTGGCTGAGTGGGAGCTGTGGCTCGCTGGTCATGCCCAGCATCATGAGAGAGTATTATACTGCATACTGAAAAGATCAAAATTCAAAATAAGGAAGTATGGTTTCTACTGAATGCACATCACTTTCAAACCATCATAAAGTTTATAAATCATAAGCCAAACCCTCTTAAGTTGTGGACCATCTGTATGTAGTATGTTGAAAAAGAGTGGAGAGAGAGAGTGGACATCCTCGTTTTACTCCCAATCTTAGGAGGAAAGGATTTAATCTTCCATCATTAAGTACAATGTTAGCTGCAGATTTTCTTGTACATACCCTTTATCAGGTTAAGGAAGTTCTTTTCTATTCCTAGTTTTGCTGAGAGTTTTTATCACAAATGGAGGTTGAATTATGTCAAGTGCTTTTCCTGAATCTACTAAGACTTTAGATTGTATGGTGGATTATACTGACTGATTTTTGAATGCTGAACCAGGCTTGAATTCTTGGAAAAAAACCCAACTTGGTCAAGATGTATTATTTTTTTATATATTGTTGAATTTGATATGATAATACTTTAAGGTTGTTCTCTCTATGCTCATAATATGTCTACAATTTTCCATGCTTTTAATGTCTTTCGTTTTGCTCCTGAGATACTGCTGGCTTTGTATCATGAGTATTGTTGGCTTTTCTATTTTCTGGAACAGACTGTACAGAATTGACCTGGAATTTTCTTTGTTGGAAGGTTTTAAACTATGAATTAAATTTCTTTAATAGATATAGGATCATTCAAGTTATCTCTTTGTGAGTTTGGGTAATGTCCTTCAAGAAATTAGTCCATTTCATCTATGTTTTTGAATTTATGGACATGAGTTGTTTATATTTCCCATATAACCTTTTACAGACCCTTAGAGGTCTGTAGTATTATTACTCTTTTTCATTCCTGGTATTATCCATCTGTACCTTCTTTTTTTCTTGTTCTGTCTAGTTAGAGGTTCTTCAATGTTATTGTTATCTTTTTTCCTTTTTTTTTTTTTTAAAGGCTCAGTTAATTTTTTTAAAGTATTGTGTATTTAAGTAATCTCTGCACCCAACGTGGGGCTTGAACTCACAACCCTGAGATCAAGAGTCACACATTCTTCCAACTGAGCCATTCAGGCACCCCTTTATTGATATTTTCAAAAGAACCAAGTTTTTGGTTACATCAATTTTCTTCACTGTTTATCTGTTTCTTATTTTACTGATTTCTTCTGCTTGCTTTGAGTTTCATTTGCCTTTTTTTTTTTTAAGTAGAAGCTCAAATTATTCAGAACTTTCTTTTAAAAAATTTTTAACCGAAGTATAGTTAACATACAATATTATATTAGCTTCAGGTGTACAACAGTGATTGTACTACTCACCATGGTACGTGTAGTTATCATCTGTCATCAAAGTTATTACAATACTATTAACTATATTCCACATGCTGTACTTTCCACCCCTGTGACTTATATATTTGAGAGAGAGAGAGCACAAGAGGGAGCAGGGTCAGAGGGAGAAGCAGACTCGAGCTGGACGCGGAACTCGATCCTGGGACTCCAGGATCATGACCTAAGCCGAAGGCAGTCGCTTAACCAACTGAGCCATCCAGGCGCCCCTTGTGACTTCTTTATTTTATAACTGGAAGTTTGTATCTCTTAATCCCCTTCACCTATTTCACCCATTCCCCAGCCCCCCATCCCTCTGGCAACCACGTTCTTCTTTTTCTCATATAAACATTTAATATTATAAATTTTCCTCTAAGCACTGTTTCAATTATATCCCACAGATTCTGTAGGTTATATTTTCATTTTCATTCAGTTCAAAATATTTTCTAATTATCCTCAGGACTTCCTCTTTAGAAGTGTGTTAATTTTCAAATATCTGGAAAATTTCCAAATATCTTTGTTACTGATTACTAGTTTAATTCCAAAATAGTGAAAGAGCATACTTTGTAAGATTTCAATTGTTTTTAAATTATTAAGGTTTTATAGCCAAGGATATGATCTTGATGAATGTCTAATATTCCAATACTTCTATCACAAAAATATAACACTAACTGTTGATATCCTTTAAAAGCATCTACTTTTGTTCTATCAATCAATAAAACAATGTCAACACACATAAAATTTGATGTTTAAAGAAGTACTGCAATATTTTTAGAACTTACTTGTAATAGAGATCTTGAAAGAACACAAGGTGATTGTTCACTAAATTCACAGAAAAAATCCTGATACAGAGAAAAAATAATGTCATTAATAGATTAAATAAAAGCTGGAAATGTTTATATATAACATATAATTTTTTACCAGACCTTCTGGAAATTATATACTACCAGAGTTAAAATATGAATTGTATCAATGGGACAACAGATGATTTTGGAGACTAACTTTTTTTTAACTGACCGATAGAATTGTGTGGATACCAATATTAAATTTGCACACCATGAAAATAAATAGCATCAGTAATAATTTGCTAACTAATGGCAGAAGTTTACTTCCTACTTCACAGAAATAAATACCAAGTAACCAGGCCAAGTGGATTCACATAACTGACTATTCCTGATTCTTCTGACATCCAAAAGATATGCTTAGAGAAACCATATAGGGTTTATACAGATATAAAAGAAAAAAGGTAAGAAAATACACTACAATGTTAGCTTCTGTATATTACAGGATAGTAGCTATTTATCACTTTCATATTTTTTGTTTTCCAGACTTGTGATCCTCAATTTAAATGGGTGCTCTGCCAAAACCTACCAAATTTCTCTAGTCAATTCACTTTTTTCACAATTAACTTTTATACCTTGCTCACACTTCTCAATGTTCTCTACTACAGATGTCCTCCCATTTAACATTACAAAATTAAGTCATCTATCAACAGAAAATCCCTCCACTTCAGCCTCTAAACTTTATCAAACTGAACCCGCATTTGTACCCAGATCTTTTCCTCGCACACTTTAACAATGGAAACCCTCCATTTGTACTATGACTCCATTCCTTCCGGTCTTTTCAGGAACATTACACATAGTCAAGCATCCATCCTTGTCTGTCCTAGGTATTTAACTTCTTTCTCCCTCTCTTCCAAATCCTCCCCATTTATATTTAAGTAGTCAATTTTCCCCCATCTTTAAAAAGAAACTGTCACATGCTCCACATTTCTCCCTCAACCACTGCCTTCTCAGCTAAACTTTCTGAAAGAGTTGACTGAACGGTCTCTACTTAATCAGTGGCCTCTCCTCATCAACACCCGCTAGCCTGGCTTTTCACTCTAGTCACGACTGTCCTCTGACACCAAATCCAGCTGACATTTGTTTTGGACCTTATTCACTTCTTTCATCTGACCTCTCAGCAGTATTTGACAGGACTTCCTTCTGGTAAAATAAAACCTTTTTAAATGACTTTCTTGAGTTTCTTCCTTTGTGGCCACTTCTTGGTCTGCTCTGTAGGTTCAAAGTTTAGTTCCAGACTATTTTCTTTTCTCAAGCCATATACTTTTTCCCTCACAATCTTCATCATACTCATGCTTCAATAACTAACTACCTGCAATAGTTCTAAAATTATATATCTAGCACTGACTTCTAAATTCTATCCATATAGTCAATATCTATTCAATATCTCTACGTAAATATCTCTACGGCACCTCAAATTCAGCTTCAGTAAGACCCTAAGCTGACTAAAGGTCTTTGAGAATTTCCCCATTTTGGTGAACAGCAGTGTATCAAGATCTCCAAGTCAGAAACCCAGAGACCTTCCTGAGAGCTCTCTCATGCCCCATATTTAATTCAACACCAACATGCTATCAATTTTAGTTCATGCACAGCTCTAACTCTGACAACCCACATCATCTCCCTGCCATCCTTCTAAATGAAGTTACCATCCTCCCTCCCTTGGACTGTAATGATGGTTTCTTAATTTATCTCCCGGTGTTTACTCTGGTCCCTTACTCTGTGTTTTCTCTACAGTGCAGCACACATGGCTGCAAACTGTTAATTCAGTTACTTAACTACCCAACCCGTACTGATCTTGCATAAAACTCGAATGTGAAAATGCAGAAACATGCAGAGCATAAACTATAAAGAGTTGTAACTGACATTTTCGTATTTGTTATTCCAATCTTTTTTAAACTGAATTTACCTGTCTCTGATGATCCCTTCTGTGTGTGACAATGTATAAAATGAGTAATCTATTTTGAAACATAACTTGGCATGGACAAACATTTCCCTATGTCAATATTTTCCTATAACATGCTTTTTTTTATCATGTTCAGTTAGCCACTGTATATTACATCATTAGTTTTTGATGCAGTGTTCAATGATTCATTAGTTGCGTATAACACCCAGTGCTCATCACAACACGTGCCCTCCTCAATACCCATCACCCTCTTACCCCATCCCCCACCCAACTCTCCCCTGAAACCCTCCGTTTGTTTACCGGCGTCCACAGTCTCTCATGGTTCATCTCCCTCCATGATTTCTCCCCCTTCAGATTTCCCTCCCTTCCCCCATGGTCATGCTTTTTAATGTCAGTATGGCATATATTCTACACATACTATATAGGATGGGTAGTGTCACCGGTGGGCATTTAAACTGTTTCTAGTTTTTCAAGATTACAAATGATGAGGAGCCAAATACTCTTTAGTTCATCTTTGCATATATCTTAGATGATCTTCTTACGCTAAATCTCTAGAAGGGGAGTTGCTAGGTCAGGATATACACATTTTTAAGACTTCTGAGAGCAGCAGCCACACGGGTATAGGAGAGCAACTATTTCCCTCCACCAACATTAAATATTACTCTACTTTCCAATCAAGTTGTTAAAAAATGCATTTCTTCAATTACTAGTAAGGGTATGCATTTTTCATGTTTACTTCTTTTTCAGTGTGTGTGCTCATGTCCATTCCCAATCTCCCAGAGATGACTTACTTTGTATGCAAGCACACCTTACAATCTGGCACTTAATCCTAATAGTAACAGGTTTCTTATGCAGAGTCACAGATACTTGGTCCCCCCTTTTCTCTAACCTTCATCTTCTCAATTCTTGGCCTTAGCCACACTCCCCTACTATCACCACTGACTCCTGTCCCAAGCGCTCCAGGGACCCAGACTCTTCTCCTTCTATGCCCTCTTCACGGCCAGCACTGGCAGTCCAGGCCTGGCTCCCCCAGCTCCCCACGACTATGGTACGTCACACAGCATTCACTCCCCGACAAGGCAACCCATAACCCTCTGCCAGAATATCACATCCCAGCTGCTGCACTGTTTTTTCTTATTGCAATTCACACTGATCGCCTTCTAAAATCCTACATTTAATCCGAACACAAATATTCATGTAACGATTAAGAATCAGAAAAAGCAGATGCAGAAGAATAAAAGTCTCTATTCTAATTCCAGATATGCCACTAACCAATCATCTGATTTGGTTACAAGCCCTCTAAACCTTACTTTGTTCAGCTATACAATGAACGGCAAAATGTCTATGATCTTTTCTACCTTTAGTTCTATGATTTTTAAGACAGAATAAGGACAAAACTACTACAAAGAAAGCAAACAGAAAGGAGGTAACAAACACAGAATCAGTGAAAGTTTCACTAAGGAATGAAGACTTAAACTGGGCATTAATGACAAAGAATTAGAGGGGAAAATAAAGTTATTACAAGAAAGAGCATACACAGAAGCACAAATCTTTGTTGACCATCAACTATATCCCAGTGGCTGCTGTTCAAAATCTAGGAATGTAAGCAAGGTATTTCATCATCTCAAGGCATCCAGGTACAGAAGCAACCTGGACCCAACAAGAAAGACCTCACAGAGAAAATGACATGCACTGGGAATTATGTACCTCTCTGCAGAGTTGTGTAAAATAGTGTACTTATGTCTAAATAATGATAGTATTATTTTGCATATTTTCTACCTTCCTAACCTTATAGAAACATTGCCTTTCTACACTTTAACCCATACAGAAGATTAATCCAAAATACGTAAAATGTATATCCTCTTTCACCCAGCAACTTAATGGTTTAGGAATTTATCTTAAGGAAGACGGAAGCAGATGATATGAAGGTTCCTACAGACAAGTTCATTTTAGTACTGTTTATAACAGGAGAACACTGAAAATGACCTAAATACAATTCAATTATGAATGGACTGGAAAAAACTGATATAGTCTTATTCCTACATGAAATACCATGTAACTATTTAAATAATGTAAAAAAATGTGTATTTGTTGACATGGAAAGAAAGATGTTCATGATACAGAGATTAGTGATGAAAGCAGGCTACAAACACCATGATCTAATTTTTTGTATAAAAATACACATGTACGTATGTATATATGCATACTCACATAGATGTGTACACGCACACACACATTTACATATAAGAAGTTTTGAAGACAGAATCCAGGGTTTAAATCCTCATTTTTAAAACCTGGGTGAATTATCTAAACTTTAGTTCTTTAATCTCTAAGATGGATAGTATATAATCCTTGTGAAGATTAAATAGAAACAAATACACACACAACATACACACATACACAACACTTAATTCTCCAGCTATCAAGAAAAATAAGCAATTTTATTTACCCTTGGGACAGTCAGCCTCTAAAAAGTGATAAACTATTCTGCTGTTCAATCAAAACCATATTCCAGAACAGAGATTTGTACTTACCAGGATACAATGTAAATTTGTTAAATTGACCACCTCACAAACAGTTTTTATTCTATCTATTAATCTTGCAAAATAGTTGACCATTTCTTCCCTTTTAATTATTTTTGCATATCGAGGGAAGGTAGGTGGAAGTAGCCTCTGGTTAACAAGGGGCTCAAAACCCATCATAATTGGATGATCTAAAAAGGAAAAAAAGTAAGATTTTCAATGTTTCGCTGAATCTTAAACCTCAAATACTAGTAAATATAAAAAGAGAAAGGCCAATTTCAAAAGCATCTCCAGATTCCTGTCACAATATTCTCTAAATCAATTTTATAATTTATAAACGTATGTATGCATTTTTTCAAAATGAGATAAACAGATTTAATAACCTAAAAAATTGTACTTCCTACCTCCATGGAATTGGTAGTAGTGACAGAAAGGGGTTTCTACCTCACAATTAACCATAAGCCAAGAATGGGATAAAATAGGGAGAAAGCAATGCTGTATTAACCATGAGATTGTGAAAAAAAGGTAAATAAAATGGGAACACAAATTGAGGCTGTCGTCCCTTCAATTACTGAACAGTAGAATCAACTCAAACTTAGTTACAATAAAAATGCAAAACAGAGAACAGTCCCCGCCCCACTCCCATGAGTCTGGAATACATTTGGTACTGACATTAATTACAGAAATTCAGAGTGCTTTAAAGCATAAATAACCTTTTACAAGGGACCTAAGGGTGATTTCCTTTTTCCCATTCTCTGCCCACTGTGACCTCACTTTTCACACTAGTGCAAGGCTCCAAACTAAGTTTCTCTCAACTTGAAATCTAAAATGAGGAAATATATGAAATGAGAAGTGATTAAGAATTTGGGAATCAGGTTCTCTTGCTGTAACAAACAGGCTATAAACCAAGAATAAAGTAGCTCTGGATGTTAATGAAAGATAAAATTAAGCTAAGTATGGGAAACTGGGACCCTGGGTGGCTTAGTCTGTTAAGCGTTCGAATCCTGATTTCAGCTCAGGTCATGGTCTTAGGGTTGTGAGAATGAGCCCAGTCTCGGGCTCCATGCCAGGCACGGAGCCTGCTTAAGATCCTCTCCCTCTGCCCCGCCCCCCCACCAAATTAAGATAAGCAGGCATCATTAAGAATTAAAAGACTGATATTTAACCAAATTATAATAATGCTCCTGTGACATATGTAATTATTCCTGAAGATCAAGCAAATAAAGATGCCCCCCCAAGGTTCCTGGCCTTTTTCCTCTTCTCCATACTTAAGTCCTCCCTGGTTGAAGTTATTTATTCTTAGAAAAATTCCAATTTAACTAATGTTTTCCAGGCTAAAATCATTAGCCCACAATCTTTCTTCTGAGTGCCAAACCTGATTTCTAACTGCATAATGGACATTTCTACCTTGGTACCCGACATCATCTCAAAAGGCACATATCCAAAAACTGCCATTATCTTGCCCCAAACACTGCTTCTCCTTATATTCTCTTTTTCAATAAAATGACCCACTGCCCTTACAACTGCTTAGGCCAGAAATCTTCTTGTCTGCTTTAATCAGTGCATGTCTTAAAGTATTCCACATCCTAACATCCACTGACTGTCCCCCGCCCCCTTCACTCTTACTGCCATTGCAAAAGCCCTAACTCATTCCTCTACACTGAATACTCCCTCATTAATTAATCCTGTATACTGACACCTCAATTTTTTTATCTAAATGACAACCTAATTTCACTCCCCTAATCCAAAAATTTTGTTGGCTCCCTATTGTATACAGTACAAAGTCTGTGGTAGGGCACCGGAAGGTACTTTAAATTTCCTGCCAGTCCTGTAGAAAAAAATCTGTACTCCAATGGAAAGCTATGCATTGTCAGATTGATTCAAGGCAGCTATTTTACAAATCTATAAATAGTAAGTAATTGATAGAAGACATGCAAATTCTGTCCGGGCAGAGATTCACCTGACTTCCTCCCAAATCTATAGAACAATTTTGCCTCCATTTATAATTTATTTCAACATTCCAATGCTTCATATAAATTTGAATTTTTTTAAAGATTTTATTTATTTGAGAGAGAGAGAGAGAGAGAGAGGGAGAGAAAGCATGAGTGAGGGGGAGGGGCAGAGCAAGAAGCAGGCTGCCCAATGACCAGAGAGCCCAATGCGGGGCTGGAAGCCAAAGGCAGACACTTAACTGATTGAGCCACCCAGGCACCCCTAAATTTGAATGTTTTAAAACTTTTCATGCCTAGTTATTTCACTGAATGAGTTTAACAAAATCCTTAACACATGCTGATTTTTATATCTCTATGTGAATCACAGTTTTTACTTTTTTCTGAAAGTCATCTTTTAACATGCTCTATTCTCTAAGCACCATAAACTATAAGCAAGCACACTGCCTTACAAGTATCATGTTCTTTTATGCTTCTTTACTTATACACGAACTATTCTTTCTGCCTATAAAGTCTACCCTTATTCTTAGCCTAAGAGACCTGCTATAGCTTGGATTCCCTCTCATGCTTGGCCCTCCCCCCAAGCACTGTGTATATTCACTGCTACACTGTCCATGTAGGATTACATCATCTCTCCCTCAGTTCTTTGGAAAGAGCAGGAACTGGCTTGTGTCCAAACACCTAAATGCCTAGTTCATTACAAGGACTGGATACATGTTTTATGAATGACAAGATGCACATACTGAAAATGAAAGACTGTTACCAGTATAATAAAACAGTTTAAATTTCCGATTTATAACATGTCATTTAAGGTAAATGTAGTAGTGAGGATGCTTTACCATACCAACATAAATACATTTTGGGCTTTAGTGATAAATGCACAGAATCTAACTATGTAACTGGAAATTATCCTTATATTCCCTGAAAGCATTCTAATTTTCATCTAAAAGTATTACCCAGAAATAGTCTCTTACTTTTAATACACATATTTTAAGGCTTTAAACCACAAGTAGAAGATATAGCGACTCACCATGAAAAGAAGTAAATATTAACGGGAAATGAATATCAAATACAATATATTCTCCATTTTTTAAAGATCTTATTTATTCATATGAGAGAGAGAAAGACAGAGATAGCACAAGCAGAGGGAGAGGGAGAAGCAAACTCCCCGCTGAGATGGGAGCCCGACGCAGGGCTCAATCCCAGAACGCAGAGATTGCGAACTGAGCCTAAGGCAGATGCCTAACCATCTGAGCCAACCAGGCACCCCAACTACATTACATTTTTATACGAATTTTAAAATGCAACATAAAAGGTTAAGCCTCTGACTCGATTTCAGCTCTGGTCATGATCTTAGCATGGAGTCTACTTGAGATTCTCTCTCTCCCTCTCCCTCCCCCTGCTCTCACACACTCTCTCTGTGAAATAAATCTTTAAAAGAGGTGCGACATAAAACAGTATTACCTTCTGAAACTAATTCAGCTGTCCTGCAGACCACAGGGGTTTATAGTAGCATCCCTGAGCTCTACCCACTAGATGCCAGTAGCATCCCCTTAATTGTGAAAAAACAAAAATGGGTCCAGACATTGTCAAATGTCCCTGGGAGGCCCCAGTTGAGAAACACTGGTCTAGACAAATACAATATGCAACTTTAATTCAGTGGGGATAAGCTCAGGATGTAACAAGAGAATCTAAACCATGGAAAAATTAGAAAGACTAACAAGAAGTGAAATCTAAGGAAAGACTCATATGATGAGAAGTTAGTAAAATATTGGTCAGGAAAAAGTATTCCAAGCATATCAATGGCCTAGAGGATAGAGAATATGGTTCCTTTTCTTTTTTTCATAAGGAGCTCCAATTTTCCAAATCATACTTTCTCCAAACTCAGGAGGTAAGAATATATGCATATAAATAGAATGGGGACAAAGTCCCTATGCATAGTTAGAAGGTTATCTGTATGTTCTCTCCATTCCCCAAATATACTTAAATCGCAACCCCCTCAACATTTCCCTGGACCTAATCCTTGTTAATGGCTAAAGTTATTCCTAGTAACTATTTTTAAGTTTCAGCTGTTGCTGAATTTCATACATAAGAACTCTGTAACTGTCCTATACAAGACATAACCTGCCTGAGCACAGATGAGTGGAAGAGCTGAGATAAGACAGATTGAAGCTGCTGTTCAGAATAGAGAGTAATTGAGCAGGAGAGGGGCTAAAAGCAAGGCAGGAGTTTGCATCTGGTTTCATGGTAACATAAAGTATGAAACCTTACAAGAAGTTTTACCACACTCAAACCCCTCCTGGAATAAACTGCTCTAAGTTTTTTTTCCACTATACTTCATGTATCTTTTTCCCACCATACTTCATGTACCTTCTCTACCACACAATTTACCACAGACTGTCTTCTATTACAATAACTTGAAGAGCCCTTATGAGATGAGTCTGAAAAGTTGAGAATTCATATTACTTCCTACCCAGTGTGGGCTGTGCTTAATCGAGTTTTCCTGAATTGGACACACAGCTCAAACAAGATAACTTCTAGACTGTCTTCCATTGTTCCAAGTCTGTAGATGTATTATCTTGGTTTTCCAGTCAAAACACTTCAAATATACTTCTTAGTAAAAGAATGCCAAATAAGAGGATTTCCCCCTCCTACTAGCATTCTTTTAAAAATAAAACAATTGGGGTGCCTGGGTGGCTCAGTCAGTAAAGTATCTGCCTTCAGCTCAGGTCATGATCCCAGCTCAGGACTTGATTCCTGGGATCGAGTCCCTCATTGGGCTCCCTGCTCAGCAGGGAATCTGCTTCTCCTTCTGCCCTTCACCCTGTTTGTGCGCTCTCTCTCTCAGATAAAATCTTTAAAAAAACACATAAAAATAAACGGTAATTACTATCTTCTAAAACATTTTATACAGCACACTGGTTTAGAGTGTTTTGGTTACTAAAATTCTTGTTAGACAACCGGTCATTATTAACAGCAGAAAAGTGCTACAAATAGTGGGCGCCTGGGTGGCTCAGTCATTAAGTGTCTGTCTTTGGCTCAGGCCATGGTCCCAGGGTCCTGGGATCGAGTCCCCCCATCAGGCTCCCTGCTCCGCGGGAAGCCTGTTTCTCCCTCTCCCCCCTACTTGTGTTCCCTCTCTCGCTGTGTCTCCCTCTGTCAAAAAAAATCTTAAAAAAAAAAGATTTAAAAAAAAATAGTACAAGGTTCTTGGATATAAGATTCATAGTAACAATGTACTTTAACTTAGCAAACTAAGTTATTAAAATTGATTAGATGCCAAAATTAAAGATCCAAAAATCTATGTCAAGAGATAGAGATGACATCACTTTCAGACAACATCTCTCCCCAAGGTTACATAAGCAATTTACCGTTATATTTATTTGAAATAACAAGTTCTGGATGCTCTGAAGTTGTAAGGAATTCTGAAAAACAATGCAGAAGTGGCTAAGGATTTAAGTGATTCCACACTTCTATAAAATGTTTAACAGGGGTGCCTGGGTGGCTCAGTCGGTTAAGCATCTGCCTTCGGCTCGGGTCATGATCCCGGGGTCCTGGGATCGAGCCCTGTGTTGGGTTCCCTACTCAGCGGGGAGTCTGCTTCTCCCTCTCCCTCTGCCTGCTGCTCCCACTGCTTGTGCTCTCTATCAAACAAATGAAGTCTTTAAAAAAGATAAAATGTTTAACATTATGCTATGTGAAATAAGATAAAGAAAAAGGACAAATATTATATGATCCCTCTTATATGATGTACCAGGAATAGCCCAATTCATAGGTAAAAGTACAACAGTGTTTACTGGGGATTAAGGGGAAATGGGGAGTTATTGTTTAATTAGTATGAAGTTTCAGTAATATGATAATGTGAATGTACTTGATGCCACTGAATTGTACACTTAAAAATGGTTAATACAGCAAATTTTATGTCACGTATATTTCACAATAAAAAAACTTACAAAAAGGCATTAAACCAAAAGTGTTCAATTCAAAAGGCATGGCCTCAATGAATATTCTATCATAATCACCAATCAGAATAATTTACTGTGCAATATTATGTGCACATCTACATATTTTGAATTTTTTGGTATTTCTGAATAGGTATACATGCAAATGATAAAAAAAAAGTTTCAAATGAAACAAAAGGATATACATTGAAAAGCAAGTCTCCTGCCTACATATGACTCTCAATCTCTTGAGAACTAACCACAAGTTCCTTCAATGTGTGGGTATTCATATACATAACCTTTTTAAAAAACTTTATTGAGGTATAATTTACATATAATAGAATGTAAATATTAACCTATAATACACTACTTTGAAAAATCTATACAACCATGAAATACTACCACAATCAATGTGTATACATTTCCATCTCCGCAAAATATTCCCAGTGCCCATTCCTAGCCAATCCCTGCCTCCCATGCCCAGAAATTATGGAACTGCTTTCTCTCCATAAAGATTAGTCTTTCCTACTTTTATGCAAAGAGAATCATGTGATTTGTGCACTTTTATATATGGCTTCTTTTAGCATGTTTCTAAGATTTATCACTATGTTCAGTGTATCAGTACTTCTATTCCTTTCTATTACTAAGAAGTATTTCATTGTACGGATATATCATTATTTGTCCATTCACATATATTCCTTTCCTTAACAAAAACACCAAAATATTATACACGCTGATATTCTTTTTTCAACTTTTTTTTAAAGATTTATTTGAGAGACAGCAGGAGCAGAAGTGAGGGGGGAGCAGAGGCAAAGGGAGAAGCAGACCCCCCACTGAGCAGGGAGCCCGACAAGGGACTAGATCCTGACCTGAGCTGAAGGCAGCCGCTTAACCAACTGAGCCACCTAGGTGCTCTTTTTTCAACTTTTTAACGTGAATTTTTTTCTTTGCAAGTCTCAAACTTAAAGTTGCAAATACAATCAATACTGAATCACCCTCGAATATGTTGAGACTGTTCTTATTCACAATACAATAACCAGAATTAGTAAAATAACACTGACCAATTACTATCATCTAATCCTTAGACTTCATTCAAGTTTCGCAAACTGTTCCAAAATGGTCTTCACATCTATGTCAGAACCAAAAGATGCATTTCATTTCATTGATTCTTAGTCTCCTTCTAAGCTGGAAAGACCAGGAACCTGACACTCCTGTGTCTCTTTCCTGAGGTCAAATATTCAAACTCAAAGATAAAATTTAAGCCAAAAGACAATAGCAAAGAAGCAATTACAATTCTTCCAAACTCAGGAAAAGTTCTGTAAGTTGAGAAGTGGCCTTCTGGGGCTTGTAGTAGTTCAGGGGCAGACACGCAAGCCCTCACAGCCTGAAGCTGAGGCTGGGCGGTGGCTACTGTTAAGACCAGGGACAGTAACATGGTAGTAATTTTGTGTACTGCCCTTCAATGTGGGTTTCTCTTGTTTCCTCATGATTAGATTCAAATTATGAATCTCTGGACTATGACAAAAGTGATGTCATATTTTTTCACTGCACTCTATCAGCAAAGTGGCGATGTGACTCACTACTGGCAATGTTAATTTTGATCAGCTGATTAAGTTGGTGTCTGACAGGCTTCTTCACTATAGTTACTCCTTCTCCATTTGTGGTTAGTAAATATTGGGGGTATGGGGGAAAGACACCTAAATATGCTCATCATAATCAAACTGTCCATTAACTCATTTACTTACAACAGTATGGAAACATGGCTTCCTCTTTTATTTAATAGGTTATGATCTATTAGAATTATCTGCTTTGATGCTCAAGTTGTCCCTTCTTGTATGAACAATATGAATGCCCTTTCAAATTGTTTTGTGTCTGACATGTCCCTATCACTCTTTGAACACTTACACACTTTTAGCACAATAAGATACTCCAGGTTCATCGTCTTCTTTCCCTATCCTAGCCCTGAAATCACCCATTCTCCAAGATGTGCTAGTTCCTTTTATTTTTGTATTTTGTTTCCTGCTTTATTGAGGTAATACAATGTGAAAGTTTGATATATGTATACATTGTGAAAGGATACCTCCCCCATCAAGTTAATTAATACATTTATCACCTCACATATTTACTATTCTTTTCCTTCGGTGAGCACATTTAAGTTCTATTTTCTAGCAAATTTCAAATTACACAATGCAGTGAGTTTGGGTTTTTTTTTTTCTTCTTTTGTTTTTAAAAACAAAATTATTTATTTGAGAGAGCACACGAGCATAAGTAGCGGGGAGGGAGAGAAGGAGAGGAAGCAGCAGGCTCCGTGCTGAGCAGGGAGCCCAATGTGGGGCTCAATCCCATGACCCTGAGATCATGACCTGAGCTAAAGGCAGACACTTAACCACCTGAGCCACAATGCAGTGTTATAACCTATAGTTACCATGTTCATGCACTGTAAGGTTCAAACCTTACAGGTGAAAGTTTATACCCTTTTACCAACCTCTTCATATTTCCCCAAGCCTCCAGCAACCATTCTTACTGTTCCTATGAATTCAAGTTTGTTTTTGTTTTGACGGCACATATAAGTTATATCACACAGCATTTGTCTTTCTTTGGCTTATTTAACTTTGTATAATGCTCTCCAGATTTATCCACATTGTCACAAATTACAACATCTCCTTTTTTTTGGCTGAATTCCACTGTGTATATGTATATATACACACCATATTTTCTGTATCCATTCATCTATGAACAGACACTTAGGTTGTTCCTATACACTGGCTGTTGTAAATAATGCTGAAACAAGGTTTAATGGAAACCAAAAGAAAGCAGGGGTGGCTATACTTGTATCACACAAAATAGACTTAAAGCCAAAGACTATAATAAAAAACAAAGATGGTCAATATATAATAAAGGGATCAATTCATCAAGAAAATAATTATAATTATTTATGCACCTAACAGAGCAACACCTAAATATATAAAACAAATATTAACAAATCTGAACAGAGAACCAGACAACACATTAATAGCAGGGGACTTCAATATCCACCTTCAATAATGGATAGATCATCCAGACCAAAAAAAAAAAATCAATAAGGAAGCTGAGTACTTGAGCTATACTTTAGACCAAATAGACCTTAATAAGAAATATACAGAACATTCCATCCAACAGCAGCAGAATACATCCTTCTCAAGTGAACATGGAACGTTCTCCATGACATATCAAACAACAGGTAACAAAACAGATCTTTTAGCAAATTTAAAAAGACAAATCATGCCAAATATCTTTTCTGATCACAACAGTATGAACTTAAAAATCAACAGTAGGAAAGCTGGAAAATTTACAAATATGTGGAAACTAAACCACCAATGGGTCAAAGAAATCAAGAGGGAAATTAAAAAATACCTGGAAACAAACGAAAATGGAAACACAACATACCAAAACCTACAGGATGCTGCTAAAGCATTTCTGAGAGGGTAGTTTATAAGGATAAATGCATATATTAAGAAGTTACAAAGATCTCAGATACACAACCTAACTTTACACCTCAAGGAATTAGAAGAACAAATTAAGCCCAAAGTTAGCAGAAGGAAGGAAATAATAAAGATCAGAGTGGAAATAAATGGGAGACCCTCCTCCCCCCAATACAGGAAAGATCAAGAAATTAAGAGCTGGTTTTAGAAAAGATAAATAAAATGGACAAATCTTTAATTACAATGTATTTTTCATTGGAGATTTTAATCCATTTGCATTTAAAGTAATAATTGACAGGTATGGGTTTACCATTTATTTTGTTTTATGTTTTTTTTTTAAGAGGGGGGAGGGGCAGAGGGAGAGGGAGAGAATCTTAACAGGCTCTATGCCCAGCATGGAGCCCCATGCAGGGCTTGATAACTGAGCCAAAACCATAACGGACTGAGCCACCCAGGAGCCCCTT